>NC_068348.1:9640560-9948502 GCF_014633365.1 Diospyros lotus
TTTAAAGACTTCGACTGTGAGATTCTATACCAACAAGGAAAAGCCAATGTAGTAGCCGATGCTTTGAGTTGGCGAGGACCTTCTATGGCTACGTTGATGGTTCAAGAATGGAAGTTATTGGAGTAATTGAGTGCTCTATCTATTTCAACCCCAGAGGGTAGTACAGTGATGAGTTGTGCTTATATGAGGGTGCAACCCGAGTTATTTAATCATCTCAAGGACTAGCAATTAAAAGATGAGAAGTTGGCACAAATTTTAGCAGACATCCCTTTGGGATATACTCTATGGAGTGATGGTATACTCTTATTTCGGGGGCATATTTGCATACCCGATGATGGAAATATTAAGCAAGAGATTTTGAATGAAGCATACAAGAGTCATTACACTATTCATCTAGGTGTTGCGAAGATGTACCATGACCTAAAGCGTTAGTTTTGGTGGACTGGTATGAACAAAGATGTAGGTAAATATGTTTCACATTGTTCAATATGCTAGCAAGATAAAGTGGAACATCAGAAACCCATAGGTTTATTACTTCCATTACCTATTCCATAGTGGAAATTAGATAATGTTACTATGAATTTTGTGATGGGTTACCCAGGATGACTAGAGGCTATGATGCTATATAGGTGATTGTTGATTGTTTGACTAAATCATCCCATTTTCTACCTATTAAGAAGACTTATCCATTGAATAAATTTGCCAGAATTTATATTGAGGAGATCGTGAAGTTACACGGTATTCCATCCAGCATTGTATCAGATCGAGATTCTCGTTTCATTTCTCATTTTTTTTCGGGGAGCTTTGCATGATGCATTAGGATCTCAGTTGAAGTTTAGTACTACATTTCATCCGTAGACAGATGGCCAGTCAGAAAGGACTATCAGGACTCTCGAGGACATGTTGAGAACTTATGTTCTAGATTTCCAAGGTAGATAGGATGAGCATTTACCTTTGGAGGAATTTGCCTACAATAACAGTTTCCATTCAAGTATTGGAATGTCACCGTATGAGGCTTTGTATGGGCGACCGTGTTGATTGCCGATATGTTGGGAAGAGATTGGAGATAGGGCTTTATTAGGTCCTGAAATTGTTGACCAGATGGCAGAAAAGATTCGAGTTATCAAAGAAAGAATGAAAACAGCCCAAGACAAACAGAAGAGCTATGCATACAAGCGACGACGAGACCTCGAGTTTGAGATAGGCGACCATGTTTGGTTTAGAGTCATGCTTATTAAAGGAGTTCGCAGATTTGGCGTAACAGGGAAGCTTAGTCCCCGTTACATTGGTTCGTTTGAGATTTTGAAATGGATAGGGACTTTAGCATATGAGTTAGCTTTACCACCCCAATTGTCCCATGTTCATAACGTGTTTCACGTGTCGATGTTGAGAAATTATGTGCCAAATCCTCTGCATGTGATTGATTTTTAGAATCTTGAAGTCAGAGAAGATGTGTCTTATGAAGAGATGCCTACCAGTATTTTAGAGCGTAAAGAGAAGACTTTGAGGAATCGATCAATTCCTCTTGTGAAAGTGCAATGGCAGCGACACTCGTCAGAAGAGGCGACGTGGGAGCTAGAAAAAAAGATGAGGCATTTTTACCCCTCATTGTTTGAGTAACCAGTTACGAATTTGGAAGACCAAATTCTTTTAAGAAGGGGAGAAATTGTAAAGACCCGTTAGAGGGCCTAATATTTATTTAGAATTAGTTAATTAATTATTGAAGTAATTAATTAAGAGAATTTTCCATTTAATTATTTAATGTGGTAATTTTGATTTTTAATAGTGAGAATAGTATTTAAATATAATTTAATTATATTTATTATTGTGGAAATTAAATGCAAGGACATGAGAGTCTTTTAGCAATTTGTGTTTAGAATTTAATTAATTAATTAGAGTTATTATGATGAAGGGATTGTGATATTTGAGCGTGAGAAGACTTTGGATTTGTAGGCTCCTAGTTGCGTTAAGAGCAGAAGAAGTGGGCTTTAGGGCTGTTTCTCTCGCGAGTATATATATATATATATAGAGAGAGAGAGAGAGAGTCATAGTCTTAGTTTCTTCACGCCGTGAAGAAGTAAGAAGCCAAGAATAGTGGAGTCTTCAAGTTGCAGTAGTGTCTAGATCTTCTGTTGCAATCGGTTGAATCGATTAGAGAGATTAAGGAAAGTTCTTCTCCCTGTAAACCTTTCTTACAGGATCATATTTAGCATTCGATCATCAGTTTCAACAATTCTTAGTTTAAGCTTCAGATTTATGTTACAGTCAGTGTATATATATATAAATGCATGAGTAGTGAGTATGTATATCAGATCATGCACGATTACTTCCAGCAATTCTTATCAATATTATTGTTGAATCATTCATAAATTTGTTTGGAATCAATTGGGATTTGTTTTTTCAAGATTTTATTCGAAATGGTGTAGTTTTATTAGGATCTGTTTAAGAACAGAGTCTCTGTGAGCGTTTATCTCTGGGTTTAAAAGTTGCAGACATCCGGATAGGTTCCCTCATATCCGGATAGATTTTTCAGAGCATGTGAGTAGCATCCGAATAAATTAGAGGCTATCCGGATGGGTCAAAAAGTTTTATGTGAGTGACATCCGGACAGCTTTTATTCATATCCGGATGGTCCAGTGATATCCAGATGTTTTGTTTTTGTATCCGGATGTGTCCAGCAGTGATTGTGAGTAGTATCCGGATGCTTTGAGTCGTATCTAGATGTGTCTAAGTTATCTGTGAGTGATATCCGGATGCTTTGTGTCGTATCTGGATAAGTCTAAGGCTTTTTGAGAGTGATATCCGAATACCTTGTGTTGTATCCGGATGTGTCCAAATATGTTTGTGTCATGTATCCGGATGAGTCCTTGCTCATCCGGATGTCTCTCACAACTCAATTCAAGTTCATGTGTCTTGTATCTAGATGGGTCCTTACTCATCCGGATGTCTCTCACAATTCCATTCAATTCATGTGTCTCATATCCAGATGGGTGAAATTCATATCCCAATAGGCCTAGGGTGTATAACACTCACACTGAAATTCCATCTTTTCTCCTATTTGGTTCCAATATCTTCAAAACCCCAAAGTTAAGCGTGCTCGGGTAGGGGCAATTCTATGATGGGTGACCCCCCTGGGAAGTGTTCATGTTGCAATAAATAAATCATTAAATAATTAAATAAATGTCAAATAATATTGCAATTCAAGGGAAAATACTAGTAAATCTTTGTATTCCAATATATTAGATCAAATTACATGTTTAGCATTTATTTTCAAATGATCAGCATTATTTTGTGAGTTTATGTGCATATATCTTGGTATGAGCATTGAGCATGACTTTCTATGGAGCACTACATATCATGTGCTACCATGTATGTGAGCATTGCATTATGCACGCCAGGTGGCTATTCCACGGTGATCCCACCAGTTTCAGTTTTTGTGTCACTCGCTTGATGTCGACTAGGGAGCTAGGGGCTTATTGCCCATAATATGTGCTTACAGTTTTTATGATTGCAGGATTCAGATCAGTCAGGTATGTATTACAATTATGTGGGCCTTTGAACCAAAGTTGCATACCTGCATTTAGTTTACAGTTTATGTGCATTACATTTTGTGAATGCAATCAGATAGTTATTATACTCAGTACAAGTTCAGTAAGTATTTTTATTAGTATCAATATTTTTCGATTCAGCTTCACTTATTCTTTCCAGCTTATTACTTGCTGAGCTTTGTAGCTCACCTTGTACTCTTCACCATTCCAGGTCCTAACGGGGGAGTACTAGATGTGGGGCCTAACAGCAGTGTCCAGTAGTGTGTGTACCTAGAGCCACTCAAGACCAAAGATGTTTGGGAGTTTATTAGTTTATAGTGTTTTATCAGTTTACGTTTATTTTATATTCCAGTTTAGGGATTTTCCCTTAAATGTAGTTTATGGTTTTCAGTTTTTATTAACTCAGAGTTTTATTTTGGTTGATTGAGATATTCATTATGGTATTAGATTCCAGTTTATCAGCTAGTTTTATTTCATTTCCCGTAGCACCTCTTATTGGGTAGATCTAGGAGATGGGGTGTTACAGAAGCTCACTCGGGTTTCAGGTCCCGTTCCCATGTGTTTCTTGTTTGTGTTTGGGACCGATTCCTTGAGTGGAGCGAAGGGAAGGACGAAGCCTAGTGCCCACCTAGGGCATTTCCTATTGAAACATAATCCAACCCTTCAGTTGTAGTTTTGTCGTGTGAGTAATCTGGTCGATTATTCACGAGTAATGCCCCACAGGTGGGAATAGGTTGTTACATTAAGGCCTACTGCAATTCCACTCGCAGTCCGAACATGAACTTTTGTTCCTTTTTCCATTCATATGCATCATACATTAGCACATATTTAGTAAGCTGGGTGAATTTGGTGTCGTACTGGGCCACTGACATTTCCCCAGTCTACTTGAGGTTCATAAATTCCCAACTCTTCTCTTGCCTCCAGGTTAACAAGAAGTATTTTGTATTGAAGGCTTCTTTCAATGCCTTCTAGGTTGTTACTGGAGCCTCGCTAGATTATGAGCCTTGCCTTGAACAAGATCCCTGTAGAGCTCGCTCTGTAGTCTGCCACCATCTCCTAGCTTCTTTCTCTAGCATAAAGGTGGCACAGTTCAATTGGAATGCAACATGAAGTAGTACTTGGAGGCTCAAATCAAGGAAGTCCAAATTGAAGGCCCACATTAAAGTTAAAAATTGAAGCCATGTGCATGCCTAAATTGAAGAATTAACCCAACCCATTAGCAAATTGGCAACGCGACAACCTTTGCGTGGTCCCCTGGCTGGTAATTTGCAGTAAATTGAAGGGTAATTTGCAACAAATTGAAGTGGCCATTTTTATATATAAAGAAGACCAACTGCATAGAAGAAGGGCAGTCTCCCAGTAACAAGGGGAAGGATTGTAGGATTATTATTAACAGAAGAGGGGCAGTCTCCCAGGGGCAATCACCTAGCAATCAGGGGGAGGACAGTAGGATTATTATTCATGGAAGAGAGCAAAACAACAATGGTGGGTGGGCTTTTAATTTCCGCATAGTAAGGGAGGCACATTGTTCTTCTTTTAATTTCTGTCATTCTATTTTGTTATGTTCTCCAATTTCTTTTTTCCATTCCGTGTTATTTCAATTCCAGATCTTCAATTCTTGTTCTTCGATTCACTGGTCTTTCATTACTGCAATTTACATTTTGTATTTCTAATTTTAGTACTTTAAATTTCAGCATTTAATTTATGTATTTTAATTATTGCCATTTAATTCCTAGGACTTTAATACCTGCAGTTTTAATTTTTGTGAATTAAATTATGTCATTTACATACTGCAATTTACTTTTTGTATTTTATTTTTCTCACACCTTAATTTTCTATATTCAAAACTGAAAATGTGTATCTAATAATTCTCAGGCCAAGACAAGGACAATATCTGATGTCAAAATTTTCTTAGTTAGCTGAACATCATTGTAAGTTGAGGTGTTAAAATTGATTTTTAGATTTTTTCCAAACACTTGAGTTTGGATTGAGGTATATGCCTAATCCGGAACCCTCATGCCATGTATGTGGGTTGCCCAACCTAGAAATATCATCATCCCCAAGCCTAAGTGTACTTTATATACATTTCGGTTTATGGTAGTTGCTTAAGTTAGAGTCGGTATGTCACGTATGTTGGTTACTAGAATTAGAACCATCATCATCCCGAAATGTAATCAATAGCAAAGATCTTAAAACTAATTTAACCCAATGATACCCTCTTTTGTGAGTCTTGGGAAATATTTGGATTGGCATTGAAATTGTCTTGATCATCTGAGACGTTTTGTTTTTAATACCAATTTAGTAAATTTTCAATATTAATTGATCAGATCTGATCCACACACACTCACCATTTCAATTTTCTATACTTTCATTTCTCGTACATAAATAAACGAATTGGTGTGACAATTCATTTCGTATTTCGACTTTTATTTTCGTTTTAATGAAGATGTCCAAGTGAATCGACTTGGATTTCCCATCTAGTAAATAAATTTGTGCTGCAATGCACACTGGTACACTGGTGAGTATAAACGTCTTGTGCCTGCATGCTTGTTTTCTTCTTTGTTTGTTTGTATGTGTTTGTTGAATTAATTGCACAAGGTTAAGTGTAGTCACATATAGAAGGTGTCAAAGAAACTTCTCCATTTGCTCCAACCAGCACTCGGGCATGCTGGGAAACGCCACTGGATCTTCCCTTAAACGTTAGCGATCGTTGCCTCCAGTACTGCTTTAATACGCTGTCCGTACGTCTAGTTGGTTCTTCCCTAGTTGTGTAGGTCAAGAGATTCTCCACGATCCTCTCCATTATGTCCAATTGCCCTTTTAGGACCACAAACTCCATTTCTTGATCCCTACTTTTGATGCTACTACTACCGATATAACTGTAGTGGCGAATCCCATAATCTTAGACATCTTTGTTTCCCCGGTTGGGGGTGATGGAAGCCTTGTTCCTTTGTCGCCTAGTAGTCACCATCTAAAAGGAAAGAAAGGACAACATCTCATTCCACCAGAAATTTTTCCAAACAAAAAGGGGATTTCATTTCATCATAAACCCTAAGTAAAACATATGACATCGCTTAAGGAAAAATAACAAAATAACACAACTGACACACAACTAAGTGAAAAGAAAAGTCATCTGAGACTTCTTCTAGGGGCTAGCAGACTTCCAAACCTAAGCATCATTCCCTTTTCCATCGTCTCCTACCCCTGGTCCATTAGGATTGTCATGCTCGACTACCCATTCCCTTTTGCATCGTCTCCTACCCCTGGTCCATTAGGGTTGTCATGCTCGACTACCCTATCATCATCGTCTGAGCTCAAGTCGATGACTTCTGCAAAGTTAGCCTCATCTACCTCGTCGGAGTCCCAATCCCCATCCGAGTCAAGGTATGCTTTTTCTTCTATTATGACCTCGTAAATATCAACAGCATGGCCTCAGAATTGCTGGCAATAGAAATATAAAGACATATAGTTGCTTTGCAGACAAAACCATTCAGCTAGGGCCCTCCAATCTCCCTCAAGGTGGTTTATCAGAAATTCCACCTGAGCATGCGTAAGACTAAGTCGCTCGTGATTACTCGACGGCATGTCATTTAAGATGTCCTCGAGAACATTCAGTCGGCTGAAGATGTCTTCCACTACTAGTTCACTTTCCTCCCATCGACTGACCCAATGGGTCGTCTAGAATTGTTCAAGATTGTCTCCTGCCATTCTGACATTCCAATAATTCTCTAGATCAGTTTTCATAACTAAAATTTTTCTAAACCTCGGGTTCATAGATCCCTAATGATCTCTCCTAAGTCTCCAAGTAAAGTTCACTCTGATACCAACTATAACACCCCGCCTTTCAGGGCATTAATTATGCTAGGATTTTTTTTTTCACATACATTCATGGTTCATACTAAAATCCTCAACATACTCACATAAGGATAACATTCCCAAAAATAGAACTAAGGAAGAGTAACCTTATTCATAAACAGAAGCAGAATCAGAACCTTCAGAAATCTCATAAATCATTACGCAAATAAGTTCGTACATACTGCTCATCTATCATAACATTACAATAACCAAAAATGAAAATAAACAAGAACTAACTGGATAACTAGTCCTAGCCTTGGCTTAAGACCCATCACAACCTTCACATCGCTCATGCCTCAATCACCCCTTCGCCCTTCTGTTCGCTCATCTCTCTTGGAACGTGGAATATTCTAGGGACAAATGTCCAACATTAGAAGATGAATCTTCTAAGAGAGGGTTAAAACAACATGTATGAATGATGCATGAACATGTATAAACATGTAAAGATCTGGAAACAAAAAATAATAATTCAATACTAATAAAATAAATAAACAAAAAAAGAAAATAGAAAAAAATATAAAAGGGGATAGGGGGCCTGCAAGCAGCCCTTAGATCGATTCTCTCTCTCTCTCTCTCTCTCTTGGGTTTGCTAGCTTCTCACGATTCGACCATCTGATCTTGCATCCGACTTCACTTTCTCCATTAAAGTTCCCCCGTTCTACAAGGAGGTAAGTGTTTTTGTTTGATCTTCATTGGTTTTTTAGTTGGTTTGTGAGATGTATGAATATAGGCACGATTTGGGTCTTAGCCGGATGTTTAAACTTAGATCTATGGATATCTGACAGCTGGATTTTTTGGGTTTTGGGATATGTTGGTTAGAATAGTTGAGGGTGTTGAATGGTGGTCTTAGATCGTTGAGAACCGCAGGCTACGGTGGCAGGCGGCGACTGGCAGTGAGTTCTCTATTTTGGCAAAAAATTAAATCCTAGATCTACGAAAATCTAGTCGTCCGATCTTAACCATTTTTGGATATGTTGGTCCCCTTAGTGTAGCACACCTCATGGTTAAAAGTATAGCAAGATCGCTACGAGGCAAGCAACGTAGTTCAAAAATTTTGAACTTTACCCCGATCCCGACGATTAGATCAACGTCGAAATCAAATCATTCACATACAAAATAAAAATAAATCTAACCTTTAGATTTTTGAGTTATTTTTGGATTCAAGTCGTCCAAGTCTCCAGCCTCTAACTTATGATACGCGGCACAGGTCCGTTGGCGAGGAGAGCGGAATGGGAGTGCTAGCTCCTTCTCCTTTTCGCGGCTTATGTACGGACTAAAAAGAATACCTTCGTTTCGAATCGATGCTAAAAGAAACAAGGAAGAGTGATCGGCAATTATTTTTTGAACTCTTGAAAAACCACACAAAAACATTCATCAAATTTGGGCAACCCATAAAGGGGTATTTATAGAGGAGCATGGCCTTCTAGGGTTTCCAAAACCCTAGTGGATATAGGCTGACTCATTTATTCTAGTCCAACTAGTAATTAATTAAGTGGCCCAAATCAATTATTAATTTAAATAAAATATTTGGTCCAAATCTAATTTAACCCAAATATAATATTTAAATATTAATATTCGACCCAAATCTAATTTAGCCTAAATGTAATATTTAATTTAATATTTGACCCAAATCTAATTTATCCCAAATATTAATTTAAGCCAAAATATATTTTATTTCCTATTTATCTCTCCAACAAATAGAAAATTATTAAATTAGAAACTTCTTCCTAATTTAATTAATTGTTATTTTAGAAAACTCTTTCCTTTATGATGATCCTTCGTCATATCGACGTCAGTACGTCTATTTGTTCTTTTTCCATGAGAACCTACAATGGCACAACTTCTTACTAAAGTGTCCCACTTAACCATACGTCTGCTTTCCCGGTTTAAGCCAAGGACCGTACCTATTGCGTATGACTCATTAGACTTTTGAATATCTTGGAAATATCTCAGTATGAACACATAAGGCAAGATTGGCCTCTAGCAAGGCGTCATGCCTACCCAATTATTCAGAAGGATTCATAATCCGTAAACAACCTTTCACGAGCATGGTTACCGTGTAATTTGATCATCTCATCAATGTATCTTATGTGATCTTAAGTCTGGCGATGTGTTTCTTGATTACGATCACATGAGTATTTCTTCGATCTTCCGGATATCCTCACTCAATAGAAAGTAAATCAATAACTCCTTATTAATCTCTTTCACCATGGCCATGGATTTAAAGTGAATATCCACCGAAGGAGCCTTAAATACATCATCCTCTATCAAGGGATAGACGAGTCCCATCTTAGTTAGGCACCCATCTCCATAAGCCTCACGATATGCCTAACGATCGTCCATGTGCAGCCTTTGTCTGGGCCCATCAAAACGATGTCAAAGCATACCAATCTTCCTATGAGATGATCATTACAACCTTAGGTTAAAGGATTAGTTACACTCATCTCGTATGAGAATTCCATCAACATATAACCAAAACAGATTCTCATGGCGAGTCATGTCTAGTGACACGTTCTCCAACATTAGTCACTTATGTACTTGTCTTGGCATCCCCATGCCTATGGGTGTGAGGACCCCCATTGCTATCATATAGCAAAAACATAGCATATACAAGTCTTACAGTAATTGTCAATGCCCATTTTTAACATTGCTACGACTTGGGACATTTAATGATGTCTAGAAACTATGATGCATCATCTCACATCTTTATAAATTAATCACAGTATACATCATACGGACTTCTATCTAGTTTCATCCGGTCATTACAATAATAACAAGAAACTAATAGAATGACTTCTTGTGAAATTGAATAACTCCTTATTCAATAATAAATATGATTGCAATTGTTAGTGTATAACATGTCTAATTTGATTGGGTCTAGAGCACCTACACTAACAATCTCCCACTTGAACTAGAGTCAATCACTCATGTATCTTATACCTGATGATCGAATAGGACTTTCATGTTTCTCCTAGGACAGAGCTTTAGTCAAGGCATCTGTAACGTTGTCATTTGTCAACACTTTCTCTATATATGTCACCTTAGCTGATAATCTCCATCATCAGATGGTGATGCCACAATACAAAATTGATCAATTGATGAGATACTGGTTCCTTCGCTTACACAATGGCTCCATTGTTGTCACAATAACTATTATTAGATCAACAATGCTAGACACCACTCCAAGTTCATTAATGAACTTATAGATCCATGCAACCTCCTTAGCTGCTTCAGAGGCTGTTATGTATTCAATTTGAGTTGTTGAATCTGCCACTATCTCTTATTGGAACTCTTACAACTCATGGCCCCCACTACTTAGGCAGAATATGAATCCCAACTACCACTATCTCTTCTTGTGAAATTGAATAACTCCTTATTCAATAATAAATATGATTACAATTGTCAGTGCATAGCATGCCCAATCTGATTGGGTCTAAAGCACCTATACTAATAATGCACCTGAACTAACAGTGGTAGTCTCTGATCGTCGGAAAAGTTGCTGACGGTAGGGGACTGGCAATGAACAGAATGAGTCCCTTTGTTGGCCAAAAATTAATTTTTAGATCTGTTAACATCTAATCGTCTGATGGCTCTCATTTTGAGATATATTGATGTTTGTGGTGAGGGATTCAAAATTGTATGCTAGTCGGCCATATCATCACCGACCGACAGCTATCAATGGCTGCCGTATAATATGGGGAAGAAGAGAAAAAAAAAAGATAGGGCTTTTGGGTTCGGGCAGGTCGAGTAAGGTTTTGGCCCAAGATGGCGAGGCTCGGTTGAGTTATAGAATGGCCCAATCTGTTGGGCAGGGTTTAACCCAGTTGTGGCAACCCTTGGGTTGGCCCACTCGACTTGTTTTCCTTTTCTTGTTGCTTGTCCTTGAACCTAGAATAACTTGGTTAGGTTGGTCCTACTCAAGACATCGATATCAGTCTAATTTGAGTTTTCTTTAGGTCTCTTGGAATTGGCGATGTGACTGGCGAGTCACTTTGTTGATTGGAGTTCTAAGGACGAAACCCTATTAGATGATTCGAGACCGAGCAAGACTGACCCCGAGTGTGTTCTAGGTTAGCCTAAGATGATGACTTGGGTTTACCCTAAATCCTGATTTATGATGGATTCATTTTATTTTGAGGATATAATTTTTTTTAAGCCATCTATTAAATCACTAATTAATTAATTATTACACTTTTAAAAATTTACCAATTAAGTCATAAATATATATATATATTTTTTTGAAAAAACTTTAAAATATTATCTATATTAAAAGAAATATAGTTATGGGTGAATATATATATATATTGTTTTCTTATTGCAGCCTATAAGTAGGTGTGTAGTTCCACTATACACTTACGCGTAGCATGCATGGCGAGGCATGATGACGTAGTCGATGGCTAAGCTCGACGAATTCCATGGTGCCAAATTCAAATATTGTGCGGGTCAAGGTATATAATAATCGATTAGGGATATTAGGTAATGGTTAAGATTTTCGATAATTTTCATTACATCGCTATTTTTATTACTCAAAGGTGACCACCCTGTTCTATTCATTGTAGGCTTGGATTCTCAAGATTTCACCTGATCTTTTCCCTAGGCTCAAAGAGTCATTCCTTCCCAGGGGAGTAGATAAGATATGCTATGTTTACCTTATATTGTGCACGTATATACTATTCCATGCATAACTTGTATATGATTTTTATATGCAAATCATAGAAAAATACTTTTAAATATTTCTAAAATGCATAAAATATTTTCATCCTACTGGGAGAGATTATCATTTATAAATGATACCCTAATTGATTTATTGTCTTTGGGTATGTGAAATATTGAATGACATGGTGCATTTTAGACACCACATGAAATGATAAATGGTTATGACTTGTGCATTAAGTAGGGTATCATTTGCATTATTAGAGGACTAACTAGTAGATTCTCTGGTGACTCACAACAGGAAATGATCATGGTACTGTGAGGCTTGGTATGCCAAGGCCATCAGAGACATGGATTGTATGTTTCAACACTGCTATCACGTGAGCTATTATGGTGTTATAGTGTGATGATGATGTATGTGCTAGTATATGTACTCGTGTTCATGCGTGTATAGGTGCTAGGCCAGTTTCTACTAGTGGGTCCTCAAATTCGGTGCATGCATCACGTACAAAAAGTATAGGAGACTTAGGTGGTTAGATGAGCCACTTATGGGGGTTGTCTCTAGGCACCTACTTTTCCTACACTATGTTTTTCTTTTGAACCTCAGATTATGAAAACCAATGATACATATACTTATTGTTCATCTTACTATTATGTTATTGTATCCATGATGTTCTTCCTAGCATTTTTATTGTATACTCTCCTAGTGGGCATGACATACCTTATACTCGCGAGTCCACAAGACTCTCTCTTTTTTTTATAAAAATATTATCAAAAGATTCTTCTTTTGAATACTGGTCCAATAGATCTTCTGGTATAATGTCAGGCCTTTTTTTATTCCTGATTTGATATAGGATGCTATGTGGAGACGTGCACTTATTATTGAGTCTATTCTTTTGTAATTTATTTTTGTGGTATACATTTGTTACAGGTATTTCCCACTCCACTCTGTGTGGGTTGGACTTAGCATGATGATTCGGCCTAGCTCGAAGCCCAGTAAATCGAACTGAGCTCGCCAAAGCGAGCTCAAATAATGCTGAAGAGCAGGACCAAACATCGGGATCAAGCGAGCTCCCTGTAGTGCCTCTAACTCATTAGCATATTCAAACCGGCCCCTAGCTATGCCCTGGGCAAGTTCCCCACAACCTTCATAGCTCACTGGCTTGGCCCGTCAGCTCGCATCATAGAAGGGGCACGTGTTGCGGCATACCGGTAAGCTAAGGGCCGCTCCAACTGGACCCCTTAGGCCCATTCTCTTGGCCCATGCCAGTCCCATATTTGCCTTCTGGCAACAACTTCATTGCAGCCGCACCTGGATTTTTGGGCATTCTCCTCAGATCCCATCCGCATTAATGGCAGATCCCATCCACATTAATGAGGGTCTCATCGACACTTCGCCGCGATAGAGACATCCCCGCCAGCTACTCCATCCCATCACCTGTACACGTATGGAGCAGGAAAAGAAGCTTTTTGCTGATATATATATCAACCAACCCTCTTAAGGGTGGGGAGGTATGTACTCTTTATGACCAATCCAAAAAAATGCCCAAGATACTTGCTCGCTCGCTCGATAACTTGAGCTTTGGAGTACTTTGCAGGGATGGGCGGTCGGCTTAGTCAACCAGGCCGGATACCTCATTGCTTGTCTCTCAGGTCTACCATACAAGTGCGGGTTAACAAATCTCCATCGACCAATACCGAACGTCGACATTGTACGAAAAGCCCACGATATGGGACTGTATATGTATTTATGACAATAGGATGATGGATATTCATTTTATAGTTGCTATATATGAGATATCGAGATCTTTTGTGGGAAGTTGATATAGTATTTTAATTCATGTCTCTATATTTTGTCAGTATTATTAATGCTTATAGAAAATCAAGCTACAGAAAAGACTTACTAATCCACGGTGGGGTCGTTGGGCTTAGGGATTAGTGCTAGTCAGGGCCTATTAGAAATCGGGTCGTGACAAAATAGATGCCCTAGTGTAACATCCTTGGCAATCCAGCCCAGCATTGAACCCTAGACAGTCTTCCCGGCATGCGCACAAGGCAACGAGATACTCCTATACATTGTTCTAGCAACATCCTTGGGGAATTATGACTACACTATTAGGGCGACATCCCATCCCATTCATAAGTACCAATATGCCAACAACATCGTGCCATGTGAAAAATCACGACTATCAATGCAATAGTACATGTACATATATGACAAAATGTTCAAAAATTACATATGATTTAGCAATCATTGTGAATATCATGCATAATATAGGCAAACACCTCATGTATAAGTTTTTGGGGCAAAACCACTTACCTTGAACACAGACTCGAAATGCCTCGAATATTGTGCGCGACCTCCAAAAATTACATAATCTCTCAATTTTGAGCCTCAATGATCCCTAAACACCATATTATTTAAAGGAATATAAATATCTATTTTTCTCCATTTCTCCATAATTTTCACTTATTTTCTTCCTATTTTTGCCTTGATAATTCCAAAAATAAATACCTCCTTAAACATTTTTCTATTTTTTCAACACCATAATCATAAAATAATTTTACAAAAATACTAAAAAAAAATTCCAGAAATTACCTATTGGCCACGACCCTTATGCGCTCTATGTATGTACTACAAGTAAGGACTAGCGCGTGCACCTCATGTGCCGATCGTCTTCTCTAACTCTAGCCACCATCGATCATTGGATTTTGCTCCCACCTTGCTCTACACCCTTAGTCGATCACAGAGGTATCAACTTTGGCATGAAACAAACACTGGAGGTAGCCTAACCAACTGTTCATTTGCTCAAAACACTTCTCATAAATAATATTGACCAAACTGCCACTATCAACTAGTATTTTGCTAATGGGATGCTTTGCAATAACAACTGAAATTACCAGTGGATCATTGTGTGAAATGATTATGTCTCCTCTATTGGCTGGGATGAACGTAATAAGCTTTTCATTTTCCCTAACTTTCATTATTGAGTCAATCGGATATGCTTGATGGGCATAAGATTTCCGAGAAGAGGAGGAGTCCCCTGTCATAGTTTCATCGCCCAAGATGACATGTATGGGCTAATGAACTGGTTCACTGTCCAGAGGAGGATTCTCTCTGTAATCCCCTCCTCTCTCTTGATGTCTTTGATTTGATCTCTCCCACTCTTCATGTCTCTCTTCTCCTCTATGAGGCTCCCTGTCTCTCCGCTATACATACCTTCAAAGATGTCCTTCGCGAACCAGCATCTCAATCTGATCTCTCAATTCCCAGCACTAGTTAGTGGAATGATCACGAGTCCTATGATATCTGCAATATTATTCCTTATTCTTCCCCATGGGATGGTCAACCTTTTTCAGGAGTCTAATGATACCTGACCACTCGATGGCTACAAGTATGGTTGATCAAGGTTGGAGGAGTTTAGTGTAATGGTGGAACTGGGGTAGAGGTGCATCTGATCCCCTAACTCGACTGGAGTCTTCTTCAACATCGCGCTCCTTCCTTTTTTGCTCTCATAACTTCTATATGAAGCACGTATTTATTTTCTCTAGTAAACAAATCTTCCAGGGATGTTGGTGGGTCCAAAGATAATGATTCTTGTAAGGAAGTTAGTCGTGTTCCTTGTAACATAACAAACACTGTCATTTTCACTGGTAAATCACGAATTTCAAGAGTAGCGTTATAGAATCTATCCATGTACTGACGCAAAGTTTCTTTATTCCCTTGCTGAATATTGAGTAAGTATGTAGCGTCCTTCTTCCCCCTATTGTTAATTACAAAGGCCTTAATGAATTTTGTTCTAAGTTGTCCAAATAAAAAGATAGAGGCCTCAGGTAAACTATTGAACCATGTTCAGGCGTGCACCATCAGAGTTAAGGAGAAGGCCCGACATATTATGTCATCGTCCCATTCGTGCAATAGCATCAATGACTTTTAGTTTTGAATGTGATCATAAGGAACATCCTTGCCGGAATAAGGGGTAACCTGGGGTATCTTGAATTTTCTAGGCAGTGGCTTCTCTAATATATCCATAGTAAAGGGAATTTTTCTATGCTATTGTTCCATTATGGATGGGATTAACTTCCTTTGTTCAAGTTCCTTTTCAACCACCCTTTCCAAATCCTCCCGTATACTTGTTGTTGTTTGGTTATCTTGTCTTCCCCCTCGTTGGCGTACTGGCCATGGTTTCATAATACCTCGTATTTTTTGAGCTCCTCGCCCTGTCCTCCATTCATGAATTATCGTTTCTTTTGGGCACAACATGGGGATTCTTCCTTGGTGGTGGTGATCATGACCTGTTCTTCCAGTGAGGAGAGGACAAAGACTGAGAGTTGGGAGTGGCTTCTTGATAGGAATTGGCTTCCAAATCAGGCTGAAACTCATGTGGTTGTATCAATTCTAGCGTGAACCTCCTCAAGGTATCAAACAATGTCCCTCCAAGCATCATGCTTTGGAGTATCCCAGCCATATCCCGAAGTGCCTACATATCCTCAACATGTTGTTATCTTAAGGCTTTGTACTCATCCGACGGGACCATAAGCAATGGTTGTTGTGAAGTCCTAGCTTGATCTGTGGGATGTGCCTGTGAGCCAAAGTTAAGTGGAGGCAGGGCTGGCTAGTACCCGACCTATGGACTCAGGGGAGTAGAGCTAGCCAACACCTTCTTGTGGCTGAGAGTCTAGAGAAGGTGGAGGTGTTCCTTGTAGGTGAGAGTCCCGTGGAGGTGGGTGCACTCCCTGGTGCTGGGAGTCCCATGGAGGTGGGCATGTTTCTACGCCTTGAGAGAGAGTTCGTCGATGTCCATGGGTGTTTTCCATATTTTAAGTTGACTTTATGTTCTTCTTCCCACAAATGGCTCTAATTGTTGTTACCAAAATACAATAATTTATTTTCAACATGGGAGAATACAATATGTGTAATTGATCATGAGAATCTTGAGAATGTAGAGTCTTAAGAGTCTTGAGAGTCTTGTGGGTCCTAAGAGTCTTGTGAGTCTCGTCCTCAAGTGTCCTGAGAATCCTATGAGTCTTGTCACCAAGTTTTTTGAGAATCCTGTGAGTCTCATCACTAATTAAGTGTCTTGAGAGTCTTGTGTATGCTGAGTGATGAGAGACACTAGGGATCTTTTGAACGGGAGACCTAATGAACGAGAGACTCATTTGGATTTGATGAGAGGCTTTCTGATGACCAAGTGACTCTTGATGGTTGGGAGAGTCTTGATGACTAAGAGACCTGTAAGACGAACATATGGTTAGGTGAGCGGGTGAGTGTCTCCGCATAAACCCTCTGATGCTTAAGTCAGTTCTTGAGAGCAGAAGCGCAAGTGTGTATTCAAAGTGCCAGAGAGAGCATACATGAGGTAGAAGGCATGGCCTCCTATTTATAAAGGATGGAGAGAGGGACACGTGGTGGCCATCCCGAGAGTCTCATGGGTCATCTCGAGAGTCTTAAGATGGCATATCTGAGGGATATTCTTGGTGGCGAGAGATGACGAGCTTCAGGCATTACATGAACAAGTGAGTGACAAGAGATAGTGGAATGAGTGAGGGGAAAACAATCTCTCGGTCATGTGGCCGAGAGAGTATGGGTTGCTTGTGTTTCTCCTTTTCTATTTTGCTCCCATTGGGGGAGCTGCCCCTGAACCCCCATTTCAGGTGGTTTCTAATTTGTTCATGGGCATAATATTGTAATATGATGTGTTTAATCATTTGTTGCTCTATCGCTTGAATACATTTTTACGATCCTACGACTCAACTTTCTATGACCCTTTCCTCATTTATAGGGCATATCACTACCAGATAAAGGAAAAACCCAACGGATATACTTAGGTTTGGGTAAAATCATTTGAAGTGAGGTAATAAGCCGAGTGTTGCCTTAGTTATTTGATTAGTCAAGTGCAAATTTCAAGGACAAAATTTATTTAAGGGGGGAGAATGTAATACCCAATAATTCTGAAGGACTCAAGTGTAATTTATCTTGGGGCGTAAGTGGAATTTTCAAAAGTTTTGAGGTTAAAGTGTATTTTTTAGAGTTAGGAGTAACTGAATCAACTGCAGGGAATGCCCTGGAGTTTGGATATCTAAGAGAAATAATATTAAATTGACGAGCATCTCGAGGCGAGATTTATGGCATTGAAAGAAATCGACATGGAGACAGTTTTTGGTACAGCTAAAATCTAGCTTGAAAAAATTGAAAGGTTGAGAGGGACATCTGGGAATTCCATGAAACCCTGAGGAGGCTCTAATTTTGTGAATAAAACAACCTTGAAGTGGTTTCGAATGAAATTATTTGAGTAGGCCTAAAAATAATTTTTGGGCCTAAGTGTAATTTTTTTACTCTAATCGAAAAACGGATGAAAATGTTTTTTTTCCAAATTAGTTGGGTCAATTGTGAAACGTGAGACTTGGGAGTTCACGTGGTAAAATATCAAAATTTAAGGACCTGAAATGACGGCCAAAATGGCATTTGGAAGAAGCTTTGGTTGAAAGTGTAATTTTCCAAACTCGCAACAGCAAGTGGCCGCCAACTTGCCACCACACGTGAAGCGAAATTTGGTGATGGGACGGTTGGATCTTGCCAAGATATGGCCATCTTTGGACTAGGAAGCATGGGGGCGAAGCAATGGCTATTGATTGGCCGAGGGATGGCCGAATTTTGCCTATAAATAGCAAGGGGTTTTGGTCGAATATTATGCATCAAATTACTTGATTTTGGGATTATTTTTGAGCTTTTTCATATAGGGCTTTTGTTCTTTGGTGTGTGGGGAGAAATTCTAGAGCATTTGGTGAAATTTGGAGTCGATTCGAGGGTGTTTTAAAGCTTGGCCGGAATTGCAATCGATCACTAGAGCCGAGGCTTTGGTCGTTTGATCGAGGGCCTTCCGGTGGGTTTTTCGAGCAAAGGAGGGTACCACTCGAATCAACTTGAAGAGTTCTACAAGGTGGTACGATTGGGGGAATTTTTCTGTTGTCAATGACGAGGAGCTCGCCTAAGAAGACAACTGGCGCGTGCAGTGCACGTGTAGGGCGCGTGGCTAATGTGTTAGGATGCGTGGAATGAAGTATTTTATCGAAATTAATTTTATTATTTTTAAAAAATTATTTTATGAAAACTTTGGAAAAAACCTTGAGGAGGTATTTATTTTATAACTTTTTAGGAAAAAATAGGAAAACAAATAAAGGAAAATTATGAGGAAATTATTAAAAAATAGATATTGATATTCCTTTGAATGAATATGATGTCTAAGGGTCATTGAAGCTCAAAATTGAGTAATAGTACCATTGTTGAGGTTTGGCACGGAAATTGAGGTTGGACACAAGAATCAAGATATTCTTAGTACATTTAAGGTGAGAGTTTCTACTTCAAACTTGGTTTATTGTGAGTGATTTTTCGAAACTTGATTTAGTTTCATGTAAATGGTTTTGGTATGTGAGTTGTTTCTTGAAACTTGATTTAGATTCATGCAAATGGTTTTGTTATGTGAATGTTTCTACCTAAAACTTGGTTTATTTGTGGGTGGTTCGACCCTATACTTGATTTTGTTTATACAAATGGTTTGACCTGTGATAGGTTTGATTTCATGTGGATGGTTCTTCCAAAATGTCTATTTACAAGTGCATTGAAATACATGCATTGAAATGTCATTTTATGTAATGTATTTTTACATGTTGTGGATGTGGCATTGGCATGTGTGTTGGAAATGGGCAGTGTTTTCGGGCTGTTTTTGAGTGTTTTTGGGTTGCTTTTTGTCAAATATTGAGCATCAAATTGCTCGAGTTTGGGAGTATTTTTGAGCTTTTGGGTAAAGGGATTTTGTTCCTTGGTGTGTGGGGAGAAATTATGGAGCATTTGGTGAATTTTGGAGTCGATTCAAGGGTGTTTTGAAGCTTGGCCGGAATCGCGATCAGACGTTGGAGCCGAGGCTTTGGCCGTTCGATCGAGGGCCTTTCGGTGGGTTTTTCAATCAAAGGAGGGTACCACTCGAATCGACTTGAAGAGATCTTCGAGGTGGTGCGATTAGGGCATTTTTTCAATCGCCGATAATAAGGAGCTCGCCTAAGAAGACAGCCAGCGCGTGCAATGCACTGCAGGGAGTGTGGCTGGAGCATTAAGATGCGTGGAATGAGGTATTCTCCTGAAATAAATTTATTATTTTTAGAAAATTATTTTATGAATTATGGTGGAGAAAAATTTGGGAAAAATCTTGAGGAGGTATTTATTTTAGAATTTTTTAGGGAAAAATAGGGAAACAAATAGAGGACAATTATGAAAAAATTATGGAAAAATAGATATTGATATTCCTTTGAATGAATATGATGTCTAGGGGTCATTGAGGCTCAAAATTGAGTAATAGTACCATTATTGAGGTCTCGCATGAAAATTGAGGTTGGGCATAAGAATCAAGGTGTTCTAAGTATGTTTAAGGTGAGAGCTTCTACTTCAAACATGGTTTATTATGAGTGGTTTCTTGAAACTTGATTTAATTTCATGCAAATGGTTTCGGTATGTGAGTGGTTTCTCGAAACTTGATTTAGATTCATGCAAATGGTTTTGATATGTGAATGTTTCTACCTAAAACTTGGTTTATTTGTGGGTGGTTCGACCCAATACCTGATTTTGTTCATACAAATGGTTTGACTTGTGATAGGTTTGATTTCATGTGGATGGTTCTTCCAAAATGTCTATTTACAAGTGCATTAAAATACGTGCATTGAAATGTCATTTTATTTAATGCATCGTTACATGTTGTGGATGTGGCATTAGCACGTGTGTTGGAAATGTGTAGAACATAATCCTAACATGATTGTGGTGTGCCGGGCTCCTGCATTGATGTTGACCCTCCGGTGATGGAAGTGGTAACGATTATTCACGAGGTATCAGGGAGATGCACTGATGTTGCCCCTCTTAAGCTAGGATTGTGTTATGCCAATGTGTCGATGTGGTTATGTTGCCTTAGAATGATTGCTCTTTCCCAGTGGTATGGGTTAAGCCATGCACGGGAGTCTCTTAGGTTGGGACATGTTGGGATATGTTAGTTTGTTCATGGTCATGCATATATTCATGAAAATGTTTTAAATTCTCACTTAGATGATTCGACATCTAATTTAAACTATGTCCCTGAATATTCAAACATTCCAAGTGAAAGCAACGGCGCCAAAGGAAAAGAGGTTTTCGAGATATAGCCGTCATTTACACATTAGATCTATAATAGGCCTTTGATTTTGTGTGAGATATTCAGTTGCCTACCCCCAAGTGATCACCAGACAAGTTAACTTCATGGTGGTCAAGACCTATTCCCTTGCCTGCAATGTGATTTTGGGGTGATCTTTTATCAACGCTATGAGAGTGACTATTTCTCCAGGATATTTGCTGATGAAATTCTCCACACCGCAAGGAGTAGGCCAAGTGAGAGGCAATTAGAAGCAAGCAAGGGTTTGCTACGTAAGCTTTACCAAGGGTGCCAAGGGAAAGGAAAAATCAACAATGGGAGAGACCTTAATGATAAGTGAGAAAACTCTTGATGTTGTTAAACCCCAACCACTGGAAGCCCTAGAAGCAATTCCCCTCGTGCCAGGCAACGATGAGCAGCTCATACATGTAGGTAGTCAACTGGAAGAGGCTCAAAGGGAAGAAATCATTAGGTGCTTAAGGTCTTTTGCAGATATATTTGCTTAAAGTCCTAATGATATGCCCGGGATAGATCCCCGCATCATAACGCACCATTTGAATGTGCAA
Organism: Diospyros lotus; assembly: GCF_014633365.1. Taxonomy (NCBI): domain Eukaryota; kingdom Viridiplantae; phylum Streptophyta; class Magnoliopsida; order Ericales; family Ebenaceae; genus Diospyros; species Diospyros lotus. The sequence goes on from NC_068348.1 coordinate 9,662,353, forward strand.
CCAAGAGCACACCCCATTAAATAGAAGAAAAGGCACATAGCACTAGAGTGACTCAAATACTTAGAAGAAGAGGTTGATAGGATGCTACAGGTCGAATTTGATGTTTCACTCTTGTGTTTTAGTTTTGATGATGAAAGACAACATTTGGTTTTGATCCCTAAGTCATGAGTCAGGTTTATGGTTTTCAACATGTATCAATATCAATAAATCAATATCAAGTATTATTTTATTCAAATGAAAACCAAATTAATTTCATTCTTATACATATGGAAATTTGCAAAAACAAGTTTTAAGATTTAAAAGAATCTCCTAAAATGATTTTCAAAATTAGCCTTGAAATCGATGGTCAAAATAAGTCTAAAATTTGTTCTAAGACAAAAGACCAACTAGAACATATTTTTGAAAATGTTTTCATTTTGAAAAAACTATCTCCTAGTATTTCAATAGCTAATATCCATTGGTGATAAAATGATTTTTAATGAATTTTTCAAGAAATAGAAAGTATGTATTTTGGAGGTGGTAAAATTGCTAAATCTTGAGTTTGTACTATAACCAAAATTCTACTTTCTAATTGTTTTGGATTTTGATTTTTTAGATATTTTTATTGAAACCAAATAGCAGTACTTTCTTATTTACATTTATGTATTAAAGTAAATGGTGTTGTACTGTATGCATGTCCTGAATGATGGCTTCATTTGTTAACAAATACCTCATCATCTGTCGACCGACCTTATATTTTTGTGAATCTATTAACCGATACTCCTGCATCTGTTGTAACATCCAGTAATCCTAGTGTTATAAGGATGAGAAAGGAAGTAAGAAAACTTTCAAAAATGCCTTTGAGAATGTGCTAGATCGTTGAGAATATTGGTGCCCTAGGAGAGGGGCATTTTGGTAATTTAGATAGTAAAGTCCGATAAATTGTATTTTGATAAATTAGAAATAATTCCTATGTGGAATTAGGTGAGCAAGTGAATTAAATCCCAATTTTGTATTTATGTGGATATAAGGGATTAATAATTCATGAAAGGGTATTTTGGTAATTTGGAGTGATTCCATAAAGGAATTTAATTATGAAAAATAGAGAAAATGGTGGATATTGAATTATTTGAGAAAATAATTAATTTTTTTTCTAAAATGGTGAATTAATGTGGTGATGCCACATGGATGACCAAGATAAAGACTTGGAAGCCAAGTTTGTGTCTTAGAGTGACACTTGGCATAATCTTGAAAATTTGAGAGAAATTATATATATTAGAAATGTGGGGACATATATATATATATATGTGGATTTATGAGTTGGAGAATGATTTATATAAATCAAAAAGAAAATGGAAAAAGGGGTCATTTTTTGCCCATGTGAGTGTAATCATTGGGTTGCTTAAAGAAAAATGCAAAAAGAAATGGAAATTAGTCACTCATTTATTAGTGAAAATGGGAGGATTATTTAAATGAAAATGAGTGAAATTAGTCAAAATAAATATATGGGAAAATGGCTAATTTTGGTATTGGAAGACTAAATTGATCTAAGGGTTAGGATCAAGTCTTGAAAAGGTGAATTGTATCAATGGCTTGTATTAAGTCTTGAAAATGGCATAAAATTGTCTCATTAAAGTAAATGAGAAAGAAATGGAATTTTCAAGAGGGATTCAATGGTTGAGATTTGGCCTTGAAAAAGGGAAAGAAATCCAATGGTTGGGATTTTAGAAGGCTAAAGCACATGAATTGTGCTTTTGGTGGAGGACTAGGATTTGTTCTCTCAAATCCATAAAGATCCAAAGGCTAGAAATTGTTCTTGAAAGATGGAAGAGATAAAGGAAATAGGCAAGTGTAAAGAGGACTTCTCTTCTTTGGCCATTTGAAGAGAGAAAGAAAGAAGGAAAGAATGAAGAAGAAGGAAATAGAGGATGCAAGTTTCTTTCAAGAGTCTTGAAGGCTAAGGCTTGAAGCTTCAAGGAAAGATAATGAGGTAAGGGATGGCCCCATGTGAAGGATGTCTTGCATTGCATTGTAAGTAGGTTGTATAAACTTTTATGTATCTCTTTGCATGCTTTACTTGTACATGAGACCTAAGGCCATGGGGGTGGGAAAGAAATGGTAGGTTGATGCCTCAAACCATGTTGGGTTGTGAGGATGGAATGACCTAACCATGCTTACATGCATTTGCCATTACATAGACTTGTTATGCTTATATTTACTTTGCATATGCACCCTTACTGAGCTTTTGAGCTCATAAGGTTTGTTGGACCTCTTTGTAGGTGTTGAAAGCCTCATGGAACAGGTGGAAATGGGAGAGAAATGGCTATGAGTATTGAAGGCTAAAGTTGGGTAACCTATGTATTTTGGTTGGTAATGTAAAATAAATTGTATTTCATTTTGGTTTCATGTGTATGAAGCTTCCATGTTATGTATGGTAGCTAAGAGAGGGAAAATTTTTGATGTGTTTGAGGTATGTTGTAATAAATAAAAATAAGATGGTTTGTTTGTGAAATGAGGCTTTGGAATGAGAAAAGTGGAGGTTTTGTTGCATATTAGGGGTGTTTAAATTTTTGGAAAGTTTGGGGTTAGGAAGGCCCAAGGGAAAAAAAAAAAAAAAGTGAAGTGGCGCAAGCAGGCAGTAGCCCCGCGCGCCCAGGCAGGGCCGCGTGGGCGGCCGGGCGCGTGCAGACAGCAGTGGACGGGCACGGGCGGGCGCGCGGCCGGGTGCGGCATGCAAAGCCAGCCCACGCGACCAGTGCACAATGGGGCCCCGCGTGGGGCCCGAGCGCGCCAGCAAGCCCCGCCAGCAAATTTTTTTAAAAAAATTCTGAAAATTTTGGAATTTTGGGGCATTTCTAAATTGATTTTGGGCCCCGAAGGAATTTTCAAAATAAAGGAATTTTTTGAGCATTTTTTGAGAAAATGCCGAAATTTTGAAAAATTGAAAATTTGAGTTTTTCCTCTAAAATTGGTAATCAATCAATGGATTGATTTTAATGGTGATTTATGGAGCCTGATAAAATTCTTAGATGGAAAAGAATTAAATATAAATAAGAAAATGCTAGTTGAGCATCTTCATAAGTTTTCCTTTTAACCGAATGCGGTGTGGTTGAATCCCAATTCTGCTAGTAAATCATGGGGTTGAGGGAAGGAAAGGACGAGCCTAGTTCCCACCTAGGGCGTTTCATCTTGAAACATGGTCCACCCTTCACCAAAGGCTGGGCATGTGGACAATTCGGGTAATTGTTCATGAGTAACACCTGTAAGTGGGAGCGGGGCGTTACATCTGTCGACCGACAGAATGTCATTTCTTAGTACTTCGATAGTGTGCAAGCCATCTATCGACAGTTCCTTGTGCAAACATTCTATTGGTCGACATTTCTTGGTTTTCATTATTTTATTCAAATGAAAACTAAATTAATTTCATTCTTATACATATGGAGATTTGCAAAAACAAGTTTTAAGATTTAAAAGAATCTCCTAAAATGATTTTCAAAATTAGCCTTGAAATCGTTGGTCAAATTAAGGTTAAAATTTATTCTAAGACGAAAGACCAACTAGAACATATTTTTGAAAATGTTTTCATTTTGAAAAACTTTCTCTTAGTATTTCGATAGCTAATATCCGTTGGTGATAAAATGATTTTTAATGAATTTTTCAGGAAATAGAAAGTATGTATTTTGGAGGTGGTAAAATTGCTAAATCTTGAGTTTGTACTAAAACCAAAATTCTACTTTCTAATTGTTTTGGATTTTGATTTTCTAGATATTTTTATTGAAACCAAATAAGAGATACTTTCTTATTTACATTTATGTATTAAAGTAAATGGTGTTGTAATGTATGCATGTCCTGAATGATGGCTTCATCTGTTAACAAATACCTCATCATCTGTCGACCGACCTTATATTTTTGTGAATCTATTAACCGATGCTCTTGCATCTATCGACCGACAGAATGTCATTTCTTGGTACTTCGATAGTGTGCAAGCCATCTATCGACAGTTCCTTGTGCAAACATTCTATTGGTCACATTTCTTGATTTTCATTATTTTATTCAAATGAAAACCAAATTAATTTCATTCTTATATATATGGAGATTTGCAAAAATAAGTTTTAAGATTTAAAAGAATCTCCTAAAATGATTTTCAAAATTAGCCTTGAAATCGTTGGTCAAATTAAGGCTAAAATTTATTCTAAGACAAAAGACCAACTAGAACATATTTTTAAAAATGTTTTCATTTTGAAAAACTATCTCCTAGTATTTCGATAGCTAATATCCATTAGTGATAAAATAATTTTTAATGAATTTTTCAAAAAATAGAAAATATATATTTTGGAGGTGGTATTGCTAAATCTTGAGTTTATACTAAAACCAAAATTCTACTTTCTAATTTTTTGGATTTTGATTTTCTAGATATTTTTATTGAAACCAAATAGGGGGTACTTTCTTATTTACATTTATGTATTAAAGTAAATGGTGTTGTAATGTATGCATGTCCTGAATGATGGCTTCATTTGTTAACAAATACCTCATCATTTGTCGACCGACCTTATATTTTTGTGAATCTATTAACCGATGCTCCTGCATCTGTCGACCGACAGAATGTCATTTCTTGGTACTTCGATAGTGTGCAATCCATCTGTCGACCAACAGAATGTTTGCACAAGGAATTATCGACAGTCTCAAATGATCTATTGATCAAATTTTAAATTTTTACAAGGCATCAATCGACCGTTTGTGTTGCAGAAACCCCCAACGGCTAGTTTTTCCACTCATCCAAAGTGTTTTTTCCACTACCAGCGACAAGATTCGTGAATGGTCTCTCAAGGCACTATAAATACAAGTCAAATGGGTGATTCAAATTAACCAAGAGATTACATTACAAGCTCCCAAGTGCTAAACTCATTATTATGCTTTATTGGTATATTTAGTTTCTCTCCAGGGCTTTGTATTCATTTTGTTAAATTCATTATCAAGCATTGTCCTTATTTTTAAGAGAATTTGTAATAGAGAATATTATTTCTCAAATCCTATCTTATCTTGTATCTCTTTGTATTTTTTCTAGCTTGTTTTGCTAGAGGGCCTACATTGCTTGTAGAAGGATTTTGATTCTTAGCTTGTTGTGCTAGAGGACTTGCTTGTTGAAGTAAGGGGTTGAAATACCTAGCTTATTACTAGAGAGCTTGCTTGTCTAAGCAAGAGGTTGTAATTTGCTAACTTGTTGCTAGAGGACCTATCTGGAGAGATGGGAGGTTTTTAGTGGATTGATTGAAAAATTCTTCGTGAGGAGCTAAGGCAGTGGATTAGGCTTGATTTAAATCGAACCACTATATATCGTTATGTCTTTCCTTTGCTTATGCTTTTTGTTTCATTTATTGTTTCCAGCATTTCAATAAATCTCACTTGCACTAAAATCTTATTTTTCATCAAAAGGATTTTCAGGTTCAATCAATTTTTTAAAACAACCCAATTCACCCCCACTTGGGTATTAATGCCATTGCTATACAAATCTAACAATTAGTATCAGAGTCTAACTCCTTGTTTTTAGGTCTAACAACCTAAGGAGAGGTCCATGCCTCTTAAGGAAGGTTATCCTACTAATGTGGCACCTTATTTTGATGGTTCATACTATGAATATTGAAAAATAAGAATTTGTGATTTCATGACATCCATTGATTGTGGAATATTGTGAAAAATGGTTTTGCTTCAAAACCAAAGTTGCAATGTGATGATCGTGACAAAATGAATTTTTCTTTAAATATTAGAGCTATACATATTTTACAACATACCTTAAGTGATGATGTTTATGCTAAAGTTTCTAACTGATCAAATGCTAAAGATATATTAAATACTCTTGATTCAATCTATCTTACTAATCAATCTTGTGAGATTGTTGATGAAAACTTATATGTTGAAAATACATTGAATCATCAACAGAGGAGGAAGAAAACATAAATCTTATTTCGTGCTTCATAGCTCAAGAAGAAGAGGTAACCTCTACTTCTACTTATGATATTGATGAATGTGATGATATTGAGAATGATTTTTCAAAAGAAGAGTTATTACTTGCTTTTGATAAATTGTGTGTTAATTTTGAAAAACAATATTTGAAAAATAAAACTCTTCAAAAACAATTGGATTTATTGTCAAATGAATTGGAAAATTTAAAATCAAAGAATGAATGTTTGCTTACTTCTAATGAAGAATTTTCAAAGGAAATTATTTTGAAAGAAACTAAATTGAAATCTCGTATTGATGCTTTAAATGAGAAACCTATTTTAAATGGGAAGATTTCAAATTCATGTGATCATGAAATAGGTGTTCAAAATGTCAAGGCTCACTCCCGGACTACTCGCTAGCATAGGAAATCCGCGAGAAGGTCCATACAAGATGGATACAGATACAAACATCACTTACATTTTTGCCAAAAATTCTTCTCATACCCATATTTGCTCACTATCAATAGGAGCCAAAATAACATTATACATCATTCTTTACATCATAAACTTGGGTTTACAACCCATACATTTTAAAAATTATAGGGCATCAAGGTTTTAAATACAAAAATGAAACCCTCTAATCATGCCCTCAGCAACACCCATGGATTTTCAAGGCTGGGACATTTCTGTACATATCTAACCAGAAACTCGCCCCACTTACTTATCTTCCATATACCTGGAATGACAAAAAGAACAAGGGTGAGCCACAAGGCTCAGCAAGCATATAACAAAAGGGAAGTATCAACAAGATAATATCTGAAGGCATGAACCATTTAGAGCCAATGAAAGATCACAATCCCCACAAGTAAACCTCACTTGAGTCTATACCTTCTACACTTGACAACGTCATATCCCAAGAATTTATAATTCATTACATTTCACCAAAACTCATTTTTCAAAGTGAGCCCTAAGGCTCGACAAGTGCATAATCCAAAGAAAACTGGATATGATTAGACTTCCCTAAACATCACTCATACCATGCCACATATGGACACACACCAGCCCCAAAAGCATATACGACGCACAATCCTTACCATGTAGTTATATCACATGTTATCCAATCATAACATCAACGCATGGATGCACACATATAGTGCTTGGGTCCACATAAGAAAATGCACATAATGGCACCCAAGACCCTGTATACAAACCTGTTGTAGCCAATGACAGGCTACCAAAATAGGACGTGAGCCCAAGGCTCTCATCACACACCCATCACCATCATCTTCATGTACCACATCACTCAAAATCTCATCAAGGTCACAAGCTGCTGTGGGCCTCCACCCACAGTCTTACGCATCACAAGATTCAGCTGTTGTGGGCCTCCACCCACAGTCTTATGCATCACAAGATCCAACTGCTATGGGCCTCCACCCACAGTCTTACGCATCACCAACACAAGCCAATTTACACCACCAACACACCCATTCACAAAGGAACCATGCAAAGTAACATATAAGGAATGCAATTGCTCTTATGCATATGCTCGCCTAACATACACAAGTCAACACTCGTAGGCCAATCGTGTCATGCTAATGCTTATGCTCCCATCACATACAAGGCATGAACGCCCAATGATTGTAACCCATGTTCCAGCATCACAAAGTGAGGCAATATAGAAACACAATGCCATGCAACACAATCACATACAATGCTATAATAAATGGCATTCACACATCCTCACTTTGATTTCCCATTAGAGCTCTTGGCTCTTCCACACATTTCACATTGATTAAGGGAATTTATTATACAATGATAGTCATGTATCAAGCATGATTTACCATGGACATGCCAACCAAGATCACTTCTTATTAGCTTCCCAAAGGATTATCATCATGCTTCCTCATGCAACTCAATTACATTCTTATCTTATAAACCCCATGAATATTCATATAGGTGATTTCAACCATATTTAATCATTATAGGGGATTGAGGGATATCAAAGGAAGCATTTTAAAACACTTTACATTAGCCATCTTACTTGCTTTGGATTAAGAAGAGCCTTAACCCATTCAAATCATAATCAAAATATATGATATTACATATCAAATCGAATCCCTTGAAGTCATAGCTTCAAACGAATTGCAAATTCGAGTTCTACATCAAAAGTTATGGCCGAAAAAGCGAAGCATGCGCAGAGCAGTCAAAACCGTAGCCGAGTTGACTCGGGGCAAAAATTGAGTCGACTTAGCCCGAGTCAACTCACCCAAAATCGAGTTGACTTGGCCCGAGTCGACTTGACCTCCTGGATGAATCAACTTGGCTGAGAACGACGGAAAAAGGCCCAAACCCCCCCCCCCCAAAAAAAAAAAAAAAAAAACCCTCAAAATGGACACCAAACACTCCAAAACTTCCATTCTAGCTTCCTAACCCATCAAAGTCATTCCTTGAAGGAAGAATGGGGTGATCAAACCCCAACAAAACCATCAACGAGACCCAACAAAGACTCAACACAACTCGAGATCTGAACGAAAATGAAAAGAACAACTTCCATCAATACGAAAAATCATTTTATCATCAAAGGATGCAATACCAAGATATATCTTCGACAATACAACCAAGAAAAAAGGGAAAGAACTTACACAATATAGGGAAAAATAGTGTAAGAGGAACTTGCCTTTGATGGAGAAAATCCAAGAAGAAGAATACACCCAGTTGCAACCTTCACTTCAACCTTTAATGGACATCAATAATGAAGAAGAAGAACAAAGAAAAATGAGAAGAAGAAGGAGAAAGGGAGGCCAACGAGAGAGAGATTGAGAATGGAGGAAGAAAGGAAACAAAATGAAAAAAAAAATAAGGGATGGGAGGGGAATGGCATGCATGGCCATCCCACCTAATCCCATCACCCTTCTCTTTCCATAATTTCCCCTCACCCTTCACTCACAACACATAAAATATTAAGGGTCCATTTAGGCATTTTACAACATTTCCATTTCTTTTCTCTTTTCTTTATCAAACCCATTATGCCAATTACCATTTTACCCTCTTCTTAATTCAAAAAGCAAGCCCATTTTTGACTTTTAGCTTTATTCATTTCCTTTTCCATTTATTTCATTCCACTTCATAAAAACACATGAGCCCAAGCCCATTTCATTGGCCCAATTCAAAGAGCCTCAACAAATCCTTAAGCCCAATGGGCTTCACAACTGTCACGACCCGAAAACTGATATGTCATGACCGGCACTAATCCCTAGGCCCAGCGGCCCCAAAATGGACTAGTAAGCCTCTTCTCTAGCTCGATTTGAATAAAACAATATTACTGACAAGATATAGAACATGAATAAAATACCAATTCACCTTCTAACATAACATCTCAATATTTCATATACAGAAGCTGTACAAAATAAGAATATCAATCACACTACTGTCAATAATACATACCCGATCCCGTATCTCGGGCCCTTGGCACAATTATGTGCCAACAAAAATAAAGACAAAACATCAGACTCTACAACACGTGTATGTCTCCACAGAGCATCCTATAATACATCCGGAATCAAAAGAGAGTATGGTATTATACCAGAAGATTTGCTGGACCAATAATCAAAAGGAGAATTCCCTGAAAATATTTTTAATAAAACGAGGTGAGTCTTATGGACTCGCGAGTATAAGGTATGTCATGCCCACTAGGAGAGTATACAATAAAATGCTAGGATGATCATCATGAGTATAATAACGTAATAACAGTATAAACAGTGGAAATATGAACCATAAGTTTAAATAATTTGAGGTTTCAAAGGAAAACATAGTGTAGGAAAAATAGGTGCCTAAAGACAACCCCCATAAGTTGTTCCCTAACCACCTAACGCCTATATACACATGCACACAAGTATATATATCGGTACATACATCATCATCACACAATATCATCATAAAGGCCCACGTGATAGCAGTGCTAAAACATATTATCCGTGTCTCTCATGGCCTTGGCATGCCAAGCCTCACAGTACCATGATCTTTTCCTGCTGTGAGTCACCAGGGAATCTACTAGATAGTCCTCTAATAATAATGCAAATGATACCCTAATTTATGCACAAGTCATAATCATTTATCATTTCATGTGGTGCCTAAAATACACCACATCATTCAACATTTCACATTCTCAAAACAAGAAATCAGTTAGGGTATCTTTCTGTTTATGTCTCTCCTAGTAGGATGAAAATATTTCATGCAATTTAGGAACAATTAAAAGAGAATATTTTCTATAATTTGAATATAGAAATCATTTACAAGTTATGCATAGAACAATTTATATACGTGCATAAAAATATGGTAAACATAACATATCATGTCTACTCGCCTGGGAAACGAATGGGGTGTCACATTTAGGTAACAAGAATAACGACGTAATGAAATTACCGAAAATCCTAACCATTGCCTAACACCCTGAATCGATTATTTGGTACCTTGGCCCACGCAATACTCAAATCTGGTGTCATGGAATTCGTCGAGCTAAGCCATCGACTACGTCATCATGTCTCGCTTTGCTTGCTGCGCGTAAGTGTATAATGGAACTACACACCCACTTATAGGCTGCAATATCATAATATATATATATATATATATTTACCCATAAACTAGTTTTCTTTTAATGTAAATAATATAATTTTTTATCTAAATTCCTCATTTATCAAAAATACATACATATATATATTTATAACTAAATTGATAAATTTTCTTAAAAACTTAATAATTAATTAATAATTTAATAAATAGTTTAAAAGGAATAAATTGCAATGCTCTAGCCTCAAAATAAAAGGAATCCATCAGAATTCAAGATTCGAAATAAACCCACGTCATCATCATAGGCTAGCCTAGAACGCACTCGGGATCAGTCTTACTCGGTCTCGAGTCATCTAATAGGGCTTCGTCCTTAAGACTCCGATCAACAAAATGACTCGCCAATCATATCGCCAATTCTAGGAGACCTAAAGAGAACCCAAATTAGATCAACCTCGATATCCTGAGTAGGACCAACCTAAGCAAGTCATCCTAGGTCCACGGACAAGCGATAAGGGAGAACAAGCCGAGTGGGCCAGCCCAAGGGCTGCCACAACTAGGTCAGTCATGCCCAACACATTAGGCCATCCTAAAACCCAATCGGGCCCCGCCATCCTAGGCCAAAACCTAACCCGACATGCCCAACCCCTAAAGCCCTCATTTCCTTTTTTCCTTATATTTTATTTATTTTTATTTTCTTTCCTTTTATTCTTTTCTTTTCTTTTCTTTCTTTTTCTCTTATTTTCTTTTCTTTTTTCCTTCCCATCAGACTGCCACCGCCAGCCAGCCAAAAACGGCCGACTAATATACCAATACGAAGCCCTCGCCACGAATAACAACATATATTAAAATGAAACCCATCGGATGGTCAAATCTTAATAGATCTGAAAATTAATTTTCGATCGAAAATAGGGGCAAATCTGGCAGTCGCCGTTCGCCGGCCGCCGGCCATTTTTTCGACGATCAGAAACTACATCGAGGTGCGCAACACTAAGGAGAGCAACATACCCAAAAATGAGAAAGATCGGACGGCTAGATCTTCGTAGATCTAAAGTCAAACTCTCGGCCAAAATGGATAAACAAACTGCCAATGTCGCCGGCCACCGTGGCCGGCGATTTCCACGCGATCCAAGACCGCCACCCAACCCCCTCAAGCAAACCGACCAACATATCCAAGAATCAAAGAAATCCAACGGTCGGATCTTCGTAGATCTGACCTTAAACATTCGGCCATCAAACCCCATCGCGCCTCAACCCATATTTCACAAAAACAACAAGAAAAACCGTAAAGATGAAGCCAAAGAACTTACCTCCTTGTAGATCGGGGGCACTTTAACGGTGAAAACGAAGTCAGATCGTCGATCGAACGGTCGGATTGCTCAAAATCGCCGAAAATCCGAGAGGGGAAATGAGAGAATAAAATAGAGAGAGAGAGAGAGAGAGAGAGAGAGAGTATTGTTTCTGTTTGGGGGGGGGCTGCCGAGCGCCTCCCCCTTTTCTTTTTATATTTTCATTTTTTTATTTAATTATTATATATATAATTTAATTAAATTAATTAATTTAGTTTTTTTTTTTTTTTTTGGATCTTTACATTCTTCCCTCCTTGTAAAAATTCGTCCTCGAATTTCACGGAAACAAATAAGGATATTTCTCTTTCATAGCATCTTCCATCTCCCAAGTGGCCTCACCCTCACTATGGTGGCTCCACTGAACTTTAACGGAAGCTATTTCTTTAGATCTAAGCTTTCTGACCTACCTATCTAAGATCTTAACAGGTTGCTCTTCATATTGCAAGCTTGGTTGGATCATAGTGGGTGCTGTTGGGGGCAAAACATGAGAGGGGTCTCCAATAACCCCGCGTAGCATCGACACATGAAATGCGGGGTGCAGTTCAACCATCAACGGTGGTAGTGCCAACTCATAAGCTACCTTCCCAATCCGCCTAAGGACGCGAAAAGGTCCAACATACCGAGGACTGAGCTTACCTCTCCTCCCAAACCTCACTACCCCCTTCATAGGCGATACTTTAAGGTACACCAAATCATCAACTGCAAACTCTAAGGGTCGACGCCTATGATCTACATACGACTTCTGACGACTCTGAGCTGTCAAAAGCCTATCACGAACTACCTGGACGATTTCCATGCTTTGGCCAACTAGGTCTGGGCCAATAAGTCGTCTCTCACCAACCTCAAACCAACCTAAGGGTGACCTACATCGTCGACCATATAACGCCTCATAAGGTGCCATTTGAATGCTGGATTGATAGCTATTGTTATATGCAAATTCGACATACGGCAAATTCTTCTCCCAACTACCCTTGAAATCAAGGGCACGTGCCCTAAGCATGTCCTCAAGTATCTGGATAGTCCTCTCTGACTGGCCATCCGTCTGGGGGTGAAACACAGTACTCAATGCTAACTGCGTACCCAAAGCCTCGTGAAATGAGCCCCAATACCGAGAGGTAAATATGGACCCTCGATCAGAAATAATAGAAATGGGTACTCCGTGATACCGTACAATCTCATGAATAAACTTCTGAGCTAACTGAGAAGCAGTAAATGACGTACGTACAGCAATAAAACGAGCTGTCTTCGTTAGGTTATTTACCACTACCCATACTGAATCATGTCTCGCAGGGGACCTCGATAATCCTGTAACCATATCCATGGTAATATGTTCCCATTTCCATTCTAGAATTGGGATGCTCTCCAACAAACCTCCTGGCCTCTTATGCTCTGCCTTCACTTGCTGGCAGACTTGGCAAGTTAGACACGTACGAGCAACATCTTCCTTAAGGCGCGGCCACCAAAACAACTGTTTTAGGTCCTGGTACATCTTGGTAGTCCCTAGGTGAATGGAAAATCGAGAGTGATCAGCCTCCCTAAGGATCCTACTCCTCAACTCGTCCACCTCGGGGACACAAAGCCGAGTCCTGAATCTCAACACTCCAGAAGAGTCCATAGAAAAATCCAATGTCTTACCTTCTCCGACATCTTTAATGATCTTGGCTAAACTAGGGTCCTTAACTTGAACCGCCTTAATCTCCTCCATCAAAGCAGACCTAAGCTTGATGTGCGCCAAAAATCCCCAAGATTCAGATATCTCTAAACGTGCACCACTCCGCTCTAAACTATGTAACTGCTCCACTAATGGTCTCCTCCAACTAGAAATATGAGCAAGGCTACCCATAGACTTTCTACTCAAGGCATCTGCTACTACGTTAGCCTTTCCTGGGTGGTACAAAATATGGATATCATAGTCCTTAAGGAGTTCCATCCACCTACGCTGTCTCAAATTCAGGTCCTGCTGGTCAAAAATGTACTTGAGGCTCTTATGATCCGTGAACACCTCGTAAGTCTCGCCGTACAAGTAATGCCGCCATATCTTGAGAGCAAATACTACGGCAGCCATCTCGAGGTCATGAGTAGGATAGTTTTGCTCATGCTTCTTCAACTGCCTAGAAGCATATGCAATAACTCTCCCACGCTGCATCAACACACATCCTAATCCAACCCTCGACGCATCACAGTACACGGCATAACCCCCACTAGCTGATGGTAAGGTCAACACTGGCGCTGTAGTCAAACGCCGCTTCAACTCATTGAAGCTTTGCTCACATGCATTTGACCACTCAAACTTTACATTCTTTTGGGTGAGACGCGTCATCGGCGTTGCAATCTTAGAAAAATCCTTCACAAAGCGACGGTAGTATCTTGCTAGACCTAGGAAACTACGTATCTCAGTGACTGTAGTGGGTCTAGGCCACTAAGCCACAGCCTCTATCTTCTTTTGGTCCACCTGGATCCCATGACTAGACACAACATACCCCAAAAAGCCAACACTCTCTAGCCAAAACTCACACTTTGAAAACTTGGCATACAACTCATTCTCACGAAGGGCTTGCAAAATCGTCCTAAGATGGTGCTTATGCTCAACATCACTCCTTGAATACACCAATATGTTGTCTATGAACACGATGACAAATCGATCCAAGAAGGGTCAAAATACTATGTTCATCAAGTCCATCAATGTTGCCGGAGCATTCGTCAACCCGAAGGACATTACCAAAAACTCGTAATGCCCATACCGAGTGCGAAAGGCAGTCTTGGGAATATCCTGATCTTAAATCAATCTTAGAAAATCACCTCGCGCCTTGCAACTGATCAAATAGGTCATCAATGCGTGGCAACGGATATTGGTTATGAATAGTAACTTTGTTTAATTGACGATAGTCAATGCAAAGTCTCAAACTCTCATCCTTCTTCTTCACAAATAGCACCGGCGCACCCTATGGCGACGTGTTAGGCCTAATAAAGCCCTTATCTAAGAGTTCTTGTAATTGATCCTTCAACTCCCTCAATTCCGCTGGGGCCATTCTATATGGGGGTACCGAAATAGGTCGAGCCTCCGGTACTAGGTCGATACAAAACTCAATCTCTCGATCAGGTGGTAATCCCGGAAGCTCCTCGGGAAAAACGTCTGGGAACTCACACACTACCGGGACTCCACTAACCTCCCCAACTGATCGGTCACACTCTCTCACGACTGCCAAGAACCCTTCACAAACTCTGCCCAACATACGTTGCGCCTTTATAGCTGATATCAACATGCTAGCCCCTCGAGTCCTATCTCCCTGGATATAAAACAAATCCTCACCGGGAATATTAAAGTAAACGCGTTTCTGATGACAGTCTAGGCTAGCGTGGCACGAAGCTAACCAATCCATACCTAAAATGGCATCAAACTCCATAGGACCGAGTAAAATAAGATCTGCTAGCGTATCTCTACCTGTAGGGCATCACCCACAGGAGTTCCCACTAACATGGGCTCGCCCAGAAGAGTGGCACTTACTCCCAGACAGGGAGCAAACTGCCGCGATACAAACGAATGCGTCGTCCTGGGATCAAATAGCACGTGTACACTGTGACCACAAATATGAACCGTACCTGTCACCACCTGATTGGATGCCTGGGCATCTTGAGTCATCATATGATAGACCCTCGGCTGACTCTGTGGGCCATGTCCCCCTCGAGACTTGGGAGCGCTGCTCTGAGCTCTAGATGTCGGCTGTTGTGCTGGAGCTTGTCGTCTTGGAGGGCCTCGCCCTGGCTATGAACAATCCCTCTGTATGTGACCTGGCTGTCCACACCTAAAGCATGTAATCGGGGCCTTCGCATACCTACACACCCCTGAGTGTCTTTTCTTACATGTCGGACATAGAGGCCTCTCTTCCTGTCTCTGCTGCCACTGCCGCTGCTGCTGTTGTCTCTGGGAAGGAGGTGCAGGCAATGAAGGAAATGGTGGCGCTACTGCTAACGGCTGCAAACTCGTCGTGCCCTTCCCCTTCTTCCCAGAAGAGAAGGAAGTACCACTGTCGCCCCTAACCCTCTTCAAGTCTCTAGCTGCCCTCTCTTCTGCTGCATGTGCCTCAAGGGCTAAGGCACTATCAACTGCCTCCTCATAAGTGCCATAATAAGTGGCGTGCAAACTCCTAAACCACGGCTCGATCAATCGAGATATGAAGCGTGTAATCCTGTCCTGCTCCGTAGGAACCAAAGCAGGTGCAAACTGTGAGAGCTCGATGAATAATGCATCATAACGCTCAACGCTCATATCTGGGGTCTGTCTTAGGGCCTCAAACTGCTGGGCCCTCTGGAATCTCATAGTGCTAGAGACATATTTTGCCAAAAATAGTCTCTTGAACTCAGCCCATCCTAACGGGGCATCACCCTGCCGTCTCCTCAATACATCATACCACACGCTCGCCTCACCATGAAGACAAAAAGAGGTGAGCTCCACCATTCGGTAGCCATGTATGCGAGAACCTCTCTTCAGTTTGTCCAACTAATCCAAAAACTCTTCAGCCTTATCTCTCGCACCTCTAAACTGGGGCAGCTTTAGACCCATAAACCGCTCAAACTCATAATCTATCCCAACGGCCTCGGGGTCCACTGGAAGGTCCACTGGAGGCTATCCCCTAGTCTCGCCCGCATCGCCAGTGCCGACGGCAACACCTGCAGCGCCACCAGCCACAGCACCGTCGCTAGTGCCACCTCTAGTGCCATCCTCGGTGCCATCTCTAGTGCCGCCACCAACCCTGGTATCAGGGCTCACACCCCCTGGCGCCTCTGGCTGTCTCTGAGAATTAACTATATTTGTCAACAGCACTGTGATGTTTGCCAAGGAGTCAATAATCAGCTGGTCCCTATCTCTCGCCGGAGTACTACCATGAAAGTCAACTCCACTGCGACCCGAACCACGGCCCCGGCCTCTACCTCGGCCACGTCGTTCCCCACGACCTCGTCCACGGCCTCTGATCGTGTTACCGCTGGTAGGTGAGGGCTGAGGAGCCTGGTCACCCCCTAAAGAATCTGTCTGCCTGGATGCTGTCCGAGAACGAGGAGGCATCGTCCCTATCATCATACTGATAGGTCAATAAGAGTAGCAATAGGATCTAAAAGCAAAAGATCAAATGATACTAGACTCTAACACCCTTAGCAAAAGCTAGACCAATAATGTGCCATGGCTCACACCACGATCTAAAACCCAGCTAAGAATGGCTCTGTGGGACTCAAGGAGATAAGACCTTAGACAAGGCTAGCGAATCGAATAGAATCAAAAGACACAAGCCTAACTCAAGAGTAACCTAGGCTCTGATACCAATCTGTCACGACCCGAAAACTAATATGTCATGACCGACACTAATCCCTAGGCCCAGCGGCCCCAAAATGGACTAGTAAGCCTCTTCTCTAGCTCGATTTGAATAAAACAATATTACTGACAAGATATAGAACATGAATAAAATACCAATTCACCTTCTAACATAACATCTCAATATTTCATATACAGCAGCTGTACAAAAAAAGAATATCAATCACACTGCTGTCAATAATACATACCCGATCCCATATCTCGGGCCCTTGGCACAATTATGTGCCAACAAAAATAAAGACAAAACATCAGACTCTACAACACGTGTATGTCTCCACAGAGCATCCTATAATACATCCGGAATCAAAAGAGAGTATGGTATCATACCAGAAGATTTGCTGGACCAATAATCAAAAGGAGAATTCCCTGAAAATAGTTTTAATAAAACGAGGTGAGTCTTATGGACTCGCGAGTATAAGGTATGTCATGCCCACTAGGAGAGTATACAATAAAATGCTTGGATGATCATCATGAGTATAATAACGTAATAACAGTATAAACAGTGGAAATATGAACCATAAGTTTAAATAATTTGAGGTTTCAAAGGAAAACATAGTGTAGGAAAAATAGGTGCCTAAAGACAACCCCCATAAGTTGTTCCCTAACCACCTAAGTCCCCTATACTTTTGTATGAGATGCATGCACTGATTTCTGAGGACACACTAGTAGAAACTGGCCTAATGCCTATATACACATGCACACAAGTATATATATCGGCACATACATCATCATCACACAATATCATCATAAAGGCCCACGTGATAGCAGTGCTGAAACATACTATCCGTGTCTCTCATGGCCTTGGCATACCAAGCCTCACAGTACCATGATCTTTTCCTGCTGTGAGTCATCAGGGAATCTACTAGATAGTCCTCTAATAATAATGCAAATGATACGTTAATTTATGCATAAGTCATAATCATTTATCATTTCATGTGATGCCTAAAATACACCATATCATTCAACATTTCACATTCTCAAAACAAGAAATCAGTTAGGGTATCTTTCTGTTTATGTCTCTCCTAGTAGGATGAAAATATTTCATGCAATTTAGGAACAATTAAAAGAGAATATTTTCTATAATTTGAATATAGAAATCATTTACAAGTTATGCATAGAACAATTTATATACGTGCATAAAAATATGGTAAACATAACATATCCTGTCTACTCGCTTGGGAAACGATGACTCAAGTCCGAGTCTGGGAGAAGATCAAACAAAATCCTGAGAATCTGAGCCTACAATAAATAGAATGGGGTGTCACATTTAGGTAACAAGAATAACGACGTAATGAAATTACCGAAAATCCTAACCATTGCCTAACACCCTGAATCGATTATTTGGTACCTTGGCCCACGCAATACTCAAATCTGGCGTCATGGAATTCGTCGAGCTAAGCCATTGACTACGTCATCATGTCTCGCTTTGCTTGCTACGCGTAAGTGTATAGTGGAACTACACACCCACTTATAGGCTGCAATATCATAATATATATATATATATTTACCCATAAACTAGTTTTCTTTTAATGTAAATAATATATTTTTTTATCTAAATTCCTCATTTATCAAAAATACATACATATATATATATATTTATAACTAAATTGAAAAATTTTCTTAAAAATTTAATAATTAATTAATAATTTAATAAATAGTTTAAAAGGAATAAATTGCAATGTTCTAGCCTCAAAATAAAAGGAATCCATCAGAAATCAGGATTCGAAATAAACCCACGTCATCATCATAGGCTAGCCTAGAACGCACTCGGGGTCAGTCTTACTCGGTCTCGAGTCATCTAATAGGGCTTCATCCCTAAGACTCCGATCAACAAAATGACTCGCCAATCATATCGCCAATTCTAGGAGACCTAAAGAGAACCCAAATTAGATCAACCTCGATATCCTGAGTAGGACCAACCTAACCAAGTCATCCTAGGTCCATGGACAAGCGACAAGGGAGAACAAGCCTAGTGGGCCAGCCCAAGGGCTGCCACAACTGGGTCAGTCATGCCCAACACATTGGGCCATCCTAAAACCCAATCGGGCCCCGCCATCCTAGGCCAAAACCTAACCCGACATGCCCATCCCCAAAAGCCCTCATTTCTTTTTTTCCTTATATTTTATTTATTTTTATTTTCTTTCCTTTTATTCTTTTCTATCTTTTTCTCTTCTTTTCTTTTCTTTTTTCCTTCCCATCAGACTGCTGCCGCCGGCGATCGCCGCCGGCCGACCAATATACCAATACGAAGCCCTCGCCACGAATAACAACATATATTAAAATGAAACCTATCAGACGGTCAGATCTTAATAGATCTGAAAATTAATTTTTAGCCGAAAATAGGGGCAAATCTGGCCGCCGGCCATTTTTTCGACGATCAAAAACTACATCGAGGTGCACAACACTAAGGAGAGCAACATACCCAAAAATGAGAAAGATCGGAGATCTAGAGTCAAATTCTCGGCCAAAATGGATAAACAAACTGCCAACGTCGCTGGCCACCGTGGCCGGCGATTTCCGGCGATCCAAGACCGCCACCCAACCCCCTCAAGCAAACCGACCAACATATCCAAGAATCAAAGAAATCCAACAGTCGGATCTTCGTAGATCTGACCTTAAACATTCGGCCATCAAACCCCATCGCGCCTCAACCCATATTTCACAAAAACAACAAGAAAAACCGAAAAGATGAAGCCAAAGCACTTACCTCCTTGTAGATCGGGGGCACTTTAACGGTGAAAACGAAGTCGGATCGTCGATCGAACGGTCGGATTGCTCAAAATCGCCGAAAATCTGAGAGGGGAAATGAGAGAATAAGAGAGAGAGAGAGAGAGAGAGAGAGAGAGAGAATATTGTTTCTGTTTGGGGGGGGGGCTGCCGAGCGCCTCCCCCTTTTCTTTTTATATTTTCATTTTTTTTATTTAATTATTATATATATAATTTAATTAAATTAATTATTATTATATTTTTTTTTTGGATCTTTACAACAACATTACAACAATTTAAAATATACAAAATCTCTCTTGGGCTCAACCTAAGTTTCCAAATCCCAACGCATTAATCAAGACACATCATATATATAACCAAAGCCCATTTATGCCATTCTATTTTAATTTATTTTACCAATGGGCTCAAGCCCAATCAAATCCTTCCCATTTAATTAAAATATAGCTCACTAATACATGGGCTTAGGCCCAAATGGGCAACCCAAACCATTAATTTAAATACATACATTTTAACACATAAGAATATTTCTCAAAATTTAATTCAATAGGGCAAATTTCAAATTTCCCATAATTAAAATATTAATAAACTTCTAGACCCATTAACGGGTCGTTACACAAAATTTTCATAGTCAAAGAGCTAATGTCAAAAGCTCATTGTTACACATCTATCATAACATTAGATACTTTCATTGTCTCAAGTTAGGCAACATTGCATCTTGTTGTTCTTTTAAAATGAAATGGATACCTAAGGAAACTAAGGTTGCATTCTCTTTATTGTTTTCAAGTCATTTTTAGTTTTCAATTTTCTAAAATAATGAAAACGCGTTCTCTTTACTGTTTTTAAAAATGCATTTTTGAAAACAAAAAAAAAATTGTAAAGAAAACTCAAAACAACAAAAAGTTATTTTGAGTGTTTTCAACCAAAACAAACTTAAAACTCAAAACACATTTATTTATTTATTTATTCATATTTTATTATTGTAATGAAATAAAATATTATAAAATTCATTAACTTTAAAATATATATATATTTTTAATAATATGTTAACATTAAATATTTTTAATTTATTAAATAATCAAATTTATTGAATAAAATATAATTAAAAACTTATTTTCAAAATTTCAAAGAGAACACGTTTTCTAATTTTTTGTTTTGAGGAATAGTTTTTCAAAATGAAAAAGAGAACACGTTTTCAATTTTCTAAAAACAGACTAACAAAACAGAAAACTGAAAATGAATTGAAAATTTAAAA
Organism: Diospyros lotus; assembly: GCF_014633365.1. Classification (NCBI taxonomy): domain Eukaryota; kingdom Viridiplantae; phylum Streptophyta; class Magnoliopsida; order Ericales; family Ebenaceae; genus Diospyros; species Diospyros lotus. The sequence continues at coordinate 9,683,527 of NC_068348.1, forward strand.
CTGAAAATTGAAAAGTAAAGAGAATGCAGCCTAAGCTTTTTAATGCTTCTCCTACTAGTTCTCAAGGATCCAAATAAGTTTTGATACCATAAATCTCTCACTTTCATAAGAATGTGCATAAGGATAAAATGAAAACAAATTTCAAACGAAAATCTTTTGATTCACATCCTAGCTATTGGTATCATTTTAGATACGGAGGGTTTGTAAGAAGCAATCCACATAGGTTTAAACATATTTGGGTTCCTAAGGAGGAGCTCTATGCTAACATTGGTGAACTTAAAGTGGTTTGGGCACCAAAAGCTTGTGGATGATTTATTTTCGCAGATTTGCTTGACATCCAAATGAATTTGAAAGAGAAATTTTTATGGATGTATCAAGCATGAAAAGAAGAGGAAGGTGAAGAAGATTATCACCCCTCATGTTACTAACCAAGCATAAGAAAGATTTTATTAAATAAAATCTTGGTGGTATGTTTCTATCCCTTAACTCTCTATATATGCTTATGGGTTTTTGATGATAATGAATTATAAGTATGCCTTTATGCTTTTGTTGGAAATTTTATGCCTTTATGCTTTTGTTGGAAATTTTTATTGATTAAGGGAGAGTAATAGTGTTTGAATATATGCATTGAGTAAGGAGGAGAATAAAATTTGTTGATATGTGCTAAGAAATGTTGTCTTAATAGATGATCTTAAGCACAACCTAACTAGCATATGCTAATTGTGTGGCAAAAGATAAAAAGTATGCTTTAATGCTAATTCATGTGAAGTATCTTGTCACAAAATAAATGAAATAAAGAGAATAGATAATAAGATAGAAAATACGTATAGAGTTATCCTTATCTAGTATAAAGAAATGCATAATATCAACTATCTCTCAATATTTGTCTATGGCATAATAGACTAAATCATGCAAGCATGAATGTTTTATCCAAACATGACCTTGTTAAGGAAATGTCTAAGCTAAAATAAGAAAAAAATCACATTTGTGAGCCATGTATGAAAGGCGAATAAATCACATTTGCAGTTTTTTTGCGGCAGTTATATAAACAGCTGCAAAACACGATATTTTACAGTGATTTTCTTCTCATTTTGTGGCGGTTCACAAAAACTGTCAAAAAATTTTAAAATTAAATAATTTAAAAATTAAAATTTTGCGATGATTTTCTAAAAATCACCATAAAATTTATAAAATAATTAAATTTTTTAAAAATTAATTTAAATTATTATTTTGCGACAGTCAGAAATTGTAGCTAAAATGATTAATTTAAAAATTAAAAATTAATTTAGCGACGGTTTCTTAGAACTGCTGCTAAATTTTGAATAATTTAAAAATGAATTTAAATTATCATTTTACAGCGGTCAAAAACTGTTGCTAAAATCATTAATTTAAAAATTAAAAATTAAATTAGCACTTGTTTCCTAAAATCGCCGCTAAATTTTGAATAATTTAAAAATTAATTTAAATTATCATTTTGTGGCGATTAGAAACCATCGCTAAAATCATTAATTTAAAAATTAAAAATTAAATTTAGCAACGATTTCCTGAAATTGTTGCTAAATTTTGAATAATTTAAAAATTAATTTAAATTATCATTTTGCAGAGGTCTTAGACCGTCGCTAAAATTATTAATTTAAAAATTAAAAATTAAATTTAGAGACGATTTCTTGGAACCACTGCTAGGTTTTGAATACTTTTTAAATTTAATTTAAATTATCATTTTCAGGCGGTTAGAAACCACCGCTAAAATTATTAATTTAAGAAATAATATAATAATTAAATAAATTAATTAATATTTGTCGACGTTCGAAATTGGTCGATGGTGATTCGTTGGCCCGCACTGGTGTGAGAATTCAAAAGTGAGAGAACAAGGTATCTAGTCCGATTTGCTGAGCCGCCAGCCCGTCCCTGCAAGGTACTCCGAAGCTCAAGTCAGTGAACGAGTAAGCAAATTGTCGACGTTCAGAATTGATCGATGGTGATTCGTTGGCCCGCACTGGTGTGAGAATCCAAAAGGGAGATAACAAGGTATCTGGTCCGATTTGTTGAGCCGTCGGCCCGTCCCTGCAAGGTATTCCGAAGCTCAGGTCAATGAACGAGTAAGCAAATATATCGGGTGTTTGTAAGTTGGCGGAAAAGAATCCATACCTTTTCCCTTGGGAAGGCTAGCCGATATATATATGAGTAGAAGCCCTTCTGCATGCGCTGTACATATGCAAGTGATGGGATAGAATAGCCGGCGGGGATGTCCCTACAATGGGAAGGTACCGACAAGACTTCCACTAATGCGGATAGGATCTATCATTAATGAGGATGGGATCCGTCATTAATGAGAATGGGATCTAAGGTGAACGCCCGGAAACCCAGACGCGACTGTAACGATGTTGTAGCAAAGCGGCCAGGATGGGACCGGCGTGGGCCGGCGATGTGGGCCAAGGAAATAGGCCTGAATGGTCCAGCTGGGGCGACCCTTTGCCTACTGATATACCGTGGCATACATCCCTTCAGTAATGCGAGCTAATTGGCTGAGCCGACGAGCTACCGAGGTCACTGGGAGCTCACTCAAAACGTAGCTGGGAGCTTGTCCGAATATGTTGATGAGTTAGAGGCATTACTAGGAGCTCGCTTGATCCCCACATTTGAGCCTGGTCTTTAGAATTGCGTGAGCTTGCTTTAACGAGCTCAGTTTGGTGTTTGCTAGATCTTGAACGTTGGGCCGGCCCACTGAATTGAGTTCAGCCCACATAGAGTAAAGCGAAAAATACCCATAACATTAAGCCGCCCAGCTCGCTGTGCGATCTTCGAATTGGGAGTTGACATGCACCTGCCACTCTAGCTGTCAGTACATCTTTTCAACTTCCTACCCAATCATTTCAAATCACCCTGTTTCATGCAGCACGTCTTGTCCGTGGCGCATTTAATGCGCACGTTTCCCGTAACTACCAATCATCATGTCCGTAGTCCCTACGCTTTTGTGCACCGCCATTGGATCTAGGGAAGCTCGTCAGTCTCTTTATCTAACGATGGGTGTCTTGAACTATAAAAAAAGAGAAAGGGACTACTTTGCTCCCTCTTCACCATTCTATTCCAAAAATTTCCCCCGCCCCTATAACTCCCTCTCTCTCGACTTCAAGACTCCATTGCCGTCGGTCCTGAAGTTTCTTTGCCCTTGCTACTCAACTGGTTCTCGTTCCTGATCGTTACAGCAGCCGACTCAAGAACAGTAAGTTTCTAGCATTCTTCTAATATATTTCATCTCTGGTCTCACTCTTTCCCTTGATTTTGCTTCCATGCCTCGCTACTCGGCGATAGCAGCATGGCTCATGGGAGTCGACTTCGCCTATCTCAGGAGGTTTAATAAACTTAGAGACCTCAGCCCCCCCCCTTTTTTCTTTCTTGTCATGCCCTATTGTGAAGCGCACAACCTGATAGGTAGGAGGTGTCTCTAGGAGCTTTGGTTCGACGTTCTGATCTCGATTTTTTTTCTTTTAGATGTCTACATCAGGTCAAAAGCGTTGCGACCACAGGGTTGAGGACGATGACACCTCTAGCTCTTCAGATCAAAGAGGAGTGATGCTGTCGTGGACTATTCAGGACGTGGCTTTATCTCATTTAGAGGCTGCTAAGAGAGTTCTTCAGTGTATCACCCCTGTGCTGACCTAGTGATCTGCCAAAGAGCGTGCGGCTCCCAAAATCTTCAGGCAGTGTCCCTCGAGGCTGACAATCAGAAAACTGACGTCGCATGCTGTTACGTACCGCCTTCCCTGTGGAACTTGTCTGATAGTCCCTTATCCTAGAGACCACGCAGCTTTTCCTCCCATGGGATTCATTGCCATTAGCCCCCAACACTTAGAATTCAGTTTCAGGTGTCCGCTCCAGCCCTACCTCATAGATATTCTGAACGACCTTAAGCTCGTTCCTTTCCAACTAACTCCTAACTCGTACGCCAAGATAACCTCCCTCGCCCTTCTTTCCAAAAAAAATAAACTTCCCCTTCCAACCCTTGGAGTACTGAGGTACCTTTACTCTTTCAAAGGTACCAAGGATGGGTTGTACTACATGGCAGCTCGATCCTCGGATTGTAAGAGAGTCTTTCCTTAGGAGAGGGCCAAGGGCAGGTCCAATGTTGGAGACTATAAGTCCCAATGGTTCTACCTTTCCTTCTCCTCTCTTAAGGACCTTAACGACTTCAGTTTCGTTCTTGTGCCGAGTAAGTAGTTTTTTTTTTTTCACTTATAACATCAATTCAGTTGTTCTTATATTTGACTCACGGGTGTCTTTCTGATTTCACAGACGTTACCAAGGGGCAGCCTAAACTAACCCTCTCTAAGGCGCAAGACCTTCAAGCGGCTTCGAAAGCAAAAATCGACGAAGACAACTGTGAGTTCTGCGAGTCCTTGCTTTGCGACTACAAGCTCGCCCCTCCTTTTGGTATCAAGGAAATCAGGAAAGGCAACATCGGAATACGAGGCCAAAGAGAGATATAGTCAGTCTTTGACGAAGCTGATTTTAATGGGAGTCCGGTCAGGGAGGGAGGAGCTCGTGGTGAAGTTACTGTTGCGGCTTTATCGACACTATCAGAGGCGATGAGGCTCCAGCTCGAATGACCCGGTTGTTCCCAAATCTCTAGCATCCCGAAGGCCGTTCGCGCATCCTCTTCCCCTCTAAAAGCTCAAGGGGCTGGAGCTCGTATTGAAGCAACTGGTTCGAGACAAGACCCCATCAGTCTGCCTGGTGCTGACCTTGTACCAGCGGTCACGGTTCCCTCAAGGCTAGTTCCCATAGGCACCTCTTTGCAGCCCGGGGCAGCCAAAACTGCTGTGAGTTGCGGGAAATTCGTGGCTCACGAGGAAACTTTTGGATGCAAAAGGAAGACCCCTCCGACCTCACAACCCGCTCAGCTGGCCCAGGCAGACAAGAGGAAGAAAACGAGCACCTCTGCAGGGCCAAGCGTGTCTGATGTCGTGGCCGGTGGGACGTACTTTGCCCCCTCTCCTTGATAGTATGGATCGAGTCCTCGGTAATTACGCCAAGAACCTAGACAGGAGAGAAATATCGGGTGAGGAGCTTGAGGATTACGTCGCTCATCACAAGCTTCTGGTGAGGTTCTTTTTCCCTCTCTTGTGTTTCTCTATTTTATCTTTTTCAAGCACGCTGACCTCTCTAATTTTATAGGCTTCCTTGGGCTTCTTTAAGCAAAAAGAAGAGAGGGCTCACTCCATGAAAGAAAGGGAGAGGCTCGAGGCTACTGCTGAGACGCTAAAAAAGGACAAGAAGAAATTGGAGGAGAGCCTGGCCTTCATGACCGGTGAGTCTAGAAAATACCGGAACCAAGTTAAAGGCTTGGAATACCGGGTAAGGGAGGCCGAGAGAGCCAAGAAGGAGGTTGATGATGAACTGTATCATCAGAAACAAGTGCTCAACATGGCCTATTCCCAAGCCACCTCAAAGCTAAATAAGGCTGAAGCAGACTTGGCTGTGATGCAAGGTGAATTGAAGCCGGCTCGGCAAGAGGTCGAGCAGTTGAAAGTCGATGTCGAGGTCCGATTCGCGAGGGAACGTGAGGAGGTCGAATCTGACATCTATGGCGCGTTTCTTTTTACTTTGTGGAAAGCGCATTCAGATCTCGATTACTCATTCTTTAGCGAGGAAGCGGTGGAGGCAGTGAAGAAATATGCCGCTGACACTGCGAGCTCAAGAGTCGATGCCTCTGTATCTGAACCCAACTAAGTCGTGGTCGATCTTTCTGCTGAGGATGCCACCAACCCTGCTTCCCAAGGCGTGGTCGATCTTTCTGCTAAGGATCCTCTAGGCCATTAGACTATTTTCTCTTTCTTTGGTTATTCTTGTACTTGGGCTTTGGAAGCAATACACTTTTTTTGTCCAATCGATTTTTTGCTTCTTTGTTATTTGCTGCGAACTTTGGAAACACAGCATAAAGACGAACTTGAATTCAATTAACTCGAATATATCTTTAACTTGTAAACGAGAAATCTTGAAAACAAAAGGCTTTAAATGATACGCTAAATAAGCTATTGTTAATTCGAGTCGCATGCTCAATAGGTCATGATCACGGAATCAAATCTGAGCTAACGCATGGTAGCTCAATAATCGTTAAATTAATTCTCATTTTCTCGCCAAGTTATATGCCCAGACATATCATAATTTGATCCCAGCTTACGTACCGTGACCCTTATCATCTTTATCGAGGTCAACATGAACGCTCGGGTGGGTGGCAGTTCATGAGTCTTGTCAAGATATTAGGACCCCAGTTGGTGAACCATGACTCAGAAGTTTTAAGGGTGGTGACTCATTTTAGCGCCAAATCATGACATTGCGGTCAAGATGAATGGGCTTCATTTTTCCAACCATGACCTAGGGTGAAGACTAAGATGAATGCTCAGGTAAGCCGCAAACCATGGCATGCTAGCCAAGTTGAATGGGCCCTAGCTCGCAAACCATAGTCTTCTAACCCCCTCAATTATTTTCTGACTCTTTTTCTTAATAACCAAAGAGTGTGAGTGTAAAAAGATTTATCAGAGATGAAAAGCGTATTGATATAGTTCAAACAGAATTTTGATGCTCGAAAGCAAATATCAGCAAAGTTGAGACATTAATTGATAATTGAAAATGCGAGAAAAGGGGAAAAAATGTTTGCTTATTGGAAATATGGTCTCAGATTCTCCTCATTCCAAGCTCGCGGGAGAGCTGCCCCATCCATATCGGCCAAGTGGTATGCTCCGTTGCTGAGGTTTTCCTTCACAGTATAGGGGCCTTCCCAGCTCGGGCCCAATGTCCCTTCGCTGCTCTTAAGAGCTCCGAGGAGGACAAGGCGTAGCACGAGGTCGTTGACATTGTAGTGTCAGGTTCGGACCTTTCGATTATAGTATCTTGCCACGCGCTATTGGTAAGTTTCCACTCTCAAGCCAGTTTTCTCCCTTGTTTCCTCAAGCAGATCGAGACTCGAGGCCAGTAGTTGCTCATTATTCTCTAGGTCAAAAATGGCTCTTCGCTGGCTTGTTACTTCATTTTCCACCGGGATCATTGCCTCAGATCCATATACCATAGAAAATGGGGTTTCTCCCATGGTTGTACGAGTTGTAGTTCGGTAGGCCCAAAACACCGTTTGTAGTTCATCCGCCCAGGCTCCCTTTCTCAATTCCAACCTGGTCTTTAATATTTGCTTGATTATCTTGTTTACGGCTTCAACTTGACCATTGGCTTGTGGGTGGTCCACGGCCATGAAGCTTTTTCTGATCCCTAGTGACTCGTAAAATTATACAAATTGCTTGCTGGTAAATTGGGTTCCATTGTCGGTAACTATTTGTTGAGGGACTCCAAACCTGCAGATGATGTTGTTCCATTCGCAGTAGATATATGTGCGAGCTCCTTCGCCTCTGCCCACTTGGTGAAGTAATCTACAGCCACAATAGCATGTTTACATCCGCCACGAGCTATGGGGAGTGGCCTGATCAGGTCGATGCGCCATATGGCGAAAGGCCAAGGGCTGCTCATTTGTTGAAGATAGGCGGGGGGAGCTCGTGGCACTTTCGCGAACCTTTGGCATGCGTTGCATTTTCTTACCAGGTCCGTAGCGTCTTGCTTCATGGTGGGCCAGTAAAAACCCTGATGAAATGCCTTCTAAGCCAAGGATACTCCCCCAGCATGATTGCCACAGTGGCCGGCATGGATTTCAGTGAGAACAACTTGGCAATCAGGCTAGTCAATGCATCTAAGTAGTGGGGCTGAGAATCCTCGCTTGTACAACACATCATCGCAAATACAATATCTGGCCGCCCGGGCTCGAGTACGCCATACTTCGAGCTTGTCACTCAATAATTTTTCTTCTTGCAAATAGTCAACAATTGGCTTCATCCATGAACCTGGCCTTAGCTCAATTGTCAAAGTCTCAGTTTTCCCTTCCGTACTTGGTGCTGCTAGGAACTCTATGGGGATGGCCCCTAATGAGTCTGCGTCTCCAACTGATGCTAGGCAAGCTAAGGCATCAGCATGAGAGTTCTGGCCCCATGGGACTCGATTCACTTCACATTCCTCAAAGAAATGAAATAGCTCTCTAACTTTAAGGAGGTACGCTGCCATCTTCGGGCCCTTTTCCTGATATTCCCCTTGTACCTGATAGACCATGAGCTAGGAATCACTAAAAATCTTCAATCGCTCTGCCTTGACTTCCTTTGCCAAGTGTAGGCCAGCTAGAAGTGCTTCGTACTCCGCTTCGTTGTTGGTCGCCCTGAAATCGAACCTTCGTGCTTAGGGAATCTTGTGTCCTTTCGGGCTTATTAAGAGTACGCCAGCTTCGGACCCGTGCTCACTGGAAGAGTCATCAATGAACAATTCCCACTAAAAATGTTGAGCAGGCGATCGGATGAGTCAGGCTTGTGTAAGATTTGCTTTAGTGGATGTTTGCTCAGCACGCCAATCTGATGAGCTTGGAAGTAAGGGCGCAGTTTCCTGGATGCGACCACCAGGGAAAAGGCGAGCTTCCCCATGGGGGAATATCTTGTCTCGACATTGAGGAGTCTGTGGCTTACATAGTATATCGGGTATTGCACCCGGTCTTCTTCTTGCACTAGCGCGGGGCTGATTGCGTATTCAGATACTCCTAGGTAAATAACCAATTCCTCCCCTTCCTTTGGTTGGGGGGAGCTCGTCCCATATATTCCTTCAGTTGCTGGAAAGCGTTTTCACACTCCTCTATCCATATGAAGCATTTTGCTTGCTTTAAAACATTAAAGAATGGGATAAACTTATCAGATGATTTGGAGATAAACCTACTGAGGGCAGCGACTTGCCTGTTAAGGCTTTGTACTTCTTTAGTCTTGGTGGGTGACCGCATGTCTAGAAGAACTCGAATTTTCTCGGGGTTGGCCTCGATCCCCCTTTCATTTACCATGAATCCCAAAAACTTTCTAGAGGTCACGCCGAATGAGCATTTGAGTAGATTTAACTTCATCTGGTACTTCCTGAGAACCTGGAATGCTTCTGCTAGGTCACTGACGTGGTTAGCGACCTGTTTGGATTTCACTAGCATGTCATCAACGTATACCTCCATGATTTTTTGGATCAGATCTCCGAACATCGTGTTGACTAGCCGTTGGTACGTCGCTCCTGCATTCTTTAGTCCAAATGGCATTACCTTGTAGCAGTATAATCCCTGATCCATCAGAAATGAGGTATGCTCTTCCTTGTCAGGGTTCATAAGGATTTGATTGTACCCCGAATAGGCATCCATGAAGCTCAAAAGCTGGTGGCCAGCCGTTGCATCTACAAGCTGGTCAATTCTTGGCAGAGGGAAACTGTCTTTTGGGCAGGCTTTGTTCAGGTCCATGAAGTCGATGTAAGTCTTCCACTTTCCATTCTTTTTCTTGACCAGTACCAGGTTCGCCACCCAAGTCGGGTAACGAGCCTCCCTGATAAATCTACTGGCTAAGAGCTTATCTACTTCCTCCTTCAAGGCTACATACCACTCAGTTGTCATTGGCCTTTTCTTCTGACGAACCAGCTTATGGTTGGGATTAACATTGAGTCGGTATTGTATTATCCTTGGGTCTATTCCCACCATATCTTCGTGGTTCCATGCGAACACATCTAGATTTGCTAAAAGGAAATCTGTCAATTGGGACTTTACCTCAAGGGAGAGACCTTTGCCCATCTGAAGACACCTTTCAGCATCGTGGCTGCTGACTACAACCTCTTCCAGCTCTTCCGCTGAGCTGGAAGCTCGGTCGTAATCCACGTTGCGTGGATCCAGGTCGTGACTGACTCCCTGGCTATTTATGACGCAGGTCTCCCCTCTAGAGACCATATTCACCTTTTTTTTCCTTTGAGTCCTATTTTCAGTGCCTCCTCATAGCAGTGTCTTACTGAATACTGCTCACCCCTCATGTAATGCCCCACTTTTCCAAACACGTAATAACCTGACATATATTTAAGACATGACATACAGGCGTTATGGAAACCCTTACCAACGGAAGCATTGGATCGAACCTATAATCTTAACCAAAGCTAAATAAAAGGGTTTCCATTAGATTTCATTTCCATGTACAACAAACGCATAGAACTTTTAATAAACGCAAAAGACGCAACTCACTACTTGTAGTTATAACTGCAACACATGCCCAAGCTAGCGAATAAACCCTCATCATGGCAACTTCCCCATACAACATTTGAAGTGCACCAATTGAGATATTACACTAACACAACCCATGCATTTAATACAAGCTCTAACATCCTAGCTGCTATTCAGTACATCACTTGGTTTACAAAGGTACATAATGAAATAAAGGCCAAAGTTTGTTGCGAAACCAAAGCTAGCTAAGTACCATCTTTCTGCCCTTGCTCGAACTAGAACCTAGAACACCTAGCACTTCTATTAAATCTGGGACGATGAATGTCCCAAGGTAAGAAACACCCAAGTTAGATAATTACATCTAAGTGAGTGGTATAAGGAAAGAAAACTATGCATGTAAGAACAATATGCAGCTTTGCTAGGAGACATGCAGAAATAAGAACCAAATCTCCCAAGATCACAGCTCACCGTAAAAGCACAAGATCCCCTGTGAGACCCCAACAAATAAGCACAAATACAAATACCAAGATGCATATAAAATAGGCAAGATTTTCTCTAAAGCAACAAACACATGAGATGTAACCTCTCATCCCCCTTACACAGGCACGGGATATCCTCATTACTTGCCATATATGAACCCCTCGGCCCCCTTACACAAGCTCGAGGTAGCCTCCTTACACAGGCCAACATGGTCAGTCCCCTTACACAGGACCCTGTGGTAGTTCACACACGACAAGCCACCAACTAGCCACAGCCACCAAATGACAAGATGTATGACAAAGCAGAAGGAATATGATCACAAGCCACGCACGAAATATGTTATGGTCAAACTCGATGCAACAAAGTAAAAAGGATATGCCCGAAACAAAGGGAATATAAATGTAAGAAACAAACCATCCACAAGTGAAAACCAAGAGTGATCAATAGGAATAAAGAAACATGCATGAGAACCACTCACAAATGAATCCAAGAATGATCAAGAGAAAGCATGCACAAGAACCACTTACAAACGAAATCAAGAATGATCAAGAGGAAACATGCACAAGAATCACCCACAAATGAAATCAAGAATGATCAAGAGGAATCATGCACAAGAACCACTCACCTTGATCGTTTTCCCTTCGATAGCACTTTTCACAGCCCGGTTTCGAGCATTAGGGGTTGTTCTACAGAAATCACGTATTTTTGTGAACCAAAACTTAAATATTTCTATATGGGGATTGTAGATAATTAAATTAGGAGAATAATTGTAAAAATTTCAAGCCAAACGGAGGCTGGACACGCCCTCACGGGCCCCAGGAAGGTTGGCCACACACCTCCTCCTTCCTTGTTACAGATTTTGCAACCTAAATTTAAAAATGCTATAACTTGCTCATTTTTGCTTCGATTCACTCTCCGTTTGAACCTACGGACTCCTATTTTCATGATCTACGACTATAAGGAAAGAAAATTGGCTTACCTTTTCGATTTCATTTCTGTTTTTGTGATTTTCCAACTAGGTCTCCCTATCCTTTCTTCTTTGCTTTTTCTTTGATTTTTCTTACACTTTCTTGCTTCCTTCCTCCTTAGCTTCTTATGGCCTTTCCTCCTCCCCTTTATATATCTTTCAAATTCCAAAATCCTCAATATTTCACTTGGCCTCCAAGTTACTCATTTTCTACCCTTGTAATCATCACAACTTTGAAATTCTTCCAATCTTCCAATGTAAGCTTCTACTTCTTCCAATCCTAGGTCACCAAATACACCTTCAAGATAAGCTTTATCATCTTATTCCAAGCTAAATTCTAGCCAATCCTAATCCTCCAAGTTTAGACTTTTAGGATAAAAATCAGTCATTACAAACTTTGAAATTTCCTTCTTTGATTCTATCTTCCAAAGGAAGTCTTCCATTCTTCCAATCCAAGTCTTCCAAATGCTCCTCACGTGGCCTTCAAGATAAGTTTCTTTATCTACTTCCTTTGTAATCCAATGCAAAACTTACAAGTTATATTACTTTTGACTTTTAGGGTGAATCCAATTATTACCATCATAAGGCTTTAGGACTTTAGGGAAAATTCTCCAATCCTAACTTTCCAACTCAAGTCTTCTTAGATAAGAATTCATCATTGCAAATATTCCTATTTGTTGGAGACAAGTTATCTCTTTTATAAGTTATGATATTTGCATTTGGGTCCTAAAACCATTCATGTTTACACTTTAATTCTAAACTTTTATTTGAAACACTTTATTGCAACATCCAAGCTTTACATTAAATTCTGGAGTATTACACCTCACATATCCTGTCCCATTTGGGGTTGGGAACTTGATGGTCAGGGCCTTGGTTGAGACAACTAGGTCTAGGTCATTCATGGCAGGTCTCCCCATGAAGACGTTATATGCGGAGGGACTATCAATGATAAAGAAATCCGCCATTGCGGTGGCCTGGAGATCCGCGTCCCCAACCGTTAGTGGGAGCTTTATATGTCCTTTCGGGATTACTGCATTGCCAGTGAATTCGTATAGTGGCTTTGGAAAGGCTATCAGCTGGTCTGGCCCTAGTCCTATCTAGTCATTACACCCTCTGTACATAACGTTCACCGAGCTACCTGTGTCCACCATGATCCTCTGCACCTCCATATTTCCAATCCAAGCTCGGATCACAAGGGCATCATTGTGCGGCCAATGCACGTCTTTGGAATCATTCTTGGTGAGAGAGATGTCATCTGGAGCCGTTTTGGCTTTCTTCGACAGTTCTTCTTGGCTGCCATCCCCGACGAGCAGAATGTGGCTAGCTTCCTGAACGTACCATTCGTGCGATCTGTTAAAGTCCCTACGATATAAGGCCCTCTATGAATAGTAAAGATGGTTCTCACCACTAGTGTTTGGTCCGACTCGGGAGCTCGGTAAGGACCTTGTTGGGCTGGCTGTTTGGACTGTTGATCCTTAGGACGCACCACATAATCACGTAGTCGACCTCTCCTGATTAGTTGAGAGGGTTAGGCATAGAATTTTCTCTTGGTTCTGTATTTGTCGGGAGTCTTGAGAGGGTTAGACCTTCCAAAGTCTTCCTTGTTACGCTCTGTGGCGAAGATCCTATCCTAGGAGTCAGATAAGACACTATATCTTTCATACCGACCTTGGCGTGCTGTTCGTTCAGCTCTCTGCCCATGTCTCGCCTTCTTGGCAGTCTGATCGTTGGGGCTTCATCCCTGTCCTTCCTTGTGAGAGTCTTCGTCACCTCTCTTCTTGCTTTGGCCGATATGTTCTCCCCCATTTTTCTGGTCGCCCGATTTTTTCAGGCCGAAAGCTTCCTCCCACTGGACCTCTTTTGCACGCTCATAAAACTCGTCGAGCTCTCTTACTGGAGACTTGTAAATGCTTTCGTAGAGCTTCCCATCTTTACGAAGCCCAACAGAGATCGCGATCAGGATGCTTTCGTCAGAAAGGCTCTCCACATTGTTCACTTTGCGTGCTGAACCTTTCTATGTAATCCTTCAAAGATTCGCTAGATCATTGGAAAACCGTAGCGAGGTGGTATGTTGGGGCGAGCTTCCTTCGAAGCGACCTATACTGGTTTATGAATTTGTTTTGGCACTACTCCCAGCTACAAATGCTGTGGGGGTGGAGCCTTCTTAGCTATGCCCGAGGGATGTCTCCCAAGGTCGCAGGGAAAGCTCGGCATTTTGCTAATGAACTGGAAGTTTGCAGGTCCATCTGGACATTGAATGCGTCCAGGTGGTCGAAGGGTCGTTGTCCCCATTGTACTGAGGGATACTGGGGACTTTGAATCTACGGGGGAGAAGCTCTAGCTCGATTTCTCTGGAAAATGGGGTCTTCTCTTTGGGGCTTTCTCTCCGGCCGTGCGCCTCATGTCTCGCTTCTAGCTGCTAGATTCTTAGCAGTAACTCCCCCCACTATAGGGTCCTGATTCGCAAACCGCCTGGTGGGGGATTATTTTTCCCTTGCGGAGCCTTGCTCTGAGGGGCGGCGGTCCTGGGGGGGAGGTCGCCCCCTATTCTCACGATCTGGGGAGTAGCGGTGGCCAGCGTCACTACTGCTCTGAGGGTCGTTGTCCCCATTGTCAAGCCGGCGGCTTCCTCTATAAACATCTTCACAACGATTCCTACAAGGGCTTGCACTGGTCCTCTACTTGGCGAGGTGCGCCCCCGGCTCCTCATCGTAATGTCGCCGCTCTTCCGTCCCTCGAGAGTGTAGGTTGGAGGAGTGGACCAACCCAGCTCGCCGCGTGTCCTTTTTGACTTCTCTCCCTTCTAGAGGAGGTCTTCCTCCTGGAGGTTGAGAAGCACCCGCTTACGCCTGTGTTGTTTGGGCTTGTGTTTGCCCTAGCGCCTTAACTGCATCAGCGAGCTACATGACAGTGTTCTCCAATGTTTCTTGACGTTGCCGCCAGGTCTGCGTCACTTCTGCATCAGTGGTAGGAGTCGCGGGTGGGTAGGAACACCGCGCGGGGACTCCATGGACAGTTTCAGCCGGAGGAGGCATGGAAGTGGATGCCACAACTCCCCCAGCTTGCGGAATCTCCAGCTGGTTGGTAGTTGCTCTGAAACCTCTCGTGTTTCTTGTTTTTGGCATTGATATTGACCAGAGCGGGCCCTCCTTGTAGCGTCAAAATGTTGACGTTCGAAATTGGTCGACGGTGATTCGTTGGCCCGCACTGGTGTGAGAATCCAAAAGGGAGAAAACGAGGTATCTGATCCGATTTGCTGAGCTGCCGACCCGTCCCTGCAAGGTACTCCGAAGCTCAAGTCAATGAATGAGTAAGCAAATATATCGGGTGTTTGTAAGTTGGCGGAAAAGAATCCATACCTTTTCCCTTGGGAAGGCTGGTCAATATATATATGAGAAGAAGCCCTCCTGCATGCGCTGTACGTATGCAGGTGATGAGATAGAATAGTCGGCGGGGATGTCCCTGCAATGGCAAGGTGCCGACAAGACTTCCATTAATGCAGATAGGATTTGTCATTAATGAGGATGGGATCTGAGGTGAACGCCCGAAAATCTAGACGCGGCTGTAATGATGTTGTAGCAAAGGGGCCAAGATGGGACCGAAGTGGGCCGGCGACATGGGCCGAGGAAATGGGCCTGAATGGTCCAGCCGAGGCAGCCCTTTACCTACTAATATACCGCGGCATACATCCCTTCAGTAATGCGAGCTAATTGGCTGAGCCAACGAGCTACCGGGGTCGCTGGGAGCTCGCTCAAAATGTAGCTGGGAGCTTGCCCGAATATGCTGATGAGTTAGAGGCATTACCGAGAGCTCACTTGATCCCCACATTGGAGCCTGGTCTTTAGCATTGCGCGAGCTTGCTTTAACGAGCTCAGTTCGGTGTTTGCTGGATCTTAAGCGTTGGGCCGGCCCACTGAATTGAGTCCAGCCCACATAGAGTAAAGTGGGAAATACTCGTAACAATATTAAAATTTATTTTTTTAATGATTAAAAAATGAAATTTATCAACGATTTTGAAGAACCATGACAAAATTTTAGAAAAGATAATCTAATATTTATATTAAAAATTTAAAAATGTACAAAAAATTTAAAAAATATGTTTAACTTTGCTTTTTATTTTTTAATTAATTTATTTAAATTAATTCAATGAATTTATTTTTAAGTGTTTTTTGGGGTGATCTATGCAGAAATGTTATATATTTGTAAGTATCCACGTATCTATGATTTCATACTTAAATTACAAAATTTAAACAGATTAATATTACATTTGAATGTGTACAATTATTGATAATAAACACATACTACAAATGTTATATAATAATTAATTATTGGTAATATTTATTAAATGTGTACAAAATGTAAACAAACACTACATTTAAAAAATATTGAGAGATTGTATTATATAAAAGGAGTGTAGGGGTTATCTTGTTAGTGTAACGCCCCATTTTTCGAGAGCGCAATTACTTAGGACAATTTTGGGATGATAATTTTTTTTTTCAATACTACTAAACCATATCATTGCTCTTATCTATCACAAAATTTACATACATTTATCTAGAAAGAGAGTCAACACAAATATTAAATGCGGAAACTAAAATCGAATCTAACATCTTAACATTAATCATAAATCAATTCTTACATTCTCATTAACCATAAATAAGGTTATACGTCATCATTAACTATAAATGAGACTATACATCATCATTCCTCAAAACGTTCAGAATTCAAAGTAGCAAAAGTTAAATACATGCACTACATAACATATATTCAACTCATCATGCACTTTTCTAAGTGTCATTTCATGCCTCATTCATCATCGTTTCTGTTACAATCTCCATCTGGAATGTTTGAATATTCCAGAGGCAAAGCCCAAGTTAGATATTGAATCATCTAGGTAAGAGAATAAAATATTTAATGCTCATGTATGTATGCAATGCACATAACATCATAACTCTCATGTTTGGATCGACTGCACCTTAAGATTACCTGCCATTTTTACAGTTTCCCTGACAGACCGGGGTGTATTGGTGCACTCTTGGCAAAGCAAAAGCGTCAGTACCTAATCCCAAACCCATGCAACGTATGATCGTGAATCTCATCATGCTCATATACATATTTCATCATCAATACATATAAATGCAATCTACATGACATACTCACATCAAGGCATGACAACATAACAAAATCATCTATATGAAAATCGGGTTTTAGGTCGAACCACTTACAAACCAAGTGTGACACCCTTAACTTGCGTAAACATAAACATAGGTAAGCGGTCAAATTTCTTCATATTCTTTTTCTTTTGATATATATATATATATACATATACATATATATGGGTTAAATATAACTATTATACTTTTTGAAGAATAAGAGGTATAAGTACATATATATCTTTCAGATATTAGGAATACAAGAAGTTTAAAACTTTGTTTGAGAATCTTAAATGAAAATTTCAAAAACACCCTCATAATCTCATGACTTCAATTGATTACAAAATTAGGATTTAGTGTCAAATGAAGCAAAAATTTTCATCCATAAAGAGAAGATAAGGATATCCGAATTTGTCAAGACAGAAAACATAACATAAACCACAAAAAATGTCTTTTAAACAAGCTTACTCATAACATTTAGATTTTAACCTTGAAAACTTGTTTTGATAAAGGAAAGAAAGAATAATTTTAGATTTATGAAAATCCTTTTTTAAAGAAGCCATCACGTTCCATGTCCGTCCTCCAATCTCCTCATTCGCTATCACTTGGGGGGGAAATATGGGATGAGATTCATTCGAGTCTAAGTAAGTACAAGAGAACCATCATATGTATTTAAACAAGTCATGACATAACATAACATAACATATCATATGGAGACACGAGAGGTTCCACCAACTACGGGGGCACGAACCCTCGTGCGTAGCGCTACCGTGCTCCGATCCCGAAACTTATGTGAACATAAACATAACATGAGGGACCACATAACATGATTCATGAGCATTCTTAAACATCATAAATAGTTCATAATGTACTTACCTCAACTTGGTTGGTTAATATTTTTCTAAGGTTTAAGGCCTTCACACCTTAATGGGTTTATTTCTCTACAGAAAACATGGGCTTTCATAAGCCAAACTTAAATTGTTCTTACATAAAGTTGTAGGGCATTTAAATAGAAGAAGAACTGGAAAATTTCATGGAAAAAGGGGCTTTCACGAACCCCAAGAAGAGGTGGCGCGTATTTGCACACGTTTGTGGTAGATTCGACACCCTTTCGTATTTTTGTCATCTCTCCCTCATTTTAACTCTGATTCGACTTCTGTTTGAACCTTCAGACTCCTATTTCAGTCCTATATATGATTATGCAAAGAAATTATACTTACCTCTCCGAGTTCTTGACTATTACAACAGTTATTTGGCAGCTTTTCGCTTTCCGTCAAGTTTTTGCCTCTCCTTTGCTTTCTCCCTTGTTTTTCACCGACTTTCTCTCCTTCTTTTTAAAGAAATTTCCCCTAAAAATCAAGATATTATTTCTCTCTAAAAGTTCTCTCAAAGTGGCATGGATTCGGCTCACAAAATTTTGAAATAGCTTGGGAAGATAGATTTCCAGCTTATTTATAGAATTACCCGATAAATCATAACATGCCATGTGTCACCGTAATTATTTGGGACTCATCATTACTTCCATGTGTTCCCATCCAAATGGTACCATGTGTCCCAAACTTGGAGGTTAAGTAAAGACTTAGAGAAGACCTTTCTATCCATGTGTCTCTATTCAAATGATGCCACGTGTCCCATATAATCATTACTTCTATGTGTTTCCATCCAAATGGTACCATGTGTCCTATAATCATTACTTCCATGTGTGGCCAATGAAAGATTTCCATAATTCCCAAATCAAATCTTGACATGTGTCTTAAGCTACATTTAAATAAGGTTTGGAATCCAACGTTGAATTTGAAATTCGAACTAATAGATTTGTGTCATGTCGTCGTTGATCCTATCCTTAAATGCCCAATAGGATGCTTCCACTCACAAGGACACTTGGAGGGTGTTGATTGGCTAATCCTTGATATTTTTAGTTGATATTTTGGCTAGTTTACCAATATTACACTTTGACCCGAACTTTTTGGGTAATTACGCTCAGACCCTTGCAAGTTGGTCCCCGACCATCTTTTAATTGCACTTTTGCCCCTGGAGAAATGATTTATTACGTTAATACCCTAGGATTTTAGTAAATTACACTTGTGCTCGAGTTTTTCCAAAAATTTCACTTTTACCCGAACTCAGTAATTACGATTTTGCCACTAGTTCAAAAAAACTAAATTTTTGTCTTAGGACTTTTGTAACCCCTTGAAAATGTCTCATTTTGTCATATATCTAAACTTAAAGATCCCTACTATATATCATAATTTAAAGTTCTTGGATATTACATATTTGAACTCAGAAAGAAAATAAACAAAAATCTCGGGTATTACACCAAGCATTTTCATAAAACTAAATCTAGTTTGGAAGTACCACTTACCTTGCAAAAAAATAATTTTGCCCCTAACATAATTTTGCCTCAAAATTCGCGTTGGACTTTCAATTATACTCAATTATGAACCTTGACGTACTCTGGGCATCATAATTACTTAAAAACTCAGATTTCTAATTTTTTCTAATTTTTCTAATTTCTCTCATTTCCTCCTATTATTTCCTCAAGATTATGAAATAAATAATTTCTCATAAAATTTTCTTAATTTATCTTCACAATAATTCCTAAAACAATATTCCTAAACCCATAAATTTCCTCATAATTTTTAGAATCCATGTTTTATTTATTTCTCATTTTTTCTTAGATTTTCGAGCATCTATTGCCTCAAAAATCAATAATAAATACCAATCATACATTTCTCTTCCAATTTCCTCATCAACAATTCTAAAATATCATTCTCATATTTCTAAAATTTTTGAAGAAATTTTCGAAGATAACTCACCTTCCTGCGGAGCAATTCGGTATTCTTCTATATTGCGACGAAGTCTCGATTTGCGTATCCAACGACGTCTTTTGCCACAAATTTTCACATGAACTACTAAACCTAGCCTATAAATGTTTTTAGGAATTTTGGTATTTTTCTCTATATTTTATTTTTTCTATTTTCTTTCTTTCTCTTTTTCAAATCTCTCTCTCACTCTCAAATCTTTTTCCTTACAACCTTTCTAAAATTTTTGAAGAAATTTTCGAAAATAACTCACCTTCCCGCAGAGCGATTCGGTATTCTTCTATATTGCGACGAAGCCTCGATTTGTGTATCCAACGACGTCTTTTGCCACAAATTTTCACATGAACTACTAAACCTAGCCTATAGAATTTTTTAGGAATTTTGGTATTTTTCTCTATATTTTATTTTTTCTATTTTCTTCCTTTCTCTTTTTCAAATCTCTCTCTCACTCTCAAATCTTTTTCCTTACAACCTTTCTCTTTCTAATTTAATTCCTCAAATCTTTCAAGTTTCCTCTATTTATAGAAGGTTGAATTAAGTTTAACATAATTATAGTGACCCACTATCTTTAATTATTTTGTCACCTTTCTCAATTATTTTTCACTAAATCTCTCCCATCACTACAAGAAAATTTAAATTTAGTGACGGATTTTGTGACGGGAACATACCCGTCACAAATTAGTGACGAACACCCGTCACTAAAAAATTTAAGGTTATTTTTATATAAAATTTAAGATTTAGTGACGGGGCTGTAAGCCCCTGTCACTAAATTCCCTGTTTAGTGACGAGGCAATTAGCCCCCTCGTCACTAAATTCATTGTTTAGTGATAGGGCAGTTAGCCCCCGTCACAAATTTAGTGACGGGCTATCAACCCCGTCACTAAACTCGTTGTTTAGTGACGGGGCTGACAACTCCGTCACTAAACTCGCTGGTTAGTGACGGGGCTGTCAGCTCCCATCACAGATTTAGTGACGGGCTGTCAGCCCTGTCACAAATTTAGTGACGGGGGTTGACATCCCTGCCACTAAACTCGCTGTTTAGTGACGGACTGTCAGCCCCGTCACAAATTTAGTGACGAGCGCTGATAACCCCATCACTAAACTCGCTAATTAGTGACGGGGATGTCAGCCCCCATCACAAATTTAGTGATGGGCTGTCAGCCCTGTCACTAAACAACTTTAAAATCTTGCCCTCCCTCTCTTCTCCCCACGCTGTTTTCTTCTTCCCCATTTTCCTCTGCAATTTCTCTCTTCTCCCACATCTCCTTCCACACTATTTTCTTCATCCCCATCTCCCTCTGTGATTTCATTCTTCTCCCCCATCACTCTTCGCGCTATTTTCTTCCTCCGCTGCTGCCTCTCACCGGTGTCGCCTTTGTGCCATTACTACCGTTTTTTCAATCTTTTGGAGGTAATTTAATTTAATGTTAGTTTTATTATTCAGTTAATAGTTATTTTATGTTAGTTTAATTTTAATTATTCTGTATTGTTAGTTTAGTTTACTTTAATTGTTTAAAGTTAGTTATTTTTTGTTAGTTTAATTTTAGTTATTTTGTGTTATTCAGTGTTGTTAGTTTTGTTTAGTTTAATTGTTTAAAGTTAGTTATTTTGTGTTAGTTTAATTTTAGTTATTTTGTGTAGTTTAGCTTTAGTTTAATTGTTTATATTATTTGTTACATTTAGAAATTAAAATGTAAAATTTATTGATTGTTATTTAGTAGTCATAGTATAAATGTATCTTATTTTGTTATGTAATTATATTAATAAATATTATTTTTTATTTAAAACAATAAAAGTTTTCAATTTCAAATTTTTAATATTTTATTTTTAATGTAAATTTTTAATTATTTCTATAATTAATTTTAAATTTTTATTTATTATATATATAATTTAAATTTTTAAAAAGGTTTCTTGTTATTTATTAAATTTTTATTTTTGATTTAAATTTTTTTTTTTAATTTTTTAAAAGGATCTGTGAAGGGAAATTCCTGTCACAGATTAGTGACGAGATCCAAAAATCTGTTGCTAAAATTTAGTGACGCCTACTTTAGTGACGGATTCCTTACCTGTCACTAAAAAATTTAGTGACGGAATTTCTAGTTTTAGTGACGGATTTTTCCGTCACTAAAACTGATTTTTCCTGTAGTGCATAATCTTTAATTATTTGTCCACACCCTACTTTGTCTCCCACATTTCTTTATTATTTCACCCCTTATCTTTGATTATTTGTCCACACCCTACTTTGTCTCCCAATTTCTCAATTATTTTAACTCTTATCTTTAATTATTTTGTCACATTTCTTAATTATTTTTCACTAAATCTCTCCCATAATCTTTAATTATTTGTCCACACCCTACTTTGTCTTCCACATTTCTCAATTATTTCACCAATTATCTTCGATTATTTGTTTACACCCTAGTTTGTCTCCCACATTTCTCAATTATTTCACCCATTATCTTTAATTATTTTGGCACATTTCTTAATTATTTTCCACTAAATCTCACCCATAATCTTTAATTATTTGTCCACGCCTTACTTTGTCCCCCACATTTCTCAATTATTTCACCCATTATCTTTAATTATTTTCCATTAAATCTTCTTTTAAATAAATTATTCTTTCATTTAGTTCATTAATTTTAAGCCCACTTTCTTAGCCTATTAACTCTAAGCCCATTTATTTAGATTTTCTTTTTTTCAATTTAACCCACTAACTCTAAACCCATTTATTTAGCCTTTCCTTTTTCAACTTAACTCACTAATTCTAAGCCCATTAGTTTTCTCAATTATAATTTCTAATGGATGTCAAAAATATTTTAAACATAAAAAATTAATTATTATTATTCTCAAAATACTATGATATTACAGTCAGTCTCTTTCTCTCTATAAATAGGGAAACTTTTCACTAAATTAATATATACTCACAATCTTACTGAAACTATAATTTCACTTCAGACACAAAACTGAGTTATGCAATAAAAGGTTTGCAGGTGATCTCATTCGCGTCCTAAACTTATTTTTCTCTTTGCAAGCCTCTCGGAGACATCAAAAGACACTCTTTTGTATCTCGATCGAGATATTTCTCGCATAAAAAAAATGATAGAATTTTTTTTCATACTGTTATTGCCAAAAATACAACAATCAAATTTTATGATGTGGGGTCCACTTGATCTCGATGTCAAGTGAAGAAAGGTTGTTGTTGCAAGGGAATTTGCCACGAGGAGGCTGCCCGCAAGGATGTTGCCACAAGGATCTATCTCGCCACAAGGATTTCCCCACAAGAATCTTGCCTCAAGCTACTTTGCCTTAAGACTTTCATCACAAGGATTTCACCACAAGGATCTTGCCTAAAGCTCATTTTTCTTAAGACTTTCGCCGCAAGGATTTTGCCACAAGGATCTATCTCGCCACAAGCTCATTTTCCTTAAGACTTTCGCCGTAAGGATTTTGCAACAAGGATCTTGTCTCAAGCTCCTTTGCCGTAAGAATTTCGCTACAAGCATTTTGCCACAAGGATCTGTCTTGCCACAAGGATCTTGCCTCAAAGATGTATCTTTGCCACAAGTATCTACCTCGCCACAAGGATCTCGTTGTAAGGATGTATCATCGCCACAAGGATCTTGCCGCAAGGATGTATCGTTGTGGTGAGGTAGATCCTTGTGGTGAATATACATCCTTACCTTGTGGTGAAAATACATCCTTGTAGCGAGATCCTTGTGGCGAGGTAGTTACTAGTGGCGAAGATACATCCTTGAGGCAAGATCCTTGTCGTGAAATCCTTGCGGCGAGACAGATCCTTATGGAAAAATCCTTATGGAAAGACAGATCTTTGTGGCAAAATCCTCGCGGTGAAAGTCTTAAGGCAAAGGAGCTCGAGGCAAGATCCTTGAGCTTGAGATAGACCCTTGTGGTGAAAGTCTTAAGGCAAGATCCTTGTGGCGAGACAAATCCTTGTGGCACAATCCTTGCGACGAGCCTCCTCGTGACAAACTCCCTTGTGACAACTTCTCTCATGACAACCTTACTTCACTTGGCATCGAGCTCAAGTGGACCCCACATCATAAAATTTAATTATTGTATTTTTGGCAACAACACATACATACTCGAATCATACTAAAATCCTCAACATAATCGTATAAGAATAACATTCCCAAAATAGAACTAGGTAATGGTAAACTTAATCATAAACAGCTTAGGATCTTCAGGTATTCTGACACCTATGCCCGCAAGCTTACTCGAATCCCTCGATTGAGTCCAATGCTACGCCTCTAAGCTAGACCTGACTCCTTGGTTGATTTGATACTTAGGCTTCCTGGTAAGCTCGAATGCTAGGCAAGAATCCTATGTTAGATATTGGGCCAAACCTAGATTACCTATAGCAAACAAACCCGTAAGGTGAATGCGGGTGCCTCCAAAAAGTACCACATTAAAAAATTACATGTTTTCCCTCAAGACGTCTCAGGAAGGTTTGACGATGAGGCACCCCCTCCCAAATCAAAGCCCCTAGAGAACCTGATGTCGTAGCACGGGCTCCACGATCAAACCAGGGATGCAACGCTCATCCTAAATTCCTTGCGATGAATGGTTCTTGAATAGGGGCCTGAGAGAGTACAAAATATGTCAAACTGCAAAAGTGGTTAGAGAAAAGCCTAAACTTAAAGCCTCCTAACTGAACAATGTGTAGATCGAATGTTCATACTTAAATGATTGACCTAGAAAGAAGGATAATTGGTACATTCAACTCAGACAAACAAACAAGTGTGTATGATATTGAACAAATGTGCGCATAAGCATAATGCATAAAAAAATATGAACTTTCATACATAGAAATAATGGCTTAGACCTCCAACATCCATACCAACATAAAAATAGTTGTCATCTTACATAACCAAGATTGGAAAAATTGTTTACAAAGAAACTAATTGACATCAAAATATCAGTGGGAAAATGATCGTGCGCCCTCGAATCTCTTGGAAACGAAGCCTGAGGCCTACAAGCACAAAGGTCTTCCTCCAAGCCCTATTTTATTACCTAGAGCGTATTAGTTATGTTTGGCGCACCCTCACCCTCTTCTGCATCAAAGATATAAGGATCCCAAGGACCTAGCAGATTGCTAAGGTCATCCTATAAAGCTTGCTTGATGCACTCGTCAGGCCCGATGTCGTTTAATTCATATTTACTCCAGTATGGAGGAATGGTGGAAGAGGTGGCATCCGTGAAGATCAACTCCGAAAAGGATTCGTCAAGCTACCGAGATTCTAAGAAGCTTCTGGGGAGATAGAAACCATACTTGGAGTAGCAAGAAGCATAATCGTCCTTGTGACGAAAGCAATCTTTTGAGAGGCGGTATTCTTTGACTGCTTTCATCACCACCTCCTTGGTCTCTCTTTACTTGCTCTCTTCAGCATCGACAACTGCCACTCTAGCCTGCACCACCTCATGAAGTGCATCCGTCGTTATGGCAAGCTCCGTCTGTAGGCATGATGTAACACCCCGATTTTCTCTTACCGAGCGTGTCACTATGCTGGGGCCCAAAATATACATAATTTATTTTTTTCTTTCTTTCCCGGTGCATAACTTAATCCTTAAGTACCGAGTCCCAAACAAAACCCCCAGCAAATCATTAAAAATGCGGAAGTGATAATCGAAACCTGATATGGTACATAATCAACTCACTTTATTTATAACATAAGAATTCGTACCATAATTAACATCATATCCTCAATATTGAAATACATAAATACATGAAGATTCCATAATATTCTAAGAAGGCTAAACATCAATAAAGCATCAGCTAAAACATATCCGCGTCAGCTCGTTGAATCCATTGGCTACGCCATCACGTGTCGTCATATCTCAACCTGCTCCTTGCCTTAACTGCAAGTCTAAAACTGGAACGTTGAATGTTCTAGGGCCATAACCCATTAGAAGATGAAACTTCTAGTGAGGGTCCAAAACATATGTACGAATGCATGATGCAATAACATGAACAACATTTGCTCTTAGTGTAACTTCCCTGGCCCGCAAGCCCGGTTAGGAATCCTAGGCAAATCCTGAACTTCTGTAAGATAAGCCTAACATTATTCCCTCATCGCCCTTGGGGAATTACGGCTACACTCTGGGGGCGACATCCCATTCCCATGCACAAATATCAATATGACAATAATATCTTGCCATGCAATATGACAAAATAAATCATATCTTTCGTAAATATTATGCATATATAAGCAATCATATATTTCATAAATATCATGCATAATAAACAATCATATCATGTAGGATAGGAAAACTCACCTTTTGAGATAAACTTGCATTTTTTTGAAAAGCGTGCATTGCCTCGATATGCGTGCCCCCCCTCAATTCTCATGCCAACTCTCAAAAGTTGCACCAATCACATCATCTCGATTACCTCAATCATAAAAATAATATTTTATCACTAAATATCTCAAAACTCTATTTATTTCCAATTTTCCTTCATTTTTCTTTCTAAAACTCCCAATAAATACATCGAGACTATTTTCTCAAATCTATCTTCACAACAATTCATAATAGACTATAAACTTCCAAGGAAAAATACTAGACATACCCGGATGTTGCGTTTTCACACAAAATGAGACTCTTTGGTGCAAAAATCGAGACATCGGGAATCCCAAATCCTAATATTTTTACACGAACCTCCATAAAATAATTTTATGGATTTTTCTATATTTTTTGCACATTTTTCTAGAAGCACACGCGCCCGCACGTGCCCCAACACGCTGGGGTGAGTGGGCACTTGGAGGGGGCGAGTGGGCACTTGGAAAGGGCGCATGACCAGCACACGCCGATCGTCTTCTCTGGCAACGGCCGTGCCTGCATTCTGGGCTGACTGCACCAGCCTCTTCCTCTCTTCAAGTCGATCCTATTGGCATGCTTTGGGGCTTGAAACAAGCACCGTAGGTGCCTCAACCGGGCAGCCAAAGCCTCGGCTTGGCCGTCCGCCTCGTTTTCTGACGACCTCCCGAATACCCATCAAACCTCCATGAAAATTTCCCAAACTCTACAGAAACGATCCTCATGCCATGGGCAACAAAAGCCCCTAAAATGGAATGCTAATTCGTTCAATAAGTGAGTCGATTTGAAGCTCAAAAATGCTTAAAACCCTCGGTCACCTCTCGGCTATTTATAGCCAAAATCGAACGCTTAAAGGCCCTTGGCCGCCTTACCCATCACCTTAGGAGCATAAACCTCCCCTGGATCGACCCTTAAACGACCCTAGCCAACCAAAATCTCGATTTGCAGCCTTCAACAAATCGGCCGAATCCTTTGGTCGGTTTTTTGCTTTTTTTAGCCACTACGGTGGCCTTTATCAGCTAATGATCACACTTAAGTGATCCCTAAGCCACCCTCGTGCCATCATTGTGGCCAATTTCGGCCATGGCTGACCAGCCATATGCTGGCCATGCCCAACTTTCAAATTTTGCACATTAGCCCCTCAGAGTTTTGGCTATTATCACTTTGGCCCTTTTCCACCTAACCCCTAAACTTTTGATAATTGCTTTCAAGACCCTCAAGTCCTAAAACATCAATTTGACCCTTGACGATTCAGAAAAAAATATCGTTTCGGCCTCCCTCTAGCAATTTTGAAAAACTGCACTTAGGCCCGAATCTTTATTTTGGCCCTAAACCTCTTCGTTTCTTCCTGAAACCACTAAAGGGTTGTTTCTTATGAAAAACCGAAGCCCCTTCAAGCTTTCGTTAACTTCCGGGAAGTCCTCTATAACAATTCGATATTGCAGCCTAATTGGCAGCTGCATTTTTGCTGTACCAAAAACTGTTCCCAATCTTATTTCTTTCGATGCTATAAATCATATCTCAAGGTGCTCATTAATACCACATCATTTCTTTTGGCATCTCGGCTCTAGGCACTCCCGGTAGTCGATTTAGTCAATTTTTTGGGCTATTCAGATACCAATTTTCGCTGAAATCCCATTTCTCTAATAAATTCCTTATTTTTAATTAACCCAAATTTCTCGGGTATTACACATGACACTTCACTGTCTTTGTCTTGAAAAGAAATCACCAACTCCTAGTGAGTTTTATTGTTGCTCTCTAGCTCTGCCTTCCATTTCTCAATATCAATCTTTGTTGTCTCATAATTAGCGGCTAAGGTCTCGTTGGTGGAGCAAAACTGACTATTCTCTTAGCAAAGGGTTGAGTTGTCAAAATCCAAATGGCAGATTTTTCTTTGCCTTAACGGTTGAATTTAGTCCTCCAGTTAGCAATCTCGGCATCTTTGGCTGTTAGGCGGGCTCTATTCATGGCATTTGTAACCACTACGCCTTGGGCATCCTACAAGAATAGGAAAATGAGAATACGACATGACTACCCAACCAAACGAAAGTTTAATGGAAAAGAATGACAAGAGATCTTATGATAGTGAGATGGCATTCAAACTTTTCCATATCGTCGGGATAATTCTAGAAATAATGGTCCTTTTCCCAAGAAAGAATGATGGAATACAGCAAATAAGCCCTCATGGTTAGGGCATTGGCATATGTGTTGGACATGGGTAATGTCTTCGAGATGCTTTTGAGTGGGAACGTAATCTATGATGTGATTGTGGTGAGACGGGTTCCTACGTTAATGTTGCCCCACTTGTGTCAGGAGTGGTAACAATTGTTTCCGAGATGTTGGAGAGATGTGTTGATGTTGCCTCTCTTAAGTTATGATTGTGTTATGCCAATGTGTCGATGTGTTTGTGTTGCCTTTAGAGAGATTGCCCTTTCCTCGGGATACGGGTTAAGCGCTGTGTGGGATTCTCTTGGGCAGGGACATGTCGGGATATGTCAGTTTGTTTCATGGTCTTGCATATATTCGTGAAAATATTTTTAAACTCTCTCTTAGATGATTCATCATCTAATTTGGACTATGTCCCTGGAATATTTAAACGTTCTAGGTGAAAGCAGCGGCGCTAAAGGGAAAGCGGTTATCGAGATGCAGCCATCATTTACGTTGGTGATCTATAATGTATACTTTGTCTATGTTTGAGGTGTTTAGTGGTTGTTGTTGAGAGATAAGTCTCTATGTATTTTGTTTTGAAGATGTCTTATCAAACAATAGTATAATTTCTATGTTATGAATAAAGTGAGTTCTATTATGTATAATTTGAGGTATCGATCTTGCTTCCGCTGATGAGATGATGGTTACCTGTCTTAGCTTATTTGTTTTAAGTTGACATGATTAGAAGGTAGAATGGGATTGTCGGGGTTTAATTTACGCTGAGTGTATGTTGAATTATTGTTAAAAAAAGAAAATATCCCCAAAATTCCATGTTAACGCATGCTTGGGAAAGACGAGGCATTACATAAGGGGCTCGAACTGGGGCGCTAAAATTTCCCTTTCCTCCGGTACGGTCAAATTAATGATGGGTTGGAAAGTGGTAGGGTCACCTTCAGCCTTGTGTCTTCCCTATTTCCTTTGACGCTGAGCTATTCAATTCTCACAAGCTCTTTCTTGACATCAGTAGGGTCTCCTAGAGCCCAGGAAAGACCTCCTCACTCCATAGCAGGCTACAATGGAACTGGGGGCTAAGCCATTGCGTTGCTCCCCCTCTATTGGGAAGACAATACCATTTGCCTCATTGCTGCACGAGAGGAAAATAAAATTATTAGAACAAATATTAAAGCAGAATCAAAGAAGAATAACAGAAGAGCCAAATAGGCATAAATTTAAAAGAGTAACATGATCAGAAGGAAACAAAACGCGAGGTAGTTCAAAGGATCCACACCCTCAGGAGAAGACTACTCTCGCTGAGGGATGTTTTGTGGAACCCTTGCCCGGATGCCCCAGCCAAGCTGAAGAACCCGAGCGAGAGCTCCATGAGGGGTAAAGAAACATAAGAGGAACCATTATAACCTACCATGCATGCTTAACTAGGACCACCTGTACTCATACAGAAGAAACGGCAACAGAATCATAACACACATCCTAGGCATGCATACAAAAGATAACCGGTCTCAGGGTTGGTATATACATATACATATACAAAACCGTGCCAAGCACTCAAAAGCTATACAACCATGGCACAACATCAAAAGACACACACACCAAAACAGGATCTATTAGGACTGCCCTGTACACCACCTATTGGGATAGCTGAAAGACTGCTAGCCTCGCCCCCCATACTTAGCTTTTCCCTTACCTAGAATGAAGAGAAATAAAAGTGAGTCACAAAACTCAGCAAGCATATAAAGAAAGAAAAGGCTGACAAGAGTATGGAAGCTAAAGAGTAAATTGCACCCCACGTGCAATAACCATACAACAGATGTCCATGAATCACATGACAGATATATAAAAACCCCGAATAATAAAATATGCACATACGGGTCCTTGGGGCCCATATAAGACACATAGCACCCAAGTCCCTATCACAAACCTATCATTTCCCTAAAAAGGCAGTATAAGTAACTTTGGAGCTAAAGCTCCCTCAAATCGGTGCTACCAAAACCCGAAATGGCACGCTAAACACGTCTGTAGCCTCAGCACAGAATATCTGTTTGAAAATAAAACCTAGACACGCTAACCACATCTGAAAACCTAACATGAAATAACAATCCATAAAATCTAGCACGCCAACCGCGTTGGCCTGAATCCCTACTTTGGAGGAACAACATGGATGAGGATCAAAGATACAAGGTGGGGAATTGTTTTTTCTCTTGAGGGCCGGCACAATAGCGAGAGAAAAGCCTCAAAAGGATTACAATAATAGGAGAAAAGCCTCGTGAAAAGCTCCCCAGTGCCTTCCCGGAGGATTTGGAGCATGGTTCATGGGGAGGCATTGTAGGATAAAGCTAGAGCACAACATCATCACACAACTGACCTTTATGGTGGTAGCTAAGGGATGGATTTTTGCTTGATTCCCATAAACGTCACCAAATTGTTGTTGCTTAACTACAATAATTAAATTTATTTATCTTGGGATTCGTCAGAGCAGAGTCCTTAACCACAGTAGAGGGTCCGAGATGTCACGAGCGAGGCCAAACGGATTTGGAATGAGTCTGAGCCGGAGCCGGAGCCCGAATAGGTAGGAACCCAGATAGGTCCTCAACGGCTTCTAAATGAGCTGCTCGGATGTGCCTTCGGAGAATTAAGAGAAATGAGACCCCGATAGGTCTTCGAGAGGCAAGGCTTTCGATTCTTTAGGTGGGTTAGGTTAGGACTTAGCTTGCGATCATAAATAGAAGTTAGAAAGGTATGCTAGAGACTCCCCCACGCCGGCCTTCTAAGCCAAAGTTAGACAATAGTCCAAGGTATGTCCAAAGTATGATGTATGATGCAAGTGTATATCTCTATTCCATGTCCCGAATGGGTATTTATGTTCCTGGATAGGCTTTAGAGAGAGACTGAGTGATGATTAACTAGTCTGAGAGATCTTTTAGAAAGGATCTTTTGCCTTCGAAGAGGCACCTATTTTTAGGAAAAATTGTGGGACTCATGGTCGAGTTGGAAGACTTTCTGGATAGGTCCTTAGGGAGGTCGAAGGGCTTGGAGAAGTCTTTGGGGTGAGACACCCTGATGGCTATCTCTGAGTGGTCTCAAATAAGGCTTTAGGCTATCGAATGACTTGGCTTTGAGAGACCCTGAAGTGTGTCCTTAGACTTGAGGGCTTCCCCATCGGGGGTCCTAAAGGCTTCCGTCCTACACACTCTCTAGAGAAGAATATATTCAGAAGTTGCTTTAAGAGTTAAGAGAATTTTAGGGCACCCCACAATACTATATAATTAGTTAAATGATATTTTTCTTTATTTATTAATTGAACTATATAATTATAAGAATAGTTAGTTATTAACATAATAAAAGTAGTTAACTATTAATATTTTAAATAATTTTAAATTTTAAATTATTTTTATCATTCCTACATATACTCTATCAAAGGTCATTTTTACCAAAAATAAAAAAAAATTATGGTAATAAGGATTATTTTATTATAATAATTACCTTTATGATACAAATAACAATTATTTTATTATAAAATAAAAAAACCCTTAATATAGAGTGTAATACCCTATATTAGCATGAGGTTGTCATGTAATTTAAGAGAATTTAAAATATCGAAAAGTTGGTTTGATAGTAAAATAAATTGCCAAATTGGTGGTAGGGAGTGCCTCAAAATTTAGATGTCTAAAGCAAAGGATGTGTCAGTAACGAGCATCTCGAGGCAAAATTTATAGCGCTGAAAGAAATCAGATCGGAGATGGATTTCGATACAGCTAGGACTTAAGCTGAGAAATCGAATGATCATAAAAGACTTTTGGGAAGTCAATAGAACCCTGAGAAGGTTCATATTTAGCATAAGGAGAAACCTTTAAGTGTTTTCGGGAAGAAACAAAAGGATTTGCAATCAAAACATGATCTTATGTATATTCGGGCCTAAGTGTAATTTATTAATTTTGGCCAAGGGAGGTCAAAATAATGGTTTTTTTGAATCTTCGAGCATGAGATGAAGGGCTTAAAACTTATGGGGCTTAGTGAAATTATTGGATAATTCAAGGGTTTCAAATAGAGAGCCAAAATGCAAAAGGAAATTTCAAGGGGGCCAAATTGTAAAATCTAAAACTTCTGCCAAACAACATAGTCGCACATGGGAGACAAAATCTAGCGATGGGATGACCAATCTTGCTAGGGTATGGTCGACCATGGGCCTAGGAAGATTGGGGAGCAAACAAGGCCTCTACTTGGCCAGTAGGATAGCCGGAATTGTTTATAAATAGCCAAGAATCCAACCAAGGGTTTCAAGGATTTTTGGCATCGATTGGTCCATGTTTTGAAGTGTTTGGAGAGATTTGATAAAGGTCTTTTTCTCTAGAGGTCTTGGGGAGCATTTATGAAGATTTTAAAGCTTTTTGGAGTACGTTTAAAGGGTGTTTGAGGGTTCATCGGGTAGTCACGATTGGTGCCAGAGCCGAACTATTTTTAGCCAAATCAAGGTGTTTTGGGGGGTTGTTTCAGGCCAAGGATAGTGCCAAGGTGATCGAATAGAAGAGGGCTTTGAGATGGTGAGGTCGGGAAAGATTTTCGGTTGCTGGCTAGCAAGAAGCTCACCAGAGAAGAAGATGCGTGTGCATCATATCCACGGCTTCACATACGCAGCCCACGCGCAAGCCTGTGAGGGCGCATGGATCGAGGTAAAATCCTATTTTTAATTTTCAAATTCTTAGAAAATTATTTTATGAATTTTTGTGAAAAAATATTTGGGAAAATATTTAAGAAGATATTTATTTTAGAATATTAGAGAGGAAAATGGGAGAAAAATAGAAACAATTATGAAAAAATTGTGAAAAAATAGGTTTTGATATTCTTTTGAATAAATGTGATGTCTAGCGACGTTGAGGGTCGAGGTTGAGTAAAAATATGATTGTTGAGGTTTGGCATGAAAATCGAGTTCGGACACGTTATTCGAGGCATTCTGAGTTACGTTTGAGATGAGTGTTCTATCTAAAACTTAGATTATTGTGAATACTTCTACCCTAAATACTTGGTTTTTGATTCCACCTAAACTTGATTTGATTACATTCAAAGGGTTTTATTGCATGCAAATGGTTTTAACTTGTGATAAGTTGTTTTCATGTTGGAGGTTCGTCCCAAATTATTTTATACCTGTGCATTGAATTTTGTGCGTTATAAATTCATGCATTGAAATGTTGATTTTAAATGATGCATGTTATGTGTTACGACATTGGCATGTTTATGTGTTACGACATTGGCATGTTTATGTGTTATCCATGTGGGATGTGGGTTGTCAACCTGTGTTGTGGCATTTGAGTGATAGCATTCGGGATGCGTGCCAATGATTAATGTTGTGTGACCCACTTGGGACGAGGCTGAGACAGACTTCACCCTATGGTACTCAAGTGGCGGTGCTGAGTGTGGACACCACCCCGGTTGTTGGCTCAAGTGGTGGGGCTGAGAGTGGACACCACCCCAGGTTTCTTTGAGAAATAGCATTATTGCCGAGATAAACGTTGATTTCGGGGATAATGATGATCCTCTTATGGCCAGGGTTGTGTTGAGATCCGAAATGCTTTTGAATGAGAGCGTAAAGCCTGACATGATAGTGGGGTGATACCCGGGTTCATGCGTTGAGGTTGTCCCTCTTAAGTAGGATTGTGTTATGCCAATGTGTCGATGTGGTTGTGTTGTTTTTAGAGAGATTGCACTTTCCCCGATTAGGGTTAAGTGTTGTGTGGGATTTTCTTGAGCTGGTATATGTCAAGATTTATCGGTTTCATTCATGGTTTGTGTAACGCCCCATTCTTCCAAAGCGTGCATTAACACGGGATTTTGAGAAAATATTTTTTTTTTCTTTTTTCAACATACGCTCAACATAAATTAAACCCCGACAATCCCATTCTACCTTCTTAGTATATTAAACTTAAAATAAATAAGTTAAGGTAGGTAATTCCTTTATTCATAATATAGAAATTGTACTATCGATGCTTGACATGACATTATCAAAATAATACACCTATAGCTGAATATCTCGTACATAATAAAAGACCTACACAAGATCTAATATGCAACTATTAGTTACATCTCAAGAACTTCTTTTCCTTTGGCATCGCTGCTTTCACCTGGAACGTTTGAATATTCTAAGGACAAAGTCCAAATTTAGATGATGAATCATTTAAGTGAGAGTTCAAAAACATTTTCATGAATATATGCAAACCATGAATGAAACCGAAAAATCTTGACATGTACCAACCCAAGAGAATCTCACATAGCACTTAACCTTAATCGGGGAAAATGCAATCTCTCTAATGGCAACACAACCATATCGACACATTAGCATAATACAATCCTGTTTAAGAGGGACAACCTCAACACATGAACCCGGTTATCACCCCCACTATCATGTCAGACATTACGCTCCCACTCAAAAGCATCCCGGATCTCATCACAACCTTGGCCACAAAAGGATCACACTAGCACTATCCTCGAAATAAACGTTGACCATGACAATAATGTTATTTCTCAAAGGAACCTGAAGTGGTGTTCACCTTCAACCCCGCCACTTGAGTCAACCACCAAGATGGTGTACTCTTGAGTACCATAAGGTAAAGTTCGTCTTAGCCCCGTCCCAAATGGGTTACATAGCATTAATCCTTGACACGCATCCTGAGTGCTATCACTCTAGTGCCATAACACAGGTTGGCAACCCACATCTCACATGGACAACACATAAACATGCTAATGCCACAACACATAACATGCTTCATATAAAATCAACATTTCAATGCATGAAATTATAGTGCACGAAATTTAATGCACATGTATAAAGCAATTTGGGACGAACATCCCACATGAAAATAACCTATCGCAAGTTAAAACTATTTACATGCAACAAAACCTTTTGCAGGTAATCAAATCAAGTTTAGGTAGAATCAAAACCAAGTATCTAGGGTAGAACTTGTAATGCCCCATTTTCCCAGAATGCGCATTACCTCGAGATTTCGGGAATATTTTTTTTTCAACATCATACACATAACATAAGCCCCTCGATATACATACCTTCATCATAATCATTTCCCGACAATCTCGATTGTACCTTCTCAGCATATTAAAATTTAAAAATTAACAGACTAAGACAAGTATTAACAATCACATCAGCGGAAGTAAAGATCGAAACCTCAATGATATATAACCGATAAATCCTTTTACAGTTAAATAACCAAATCGATGTTTCACATGAAAATATCAAAATATTACATAACCTTTGAACATCGCATTCATAAACAAAGACCTATGAAAACTAAACATAACAGCTACATCTCGACAACATCCTTTCCCTTGACGCCACTACTTTCACCTGGAACGTTTGAATATTCCAGGGACATAGTCCAAATTAGATGCTAAATCATCTAAGTGAGATTTCAAAGACATTTTCATGAATATATGCAAAATCATATATAAAATCGACAAATCCTAACATGCCCCAGCCTAAAAGAATCCCACATAGCACTTAGCCCTAACTGGGGAAAATGCAATCTCTCTAAAGGTGATACAACCACATCGACCCATTGGCAAACACAATCCTGCTTAAGAGGGACAACCTCGACATATGAACCCGGGAATCACCCTATTATCATTTTTAGGCATTACGCTCCCATTCAAAAGCATTCCAAAACCCAATGTAACCCTAGCCCCAAGAGTATCACATCAGCACTATCCCCGCCACTTGAGTATTAATGCTATTGCTTAAAGGAACCTGGGGTGGTGTCCACTCTCAGCCCCGCCACTTGATCCAACAACCAGGGTGGTGTCCACTCTCAACCTCGCCACTTGAGTACCGTAGGGTGAAGTTCGTCTCAGCCTCGTCCCAAGTGGGTCACATAGCACTAATCCTCGGCAAGCATCCCGAGTGCTATCACTCAAGGGCCACGTCACAGGTTAACAACCCATGACCCACATAGCGAACACATAACATGCCAATGCCGAAAATCATAACATGCATGACATACAATCAACACTTCAATGTATGCAATTTACCGTACGAAATTCAATGCATGTGTAAATAATCATTTAGACGAACCATCACACGAAACCAGTCGCTCACGAGAAATCAAAGTGACCAAAGTAACAAGAATATGCACAAGAATTGGCACAAGAATTGGATTGAACAACTCAAGGTTTTCCGATAGAACCACTCACCTTGGGCTAAATTCAAAATTCCTTGAAATGCGTGCCTGACCTCAATTCTCGTGCCAGGCGCTCTATAGTTCAACCTCGAGCTTCAAAAATACCCTAGACATCATATGCATTCAAAGGAAAATAAATATCTATTTTCTCAATTTTCTCATAATTTTCCTCTAATTTCATCCTATTTTTCTCTCAATAATTCCAAATAAATACCTATTCAAGCATTTTTCCAACGTTTTCTCCATAAGAATTCATAAAACAATATTTATAAGCCTCTGGAATTTTTTGGAAATTTTCCAGATTTTCTCCTATTTTCTCAAATTTCTATAATTACTTTTCCTTGAGAAAATTTATTTCTCCTTGATTTCCTTCGAATCTCCTCCAAGAAAAATCACCAAAACTCATAAAATAAATTTCTTATCCTTCTGGAATTTTCTCAAAATTTTATAAAAATCCCTCATATTTATTTTCCATTTACATTTTCTTTAAAAAATCCAAATAATTATCTCCTCAAGAAATTTCCAAGATAAAAATTCATCAGAATAAACTATTCCTTTTCCTTGAATTTCTGGATATTTTTATAGAATTTTATTTCCTTTAATTCTATTTTTTCTTGAATTTTCTATATTTTCAACATTTAAAAAAATTCAAAAATTACCTCCGGTCATCTTCTCCAGCCATGGCACACCGGAAAATAGAAGCGACAACACCAGACTACTCCTCTCCCTTATTCGATCTCAATGGTACCCTTCTTTGTCGAAAAACACCACCGAGAGCCCTCCGATTTGGCCGAAAACAGCCTGCTCAAGCCACCCGCCACCGAACTCCGGCGAACCAAATAGACCTTCAATTCGAACTCTGATTGACACCAAACTTTCCAGATTAGTTGCCCATAGCCTCGCGACAAAAGCCCCTTATTAGATCCTTCGATCGATCACTCTACCACCCGATTTAAACACTTCCACAATATGTATATAGATATATATATATATATGCGACCGAATATATATGTGAAAACACCCCCTATACTACTCCAAAAACTCTCAAAATCTCTAGAATTGTTTCTCACAACCTAGGGAACAAAAGCCCCTTATCAAAATTGATGTGGATGAGATGGCCTTAGCATTTTATCACAAGTGTGATTTGGGCGATTTTAAAGGCTAATTTTAAGGAAATCGGGCTAATAATTTCGGGTCATCAGCTTTGTTGATGAGGTTTATACTTTTTCGGGCAAATTCCGTCGTTTAGATTTCGAAATTAGCAATTTTTCTATTTTAGGAAATAATTGATTCCCTAATAACTTTCATTAGGGAGTGAATTTTAACATGTCGTTTTGAGAGATTTTCCTTATTTCATGCTGATTTTTAATTTTGTAGTAAAATCTCAATCTTGCTTTTTTTGGTAAGATTCGAGATTTAGGGTTTTTTGATGTTTTCCAAATGATAGCCTATAAATTCTATGTTTATAGGAGATTTTGATCGATTGATAAATTTTCAATAAAATTTCTGTTGAAATTTTCTCTTAATTCTTTTCAATTTATTCGGTATTCTTTAGAATCAACAATTTATTGATTGAGTCATATAATCCAGTATTCGTGAGCGAATCAACGGGTTATTAGAAGACTTTCGCTACGTCAAAAACGCTCCAATTCCTTCCCAAACTCTTGATCTAAGTTTATGAACTTTGATAAAAATCTTCAACCAAAACTCGGCTATTTATAGCCAAATCCGAGCCTCTCTCAACCAATCACAAGGGGTAACGTGAGCTAGAAACCCCCCCCCCCCCCGTCCATGCCAGGCTCAGCTATACCTTGGTCGTTGATTTGACAGCAACGGCAGCAGATGTGGCGACCATGCCTCACGTTGCAAATTCTGGTTTTTTTTTTTTTTTTGACATGATAAACTATAATATCTTTTATTAAAAAATAACTATATTATAATATATCATTTCTTTTAAATATCTAAATTTCGAGGCGCTCCCTACCAACAATTCAATTTTCAGCCCAAACTAAAGCTGTATTGAAAATTAACTCCGATCCGATTTCTTTTTATACTAAAAATCCTATCTCGAGAGGCTAGGCAACGACATATTATTTTTCTTTGAAATCTCAGGCTCGGGACATTCCCTATAGCTAATTCAGCGATTTATTTTATTATCAAACCCACTTTTCAGTATTTTAAACTCATCCAAATTACATGACGACCTCACACAGATATGGGGTATTACAGAACTACTCACAATAAACCAAGTTTAGGGTATTAACTCTCACATTAATTATAATTCAGAATACTTCGATTCTAGTCCAACCTTGATTTTCACGTCACGCCTCAATAATCATACTATTACTCAACCTCGAGCCTCAATGATTCCTAGGCATCATATTTATTCAAACGAATATCAACATCTATTTTTTTTTTTCTAATTTTCTCATAATTTTTCCTTATTTTCTTCCCATTTTCTCCTCGAAAATTCCAAAATAAATACCTCATCAAGTATATTCTCAAATTTTTCTCCACCATAAATCATAAAATATTTTTAAAACTATTAAAAAAATTCCAAGAAATTAGCCTTCTCCACGCGCCCTCACGCACATGCGCTTGTTGGACTGCCCGTGTCATGTACGCGCCGATCGTTTTCTTTCTTGCTCTGGTCGTCGGCAACTACTCCGATCACTATATTTTTGCACTAGCTTGTAGCCCTCCTCAAGTCGATCACCTAGGTACCCTTGGGAGCCCGAAACAACCACCTAAAAGCCTACAAATCGAGCAATATCAGTCTGGTCCCGCTTACCACATCGCTTTTCCGGTCACTTTCAAAAACCCTCTCAAATCATCACAAAACTTCACCAAATTGTCTAGAAATGATGCCCAAGACCTCTAGAAATCTCTCCGTGCAAACTCTCAAAAACTCATCAAAACACAAGCAAATGGATGCCCCATTTTCGGCCGAAACCCTAGCCTACTTGTAGGAAAAATTCTGCCACCTTTTAGCCAATCACCAGCCTTAGCTTCACCCACACGCCTCCTAAACCATTCTTGGCCATGCCCTGACGAGAGATGGCCATCCCATCATTGGATTTTCGGCCCATGCACGTTGGCAGGTCCGACCATGCTGTTGTAGGAATTCTAAAAATTACACTTTAGCCCTCTGAAAAATTTCTTTTGCATTTTGGCCCTCTCCTTAGTCCCTGAGTTATCCAACAATTCCATTACTAAAACCTTCATTTCATCCCTAAAGATTCAGAAAAAACATCGCTTCAACCTCCCTTGGCCAAAATTAATAAATTACATTTAGGCCCGAATATACGTAAGATTCTATTTTGACCGAAATTACTTTTATTTCTTCCTGAACCACTCAAGGGTTGCTCCTAATGCTAAATATGAATCTACTCAGGGTCCCATTGACTTCTCAAAAGTCCCTTATGCTCATTCGGTTTCTTAAGCCAAATCATAGTTGTACCAAAAATCGTCTCTGATTCGATTTCTTTTGGTGTCATAAATCTTGCCTTAAGACGCTCGTTGATTTCCTTCCATTATTTTTAGGTATCTAAGTTCCAACGCATACCCTGTCATTAATTTGGTGATTTATTTCATTATCAAACCAACTTTTCGGTATTTTAAACTCATCTAAATTATGTGGCAACCTCATGTCAATATGGGGTATTACAGTTTGCATATATATCATGAATTGTTTTTTTTGAACTCTCGCTTAGATGATTCATCATCTAATTTGGACTTTGTCTCTATAATATTCAAACATTCCAGGTGAAAAAAGTGGTGCCAAAGGAAATGAAGTTCTCAAGATGTTGCTGATAGTTACATATTAGATCTTGTGTAGGTCTTTTATTATGTACGAGATATTTAGCTGTAGGTATATTATTTTGATGATATCATGTTAAACATTGATGGTACGATTTCTATATTATGAATAAAGGAATTACGGTTGTGTATCATCGAGATTTCGATTATGCTTATGTATTTTTAAGTTTGATATGTTGAGAAGGTAGAACGAGACTGTCAGGGTTTAATTTATTTTGAGTGTATGTTGAAAAAAAATATCACCGAAATTTCAAGTTAACGCACTCTTTGGAAGAACGGGGTGTTACATAGAGTTTGGAGATGAAAGTTTATTAATCTCTTAAATTAGAGACAAAACAATTTCGTCTCTGAATACATCTTAGAGAAGGAATTGTTTTGTCTTTAAACTAGAGATGAAAAAAATTTTGTCTTTGAAATCAAAGAGAATTTTTTTTTTTTTATCTCTAGACGCGAAAAAATACTAGAGACGGAAAAGTTTTCGTATCTGACATCAAAGATGGAAAATTTTCTTCTTTGAATCTGTCTCTAAAGAAAAAAAAAAATTTGCCAATTTGGGAGAGAAAAAAATTCTATCTCTAAAATCCATCTTAAAAATTGTTTTTTTTTTTTTTTTGTAGTGACACTTGTGTACTCAATTGCTAACATATGGATACTCAAGTGATGGTTTAAAACTAATTATCGCATTACATTTACTTGAGTGCTAGAAACCTTTACTAAATAGAATACACATATACTTAATATATATACTTGATTTAATATGGAGCTTCACTCATATATTGATTTAATATTAATTAAAGTTTTTCTCTACTATTTTATTATCAACATTGTCATCAAAACATTAACTCAACACATTTTCAAGAAGTATTCAAAATAGTTTGAGTTTAAAATCTTGAAGTCTAAAACACTTATTTCAAAACCATTCATTTAAATGACACTTATTAACGTTTCGGATTAAGAAACGTTTCATCAAAACCTCATCAAAATCAAACCAACATCCTTCGCCTATGGGACCATGAAAAAAGTACCCATATCTCTATCATGTGCCTTGGCAATGTGATTCTAAATTAAGATGTTCCAATGTAAAGACATGTTTCATGGGTGCATATGAGACCAGCAGACGATTCTTGTACTAGAGCTTCATTGAGTGATTCGAATCTCCCTAGATGGTTCTCTAGTATGGTAGTTAACGACCACTTCTTCAATTTATGTCTTTCTCATGTGGCTAAAAGAACTCTTACCACTAGTGACATAACATTTTGGATTCAAAGCTATGTGAGATAATCGCATCTCATGGACTTCAATCCATAGTCTT
Source organism: Diospyros lotus (assembly GCF_014633365.1). Classification (NCBI taxonomy): domain Eukaryota; kingdom Viridiplantae; phylum Streptophyta; class Magnoliopsida; order Ericales; family Ebenaceae; genus Diospyros; species Diospyros lotus. The sequence continues at coordinate 9,724,840 of NC_068348.1, forward strand.
TGTGGAACGGTTTGTCCATGGTTACTCTGAATTGTGATCTGAAGATTTGGATTGTTAGTACTGAAGCTGAGTTTCCTATGAGTTGCAACTCTCTCATCTCTTCTTTTGTAGTATAAGATGGCTGAACTTCTTCTTTCAATAAATTTTAGTAAGGAGAAAAAAGACAGAAACTACCATAGCTTGTAACATAAGTTTTTTTTTTTTTTTTTTACATCAAATTACTTTATTTGGAGAATTTGAATGAACAAACAAGGACACACATTACAATGATTGTAATGTAGACTAACTCCAAGGCATTATTAAATTTAACTTTTTGTGTCATATGTGCTAGAAACATTAATTATTGGGCAAAGGCAAAATACCCAAGAAGTTGCTTTATGGTTTATAAGAATTCCTCCAATTAACCTTGTCCATCCCGGGTTTCCCAATTGAAGAGCCAACAAGACAATCAAACAGCACATAGAAACCAAGTGAATCAACTTTGTTCTTGGGAGTTAATTAGCTATCTCGCTTGCATATGGACACTCGAATATAGAAATTTACAGATATATAGATATGCTCATGATAACGAGCGTCTTGGCATATCCGAATTATGACAATTGGGGAGTACAAAAGTACGTATATATATATGCAGATGGAACTGATCAATCCAATGCACAGCTGAGTCACATGTCCACTGTCTTGGGGAAACAGTAACAGGGTTCGTGCTTGGGTTGACTCCACAGCAGCAGCACCCCCCCATTGCCCTTCGAGCTTCCAACTAACTAATTTACCACATTAATCAATGACCGAATCTTGATTCATTATCTGCAATTAAGATCATTACTGTTCCATCTTTAATTAACGTGGACTGCCCTCAAACCACTCCCACACATACATGCATACTCGGTAATAATAATAATAATACTTGAGATATGGTGGAGAAAGGCGAGCAGGATCGCCGGGAGGGCTGGCTGGATGTATTGGATTGCTCAAGGCAAGGCCAAGGATTCAACTTGCCACGGAAATTAGGGGGACTGGCCTGTCCTCTAGCAAGCTGGATATATTCTATACATATATATATTCAGAGGGAACTATTAAATATACTTATTTTTTAAGTAATATGTATTTATTATCACTCATTTTTAAACTTAAATATTTTTTATTGGCCATACTAGAAAAACGAATCCCACAGTCAAGAATCAAAATGCCCTTTGTTGAAAACGCTTCACCCAATCAGTTGATTGGCCTCTTCTGTCCCCTCAAGTTGTTTTGTGGGTGATTATGGTGTTTTGTCGTAAAGAGCAGAGGCATCGCTTGCTTTAGTTAGGTCTTTATCTCCTGTTCTCTGCACCCATGGTACTGGTCTTGTTCCCTTGCTTGAAAGGATCCCAGTACACATTTGCCCTTATTAGGTTCTTGTTCTAATGTATGAATCTACCTAAAATAATAAAAAAAAAGTAAGTAAAACTGAACGCTCCGATAAGGCCATCCGACACCTTTGCCCTTGAATTGGTCAGGATTACAGCGGTCAAAGTGATATTACGACCCTGCCGACGGATTTAGCGGTAAAAGAAAATGGCTTTTATTGTTTCCATGTGGAGTCAGAAGAGGCACGCATTATGCATAAAACTAATGCTCCGAACCCAGTAGATGATGCTTGCCCTATTTAATTATATAGATTATATATAATCGAAGTTGATTAGTTCAATACACACGAACGTCATTCGCCACAGAATGGATGACGATAGCCGCCACTTAAAACTGATTGGTCATTCCCTCCAAGCTATAATTTAACACTTTATCATGCCTAACTTTGTTCAACGTAGGTACGTATAATTTATATCAACCTCGATCTCTCGGAGTCGTATACATGTAAGGTTTGAATAATGTAACAATATTAATATATCATGCCAATTATATATCCCAACTTGTACACGCAAGTCGGATGAGAACAGATCATGTTTAAGACCAGTGGAAAGCAACACATGTGACGAGATTTGTGTGGTGCATAAGACATGGAGATGTGATTGCAAAACGTGTTGAAATCTCAACAAAAAAAAACATATATTTCTTGACAGAAATCTATTTAATTTGGAAAAGTAGTACTGCTCCTTTTATAGATATTGTTTTCAAAAAATATTTATAGCAACAAATATTATTATTATTATTATTAATTGTCTTGAATTTGTATTCCTTATCCCAATCCAAAGTAGAGAATAATTAGGATTTTCTTTCATATAGAAAGTGAAAATTTTATTAAAATAATGCTTGGCGAGATGAAAAAGTGGTGGCCTTTGTCTTCATGAAAACAATTGCAGCTAATGGTCCAGAGGTTCTTCTTTTGTATATGTTGTGATGAATGGCTCGTTTCATTTTGGTTGTTGGGCTTATAATATTTTGTACTTTATGCCTATTTTTTTTTTTTTTTATGAGAGTTGAGATATATCATAACTTATAGTTCTCTTGTAGTCCCTTCATGTTGATAGTTTTTTTTTTTTTCGTCGTGTTGTTACTCGAGGCACGCTCTTGTATAACTGTTCTATCCTCTTTTTCTCTGTTCAATAAAAATCTCATTTAAAATAAAAATCTTATTAAAAGAAACGAACAAGAACCCCAAAAGGATGGCTACAGCAAAAGTTCAGTTTGCTTAATAATAAACATATATGCAGCCACCAAAAGCAGATCAACTCAAAAACTCTATCCTATCGCCCTCACCTAAAAATGTACTTAATTTAAATGAATCCAAGTTGTCATTAGGTTTAAATGATTAATAGAATTCCCAAATGCACGCCCTGTCCCTTTGGAGAAGACTGTTTTTTCCTTTTTCTTTTTCTTTTTTGGAGGTGACATTCAACTTGAAAGCTATAATATATAGCCAATTGTTAATTAAGAGGAAGCTCAATAATCATTTATATATCACATACAGTCTCTCTATGCTCAAATGATATAAAATAAATACTCATGCTTGTTTTATAGATGGGATATTAAATCGAAGGAATTCACACAATATATACACCAATTTAAAACAAAAACTCTAAATGCCAAACCCTAAAGTTCAAAAAAAAAAAAAGGCCCTCGATGAAGACTGTCGATCTTGGTACGATATTTGATAATTGAAAATGAGGAAATTCCATCGGAGTCGTGGCCAAAAGGTATTCCATATATATATATATATATGTATATAAAGAATTCTTTTTGCTATGGAGGATTGTCAGTGAATTCGGCATAAAAGTCAAACCCTACCTCAAGTGGATACACACCCACATGTACATTATATATCATAATTCATAGATAGAAAATATATTTGTATATGTATTATTCAACGAGGTAGGGGATGAAGGCGGCAAAATTGAAGCGTGATGGAAGCTGCGGATCATAGTAGGTGAAGGGCTTTATAACTCCAAAATGTGTGGCCATGGGAATTCCAGATGCTCCAGCACTCCAGGTTGTAAATATTATATATATATATATATATATTGCTTTATGCTTTATTTCCCTTTGGCGGCCTTAAGGATGGGATCTGGAATTGTTAATGAGATATATATATATGTATATGTATATGTATATGTATATGTATATGCTTAATTCTTGTTTTCTTATTTGATATCATCAACTGGAGCTGGGACCGGATTCTCTTCGGATAGATAGATACTTAGCAGATTCTTCTGTGTCTATTGGCAGTAGGCTTTGATTTAAAAATTCCTTTCTTTGGTTCTTGCCAACATAAGGAAAGCGATAAAGGTTAAGCCTGGCTGGCTGCGTACTGAACTTTCGGTAAATGGGAAAGCCCTAAACACAGATTGATGGCCTGGGCATTAATTAAATTTACAGTCCCCACACATAAGTTCACATGTATTATCAATGTTTAGAAAATTATATAGATTGAAATGGGAGAGTTTCAGTTTCACGATTTAGTGGTTGGACCGTAATTGAACCGGATTTGAATTGGGATCTATTTCTATGAAATAAATGAATATGTATTAATTAAAACTAAGATTAATAAGCATAAAACATTGTCCTACTATTAGAAAAAATTTATGCGACAATATTTATGATGGGAAAAGAAAAACTAAACTTAACATAAAATGTTCAAATTAAAATCAAAAATAAAAAAAAAATTACCCACATATTAACAAAATAATAGATGGTATTCAAATAATAAATATCAACTCTTTTCTATATATCTAAAATTCCTATTATATTTTTTAAAAAAATAAGAAAATAAAAAAGGAAAACAATGTTTCTGGTTCAAACAATTGAACAGGTCCATGCAATATTTGCAAAAAACTGACCAATTTTTTCTTGACCAATTTACTGTCAAGAATCAAACCAGTTTACAGGGTTAAACTAGTTCTGTTTGATTCTTAGAACACTATGTATTATTGATCAATGACAGTTTGTTTGGTATTATCTTCTTCTTCTTCTTCTATTTTTTGTTTATAAAGAGGGCCCAAAAGGAGACAAAAAATGGCACGAGGTTGCCTTGAATAGGGAGAGGTGGTAGGACGACAAGCCATGGGCAGCAGAATCGAAAGAGCTACAACAGAACAAAAATGATAGGGAAATGGGACGAAACATCTTGTGGGAAAACAAAGCAACAGACTAAAACCATTGATCATGATGGTATGCCTACGATTTTCTATAAAGCCCATTGGGATATCATCTAAAATGATATAGTCAATCTTATTCAATCCTTTTTTCTTTCTTTTGTTTTTTGGAATGGCCTCATGCTAAGAGATTAATAAAACCATGATTACTATCATTCCCAAATCTAATTTAGCCATGAAAGTCACTTATTAGAAAGTCATCATGTAATACCCCAAGAGGTCAGAGAAGAGTAGCATATATCGAGGATAAATAAGTAAGGAAACAACAGCAGCTGGATATCTTTTGGACTAAATGTAGACAAAGAACTCTCGAGTTAAGTGTGCTTAAATTGGGGAAGCTCAAGAATGGGTGACCTTCTAGAAAGTTCGCGTAGACCCATCAGGGTAAGTTGTTTCGGTTCTTCCTATCGCTTAATATGGGATGTTACAGGTGCTATCAGAGCCGATCCTTGGTGAAGGCGATCCGATGAGGGCGAGGAGTGGCACCAGGGCGTGAGGACTTGTACAAGGAGCGGCTCCTAGCAGGCTTCTAGGATGGAAGCCTCCAAAGGGGAAAAGATCTGAGACCAATTATAAGGTAGTATGACGAGGACGTCATGTGCTCAAGAGGGGAAGAATGTAATACCCCAAAAGCCCAGAGAAGTGTAGCATATATCGAGAATAAGTAAGTAAGGAAACAACACCAGCTGGATACCTTTTTAGCTGAATGTAGGCAAATAACTTTAGGGTTAAGCATGGTTGAGCTAGGAAAGCTCAAGAATGGGTAACCCCTTGGAAAATTTGCGTAGGCCCATCAGGGTAAGTTGTTCCGGTCCTTATGCATGGCATTGTTTTGGGATTATATGTGATACTTCATGCATGCTATGGACGAGATCTGTTGGGATATATCCTTTACGGCGTTAAGTCAAAAGCTTGGGTGGGCTGTAATGCTAGACTCGTGTCAAGCTCAAGTGGGCTGTAATCCCGGACTTGTGTGGGACATCGTTCCCTTGATATGATTATGTTTATAGTAGTGTTGTGAAAGCATGCACCTTATTTTCTACACATGTTCATTAGTAGCTTAATTCTAGCATGTCATGGGTGTATGTTGTCACATGGTTATGGCACTTATGACTTGGTTCCTCTCTTCCCTATGTACATAAGTGGGGATATTCGTTATTATCTATGATTCAGTCCCTAGTACTCTTATTACCCTTTTATTTTATTATGCTTGTTGGGATTTATAACTCATTTGTGCTTGCATCATTCCAAGTAATGGCAAGTCAATAGGAGATGGGAAGCCTAGCAAAGTGGGGTGGGTCCAATGTCTATTCGTGTACAGAGTAGTTCCAACTAGAAGGTCCTTAGGGGGTTGGTGGTGATGTTATCTTTTTGGCCATCCTGTTTAGCGGGCTGTGTATTATTTTCTTTTGGGTTGTAGTAGATGTATGGCCTAGTTATATATGGTTCATCCGTATGTCATGTAATTTTTGTGTATGTGACCTTGTTGTCGATTTTGAGATGATTGTGGTGTCTTGTTTCATGGCTCCAGCAAGTACCTTTCTTCCTGACACTTCCTATTGGTTTCCTTGACTGGGGTCTCCAAGGGCAGAGTCGTCATAAGTTTGGTTTCAAAGCGGGGTTGGGATAAGTCTCTGTACACATAGGCATGTTGGGTAGAGTTAGGGTCGTGTCTTATGAATGGATGAGAGTTTCGTCGAAGAATTTAAACTTTTAGATATGCTGGTTGTGTAGGAAAGATAAGTGCCTACACGTGAGTCTCTAGAGGAGCCCAGTGGAGATTGGCACTAGGAGATGGTGGAAGTGTTAGGGACTCTAGCGGGGATGATAAGGACTATGAAGACGCTTGCAACGAATCAGGCGAGGGAGGATGAAGCACACCAAAGGGTCTAGAGGGATCCATCTAGTAGTGATGAAGGGCAGACCTCTGATCCTGTGGTTTAGGGAACGAATGGTAATACTGGAAGTCAGTTGCTTAAGAACTTTATGGCACTCAAACCACCTAAATTTTATGGAAGTATAGATGTTGTGGTCGTGGAGACCTGGATGTTATCTATAGAAAAGCATTTTCACTATGTGGATTGTACATATAGGCAGATGGTGCAATTAGCTACTTTTCTTTTGAGAGGCGACGTTGAGCGTTGGTAGGAGATGGTCCGGCAGCAATTTGGGAATCGAGAACCATTCTGGGAGGAATTCCAGGCATCATTTAATGAGCACTTCTTTCCTAACTAGATATAAGACCAGAAGACATATGACTTCATCAAGCTGGTGTAGGGTAGCAACACAGTGGCTCAGTACAAGGCTAAGTTTACCTCCTTAACTCAGTTTGCTCTGGCTTTAATATCTTTAGAGGCCAAGAAAGCGGCCAAGTTTCAGAGAGGTCTCCGAGTAGAGATTAGACATGCCTTAGCTGGAGCGAGGATCTTAGATTTCCCTACTATTGTACAACGGGCTTATGCTATTGAAACATATTTAAATGAATTCAAGAGTAGCCAAGAATCATATAAAGGAGTAGGGACGTCTCAGGGGCCTAGTGGGAGGTATGGTAAATCTTCCATTATGTAAGACTTGTGGAGAAAGGCATGGGGGAAATCTGCCTTTTTAGGGGCAGTGTATGATACTTGTGTGGACTAATGGGACACTAGCGTAAGGATTACCCATAGTGTCAGGGGACAGTGATCGTGGCCAGGGACGCAGATGTGATGTGCTTCCGATGTGGCCAAAAAAGACATTGAGTGGATAGTTGCCCACGACCATCCCAGCCTCAGTTTAGAGGATAGCAATTTGGCGGGTAGGGACCCAAACTTAATTAGAGACTACTTATACCGAGAGGAGTAGTCCAGCAGATAACGACGCCACCAGCACAACCCCCTAAGCTTTTGATGGACCCCATGTGCAAGGGCGAGTGTTTGACCTTACAGCAGCTGGTACTGAGAAGGGTAATGAGACAATGCAGGGTATCCTTTTCTTATGTGGCATATAAGTGCGTGTACTTTTTGACACAGGTTCCACTCATTCATTTATTGCTCCACATGTTGTGTCATGTTCCTATCCCTAAGGCTCATTTATAGTATCAATCAGTGGAGGTTACCCTAAGAGACATGGTTTTATTGGGCAGTGAAGTCCTTAGGGAATGTGGTTATGGATTGGCTATTTCATCACTATGCTAAAGTTGATTGCTGGCAGAAGATTATTCATTTTGAGTTGCCTCAGCAACCTATTATTTTGTACAGAGGGATTAAGCCAGTAAGTTCCACTCCTATGATTTTTGTAATTAAAGCAGAAAAGTTAGTGAGACATGGCTATGAAACATACCCAGCTTTTGTGACCACGAGCGAGGGACATAAAATAGAGTTGTCGGAGATACTTGTTGTAATACCTAAGAATTTCTAAAGGACTCAAGAGTAATTTATCTTGGGGCGAAAATGAAATTTTTAGAAGCTTTGAGGTTAAAGTGTAATTTTTCACAGTTATGAGTGATCGAATTGACTACAAGGAATGCCTCGGAATGTAAATATCTCGGCAAAAAGGTATGTCATTGAAGAGTGTCTAAAGATGTGATTTATAGCACTAAAAGCAGTCAGATCGAAAACACTTTTTGGTACAACTATAAGTTAGTCTGAAAAATCGAATGATGGTATGAGACTTTCGAGAAGTCAACAGAATCCTGAGAGGACTTGTGAAGTTGTTAAAGGATTAGGAATGGAAAGTGTAAAAGGATTAGGACTTATGGGTTTATCCTCTATATATAGCCCCATATAGCTTATATTTTTCTTCACACCACAAGAACAAGGAGAGAGTCCAAGAAGTTGCAGGAGAAGTTGCGTTGCAAATTTCGAGTCCAATCAAGATTTGTAAGGCAAGTTCCTTCCTCCTTTTATTTCTTTTAGAGGCAAGTTCTCTTTCATCCTTTTATTTCTTTTGGAGGGAAGGTCTTTAATATTCATTGCAAGTTCTTTAATGTTTGTTGCAAGTTCTTAGTTCTTTTAGTGCAAGTTCTTTCTTCTTCCCCTATGTAAGTTCCTACTACCTCTTTTTCTTTTAGAGGCAATTCCCTTCCTGTAATCCTTTTCTTTACAGGATTCACACATGAAAGTTCCTTTCTTTCGTTAATTTATGCAAGTTCCTTCCTATTTTTATTTCTTTTAGAGGCAAGTTATCCTTCCTCCTTTTATTTCTTTAGGAGGTAAGTACTTTAATATTCATTGCAAGTTCTTTAATGTTTGTTGCAAGTTCTTAGTTCTTTTAGTGCAAGTTCTTTCTTCTTCCCCTATGCAAGTTCCTACGACCTCTTTTTCTTTTAGAGGCAACTTCCCTTCCTGTAATCCTTTTCTTTACAGGATTCATGTATGTAAGTTCCTTCCTTTCGTTGATTTATGCAAGTTCTCACTACCTCTTTTTCTTTTAGAGGTAGATCTTCCTCATCTTTTTCATTTTAGAGGCAAGTTTCGATATGTTCTTATATCAATTTATATTTTGGGTTCCAAGTCTTCTTTAAAAGATCTTATATCTTGTTCTTGCGGTTGTAAGTTTTTACTTCTCCATTTTGGATTACAAGTTCTATTACTCCTTCTCTATTTTGAATTACAAGTTCTATTACTCTTTCTCTATTTTGGATTGCAAGTTCTATTACTCCTTCTCCATTTTGGATTGTGAGTCCCATTACTCCTTCTCCATTTTGAATTGCAAGTTTTATTACTCCTTCTCCATTTTGAATTGTCAGTTCTATTACTCCTCCATTTTCGATTGTGAGTCCTATTACTCCTTCTCCATTTTGGATTGCAAGTTCTATTACTCCTCCATTTTGGATTGCAAGTTCTATTAATCCTTCTCCGTTTTGGATTGGGAGTTCTATTACTTCTTCTCCGTTTTGGATTGCGAGTTCTCGTTTTATTGGGCAAGTCTTGTATTTTTCCTTACAACGATTTCTTCCAATACGATCTTTGATTCATTCTTCAGATTGTTTCATATCAATTGGGATTTGTTTTCCCAAGTTTCTTTCGAAATGGTGTAGCTATGGTAGGTTTGTGTCAGAACCAGACAACTGATATCGTATGTTTTATTTCATAAGATGGTTCAGGTATCCAAATGAAATCCCCCACATTCGGATGGTTTTGTTTGAAATATGTGTGTGATATTCGAATGCCCATATACAATGTCGAAATGCTTTCCCCTATATCCGAATACAAGATAATTATATCCGAATATGTCTCATAATATGAAGTATCTCACATCCAAATGACTTGAATCATATCCGAATGTGTGAGCCTAATATCCGAATGCTAGCATATGATATTCGAATTCCTTTGTATCTAAAAGCCTCATATCAGAATACTCTATATAATATTCGAATGTGATCCTAAGTATATCCGAATGCAAGTTATTATACGAATGCAAGTCATTTTTTGAATGCAAGGATAAATATTCATAAATATTGAAATCCCACATCAGAATATGATAAATCTTTCATGCTTATGCCATTAATCAAGAGTCCTAATAGTTATATAATCCAATAGTTTGATGAAGGTTATATCTCTTGCCTAGCATAGTTATATGGCATGCATGATTTTATGTGCATACATCTTGGTATGAGCATAGAACATGACTTTATGTGGAGCACTTCATATTGTGTGCGAGCATGTCTATATGCATTGCATTGTATGAGGTGGATTAGTCTGCATGGCACAATGCCCACAGTTTAGTTACAATTTAGTTTCAGTTTCGCTAGTCCGGTGTCGGCTAGGGGGTAGGGTCACAAGGCCCATAGTACAATTACAGTTTAGTTTCAATTTCGCTCGCCTAGTGTTGGCCGGGGGGGGGGGGCTAGGGCGCAAGGCCCATAGTATAATACAATTATAGTTTCAATTTCAATTTCAGATTATGTGAACCTATGGGCCGAAGTTGCTTACTTGCATTATATAGATTATGTGCATTGATACTTATCATATATGTGCATTGATACTTATTATATATGTGCAACTACACAGTTGATGATTAATCCCTCAGTGCAAGATCAGTTAATACTTCATGAGTATCGATGTTCCTTAATTCAACTATAGTTTTATTTCATGATTATTACTTACAAGGCTTACGTTGTATTCTTCACCATTCCAGGTCCTAGTGGGGGAGTTCCAAACATCAGGCGTAGCAGTGTCAGGTAGTAGAGTGTGTACGAGGAGCCGTTCAAGAACAAAAGATTTATACGAGTTGTTTGTGTCTTAAGATTTTTAGAGTATTATATATTTTTAGTTGAAGGATTTCCTTAATCAGTAGTACCAATTAGTTGTATGTCCCTCGAGGACCAATGATTTACGTTTCAATTTATGATGGTTCATAATTTTATTATAGTACAGATTGCAATTTTATTGATGATTCCAGATTTCAGATTTATTGTGAGTTTTTATTTTGTCTTTATTCCAGTATCACTTCTTCCTCGGCAATTCTAGGAGAGGGGGTGCTACATCTGTTGCTAGATAAAGATTTGGCAAGGTTTGATCCATTTCACCATGGTTTCGGTTGTGAGAAGCAAAGAATTAGGGTAATTCTTTTTTCTGTCTGTCAACAAATTGCCTTTCAGAGGGTAATCTGTCGACTGTTTCCCCTGTTTGTGGCCCAAATGTCTCCTACAAGCTTAAAGACCTCTTCTCTCCCTCTTAAATCATGTTCCCTTATTATTGAGTGTATCCCATGCATTTCAAACATGGTAATATGATTATGCTCGGCATTATGAATGTTATTTATAAGAGATTTTATGCATGGGTTTTGTGGGACATGATGTTTACCCTTATGAATGGCATGGTTTTTGGATTATATGTGATACTGGATGCGCACAACAGACGAGATCTCTTGAGATATATCCTTTACAACGTTAAGCCAAAAGCTTGGGTGGGATGTAATGCTAGACTCATGTGGGACTTCGATCCCTTGATATGATTATGTTTATAGCAAAGTTGTGAAAGCATGCACCTTATTCTCTACGCATGTCATGGGTGCATGTTGTCACATGGTCATGGCGCTTATGACTTGGTTCCTCTCTTCCCTATGTACATGAGTAGGGATATTCGTTATTATATATGATTCAGTCCCTAATACTCTTATTACCCTTTTATTTTATTATGCTTGTTGGGCTTTGTAGCTCATTTGTGCTTGCATCATTCCAGGTAAAGGCAAGTCAATAGAAGATCGGGAGCCTAGCAAAGTAGGGTCCAATGTCTAGTCGTGTACAGAGCAGTTCTAGCTAAAAGGTCCTTAAGGGGTTGGTGGTGATGTTATCCTATTTTGGCCATCCTATTTTGTGGGTCGTGTATTATTTTCTTTTGGGTTATAGTAGATGTATGGCCCGATTGTATATGGTTCATCCATATGTCATGTAATTTTTGTGTATGTAACCTTGCTATCGATTATGAGATTATTGTGGTGTCTTCCTTTGTGGCTCTAACAAGTACCTTTCTTCTCGACACTTCCTCTTGGTTTTCTCAGCCAGGGTCTCCAAGGGCAGGGTCATCATAACAATTGCATAGGATTAAAGCTATTATTTCGAGAACATTTCTCTTTTACCATGGTGTTAGCAATGATTTTCTAGATTTGCCCATTATTATATGTTTCCAAAAAATGTGGACCATTCACCATAATAGCTTTGCCCACACACTTATTACAATATTGAATGTAACAACAATTGTTGGCAAAAATGAATTTATAACTTTGTTGTACAAGGTTAGGAATAGACATTACATTCCTTATAGCATTAAGAACATGCAAACAGTCATGTAGTTTAAACACAAGACCTGAAGGCAACTATACACAAGTAATTCCTATGGCTAATGCAACAACTACTACACCAATTCACACCTTCAGAACCACCTCATGCTTCCCAAGCGTCATACTTTGATTAAGATCATGTACAGACAAACAAATATGAGAAGTCGTACCAGAATCAACAATCCAAGAAGTAAGGTATCAACCAATAGTAAAATCAATCTCAATCACAAAAAAGGAAGAAGAAATTCCTTAACCTTCTTGATGCTTCACCTTCAAGCTTCTAAGACAGTCAAGGCAATTTCTTTTCTAGTGACCTTTCTTCTAGGAAAAGTAACATTTATTTTTACTTGCCACCTCTTTACCCTTTGATTCTATCTTACTTGCGTCCTTTTGCACCCCAAGAACCTTTCTCTTTTTCTTCTTCTTTGATTTAGTTTTCTTTTGGGAATAAGACAAGGCGATGGCAATACTTATTAGGATCTTTTCTTAGGATTATTTACTTGTTGCAATTTTGTCTCTTAAAATAAAATGGATGCATATAGAAGTTATTGAATATGCATTTTGATAATATGATTGAATGATTGAAAATTACTTGTCGTGAGAATATATGTTCTCCTGAATGAATTTATTATTCATACATTTGAGGATGAAGCAATTATTTCTTGTGCAAAAATATTTTGAGATAAGTTCTTGAATGAATTTGATTTAAGATTTTATTTGAAATACTTGGAATGAGAAAAATCTTCCAAGAGTGAATAAATTAATTAGGGATTAAAGTCTTAAATGTGATTTTCAAGTTCATCCTTATAGTGCTACATATTTCCAGCAAGTATCTTGATATACTAGACTAATTTGTGAAGTAAATTGAGTAAGTGTGCATAGATATAGGTGTCTATAGTAAATTAGTCGAGTAATGGGAAGTGGTACTTGAATTGTTAAGACAAAATAGATATTTCTAAAAGAAGCTCGAGCTTAACACTCGAGTAACTCAGGATTAGAGTCTTAGTGCTTTAACATTTGGTGTGTCCATAAGTTTGAGTTGTGATTTTGTATGATTTAATATGCATAAGTTTATTGAATGAATTTGACAATGTTATGATGATTTCATAGCTTTAAATGTAGTAAACTTATTTTGTTATTTGCCTAAATTGTCAAGATGACATATTTGAATGCTTGTATGTGCTTATATGCAAGACTACTTAGCAATTTTGGTTCGTTTTGATGTGAATGCTAAATTCTATTAAGGCTTAAGTGTTTAAAAGAATTTTTGATTTATTTATAGGGGGAGCATGCCCTCTGTTTAAAACCTATCTAAGGTTTTATTTCTTAAGAAGATATAGTGAAATCTTCTATTGGATCAACTTGCTATTATATATTCCTACAATATTTGTTGGTATTTAGTCTTAGAATGAATGTTTCATCTAAAAAAAAAGAGGAGAAAATGTCTTATGATCTCTATTTTCTCCAAATAATAGTCAAATGTATATTCATTAGGAAATTCTTTGCTTATCTCTCTCTCTCATAAAAATGGGAGAATTTTTTTGGAAGTAAAAGGTATATTAGTTTAAGGGGGAGCCTCTCTAGTATAAAGTATGCTCAAGTGAAATCTATCTTAAAGATTCATTGAGCATTAGGCATAAACTTAAGGTGAGTTTTGTCTTTTGATGTCTTGCCTCTCAAAGGAATGAATAATTTCTAAAAGGGGAAGAAGGTTATTCTTGGTATCATACTTCTTATCTTTTTTTCTAATGACAAAAATGGGGAGAAGGTTTAGTGGAACATTTGTGATAAATGTTCTCTTAAACATTAAAGTTTTGTCATCATAAAAAAAAGGAGAGATTGTTGAGTTATATGTTCCTGAATGTTTTGATGATGACTATATTATGTCAAAATTTTAATGTCTTCATATGTTTTTGGTTAAACTTGTTTTTGATAGGTTTAATATGTGTAATTTATCTAGCATATTGCTTAAGGATATAGTAAGCTTACCTTGATAGGTTATATATGTTAAGGTTGCCTTGAATATTTATAAGGTTAAGGAACCTTGATTTGTTTATTTTTTAATATGATTTATTTAGTAATGTTCTTATATGTGTTTTATTGTTTTAGTCATATGCTTTATTGATATATCTTTTAATATGCCTCTCTTTAGGGTCATCCTAAAGATAATGCATGAGTGGTTTGTGGAACTCATGGTATTCTAAGTATTTTATGTGGCATTATTACTCAAAACTTTAGAGTAATGTATTCTATAATTCATATCTAATTTTAAGTTTTAGACTTCAAGATTTTTGAGTAAGTGGTCATATGCTCAAGTTGTGGTACTTGAGTTTTTGATTTGTAGAGTTTAAATTATCTTATTCTTTAATGTTAAGGTTGTGCTAAATAACCTTAATATGTCTTGTTAATGTTTTAATTGTGTTTCTGTTTTTCAATATGATTGAATATTGATAGGTTACTCTAGAATCTCAAGGGATATCTTAAATATCCTAATACATTAGTTGTAACGCCCCGCTTTTCCTAAGCGTGTATTAACTCGGGATTTTGGGAATATATATTTTTTCAACATACACTTGACATAAATCATTCTCCAACAATCCCATTCTACCTTCTCAGCATATCAAACTTAATAATCAATAAGTTAAGATAGGTAATATCATCACATCAGCGGAAGCAAAATCGAAATCTCAAATGATACATAACCATAATTCCTTTATTCATAATATAGAAACCGTACTATTGTTTGACATGACATTTTCAAAACAAAATACATAGAGACTAATCCCTCAGCAACACAACTAAACACCTCAAACATAATCAAAATATATGCTAAATGTCTCCAATGTAATCAACGGTTGCATCTCGATAACCTCTTTTTCCTTGGCGCCACCTCTTTCACTTGAAACGTTTGAATATTCCAGGGACATAGTATAAATTAGATGTTGAATCATCTAAGTGAGAGTTTGAAAATGTTTTCATGAATATATGCAAGACCATTAAACAAACCGACATATCCCGAATTGTCCCTGCCCAAGAGAATCCCACACAGTGCTTAAACCGTACCCCGTAGAAAGAGCAATTTCTCTGAAGGCAACATAACCATATTGACACATTGGCATAACATAATCTTGCTTAAAAGGGACAACCTCAATGCAGGAACCCGGGTATCACCCCACTATCATGCTAGGCATTACGCTCTCACTCAAAAGCATTTCAGACCACATCAACACTAACCCTGGCCACAAGAGGATCAACACTAACCCTAGGAATCCACGTCCACCTCAGCAATAATACTATCACTCAAAGGAACCTAGGGTGATGTCCACTCTTAGCCCCGCCACTTGATCCAATCCAAGGTGGTGTCCACTCTCAACCCCCGCCACAAATGGGCCTTATTCCTTGGCACTCTTCCCAAGTGCTATCACTCGAGTGCCACAACATAGGTTGACATCCCACATGGACAACACATATGTTAGGAAAGCACAACCGTGTAGAGATTCGATTCTACCTGATTTCGATCCGTAGAGTTGCAAGCGCGATCTTCTCCAAGTCGGTCCACATGATTGATCCTTCCACAAACGCCTCGGTTGTGCTAGTAACCCTAGACGCCTTTTTAGAGACACAAAATTTTTCTCATCTTATCCAGCTTCTTAAGCGGCATATAAATAGAGTTTAAGAACCCTAATCGTGCATTGGAAAAACCCTAAACACTTTAGGCCCGGCCCTTAATCACATTGGGCCAACTCTCTCTTTTTTAATTATGGAATGGCCTCGATCTAAGTGTGTGACCCCTTAGGTCCACCATTAGACTAGATGTAGGGCCAATTCTATTGGGCTATATCAAGGCCTAAGTTATTAGATTAATTAAACTCTTTAATTAAACTCATAAGCTTCTTAATTAACATATCTCATGGGCTTCTTAATTAGACTCTTTAATTAATAGTTTTAGAGTTAATCAAATTAAGTCTAAACCCTACATATTATGGTTAACGTCTAGCAACATGCCATGAATACCTAGCCAACGATGGAAAAACACGGACCTTTTCAATTGCAATTACTGTGCAGTAAAATCCTTTCATCGATCTATGTCCCAATTGAATTTAGGGTATGATTTTATGACGAAACCCTAATCATTCAATAACTATGCATCCATTCCTGATTTATGACTTGATAGGTGAAATCAAAACACCTTTTGATTTCCACCTCTCCTTAGCTAAGGATTTTCTCAGTCATGAAATCATCAGAATACATAGGACATCCTCTCATCTTAATGATAAGTGATGAATCCTATTTCGATATTCACAAGCCTTCATATGTGATAAGGCCACACCCAGTGATAGTTTGTTAATGACTCCATTAGAATCCAAAAAAGTACCAAAGCGTAACCAGTCAAATATAAGACTACCATGATGTCTCAAGTCTAAGGATCAATTTCCACAATTGCAACACAGGAATTCCAATTCGATATTAAACAATAACCATTAGGAATCTTGTAGTGGGTCAGTTCAGTATACTTATTCTTATAATAAACACCCACATATATGCACTAGTGTCCTCACACCAATGTCCATGAAACAAGATAGTCTCCTGATTGAGCATGCATCATATGTGCTAGTCTATCCGAGTTATTAGTGTCCAATCCTAATAACTCTATGACTAGGAACATTTAAGATCAAGGCTTATAAGAAATATGTTTCATGATCGTCATCTCTATGCACAACCATATTCCATGAGCCTATTTGATCTATGGACTTTGTCAAGTATGGATTGCAATAAATAATGACGACAACCATCAATGACAAATAAAAACATAATGCCTTACAATAACAACTGATTGAAGATAAAGAATCCCAATGTAAAGTATGATCAATTACATAAAACATGATTGGCTTGTGAGGCATAACTCTAACAACATAAACATGTCAATACCACATACCATGATTCGATGCATCATTTAAAACTAACATTTTCATGCATATAATTTAAAGCACAAAATTCAATGCACATGTAAAAAATCCCTTTGGATGAACCATTTGCATGAAAACAACCATTCACAGGTTAAACCATTCACATGCAACAAAATCAGTTTTGCGGTAGAACCACTTACAATAAACCAAGTTTAAAGTAAGAACTCTCACCTTAACTTACTTAGCCTCTCGGGCTTCCTTGATACACGTGCCTTGACCTCAAAACGTGTGCCTAAATAATTTTCCTAACTTCGGCATGCTCTTCTAGCCCCAAATTAATTCCCAAAACTTTCTAGAATCTTTTAGAAGCCTTTCCCAATTTTTCCTCCTTCTTCTTCCTCCTCATTCTTCCTATTACGCACAGCCGCCAGCCCTCGGTTCTCTCTCTCTTTCTCGTGATCCTCTTCTCTCTCTCTATTTCCCCCCTCCAATTGCTCTCAATTTATAGCCTCCAACTGTCTTGGCACCCATGCATATACACATATTATATTGCTACAGCACCCTTGGCCATGAAACACCTTAGCCTTCACTCTTGTATATATATATATATTATATACCATATAATTATGAAACTTATCTCTATTCACCAAGAAGACTTAGCCTTCACGCACACTGCACGTAGGCACATATGTATATTATATATATACCTATTATATTATGATTTTAATAAGGAAAATTATATATTAAACCTCCAATTCTTCTTCATTTCATTTGGGTAATTCCATAATTTCAATTACACCCTCAAACATTAAATTAATTTTTATCGAGATACTTAAAATCCAAAATTAATAACTCAAACCTTACTCGATAAGTACGTTTTTATCCTAGTAACCTCACAAGACCTTTGTTTTATCTCGAAACAACTTCAGGGTTGATCATTACAAACAATCAAACCCCCTCCGAGTTCCTTTGGGTTTCTGAAAGGCCTCTGCGATAATTCGATTTTTCAAGCTGTATTTTAGCTGCACCAAAAACTATTTACGACCTGATTTCTTTCAAAGCCATAAATCTTATCTCGAAATGCTCGTCAATGTCATATCATTTTCCTTAGACATCTAGGTTCTAGGACACTCATTACAGTTGATTCGATCACTCATCACTGTGAGAAATTACACTATAGCCCCAAACTTTTGAGAAATTCTACTTACACCCCAAATAAAATTACACTTAAAACCTTATAAAATTCTCGGGTGTTGCATTAGTGTTATAGATAAATGTCATATATCCTCATGACACTTAGAATAAACTTAAGATTGAGAAATGTCTTAAGTACTCAAATTATGTGGAAATATTTCATAAATCTAGGAACAATGTGTTTTTATTTGATGTACAAGTATGTAGCATATTTACTCCTAAGTAAATGATTAGGAAAGTGATCCTAAGTTCTATTTCATAAAGCCTAAGTTATCGATTTGATATTTAATATCACAATCTTAAGACTTTCAATGTTCTTAAATTTAATAGAAGAATATTTGAGATTTTATTAGTTGAATGCTTATTGCTTTATAGGATTGTTGATTTCATGCAACATTTGGTTAAACTGCTGAAAATTCATCTTCTTAGGCTTGTAGTCGAGTGATGGATAGTCACTCGAGTGAGAATATAGATGCAATTTAGTTGCGTTACCTTAAACATCTAGATACATTTAGAATAGTTCTTAAAATAACTTAAATGATGTATGTATTCCAAGCAACACTTCCTAATGTTGCTCATATATAGGTTAAATGCATTTGAGTAATAGAATTTTAAAGTTTTTATCTTTCAAGAATTACTCAAAGTATGTATTTATAACATATGTGTATGATGGCTTAGAGCTTATTGAATAGAAGTCATATATGTTTTGTTAAACTTATATGTGCTTTTCTTATGTTAAATAATTGAGTCATCAAAATGCTCAAGTTAGAGTATTTGAGTGTTAAATGATGTGTTTCATTTTGGTTAAGTAACGGTGAATCATTTAACTTACGAATGTTTCATGTGAGTATGCCTCATAAAGTGATTGTGAATATATATGATACATCTTTGTGATTTATGTTATGTTTTGTTGTTGAGTAACATATTTTGTGCTCAACATATTTGTAATGTTTTATATGTTCTATACCAATCAAGTATCAATTAAATTACTTAACTTGTATGTGTTTTATGTGAATATATTTGGGCATAAGTATGGTGCATCCTTATGATGCATGCTGTGTTTTAATTCTTGAGCCTAATAGAATGATTCCTATTTTTAATCTAGAAAAGATAAGGTCCTTAGTTGAATATTATATTTTGTTCTCAAAGCCATGTGCTTGAGAAATATTTTCATATCTTCTAAGGCTTTCTATATAATCAAATGAATGTAATTGAAAAGTTAGTTTAATTAAACTTTCACAAACGTCATTTGTGTTTTTGCATTCTATTTGTTTGATTTTAAGGTTTATATTATTTAGATGTTGATGAGAAAATTGAGTCTTATATTTAAGCTCAATGTTTGTATTCCAAGCATTATATGTTGTTTGAATGATAATCGAAGTAAAGCATTAAGCATAATAAAGTACGTTTAAATACTACTCAAGTGAATTCTCTTAGTAATCGAGTATGTATTACAAGGTTTCGACTATATCAAATGTAATCGAGTGATCATAGTGATAGCCAAGTGTTATCCCTTTGTAATTGACTAGGAGATAAGCATAATCTTGTATTAATCAAGTATCTCTCTTCCTTAGTCGAGTATGATTGCTTGATCAGTGATTATGAGGTTTTACTCTAGTATTTTTGGTGAGCAATTGAGTATAAGTTGATGGTTAATCAACTATTATTAAGTGATAGTCGAGTATTTTATGAAAGCTCTTTGTGTCTCAAGTTCAATCGAATAGTTGATGAGTTCAATCGAGTATTTAATGAGCATAATCAATTATTAGAAGAATATAATAGAGTGCTAGCAAAACATACTCAATTGTAAAACTTATATAATTGATTACAAACCTATATTAGTCAAGTAATAGAAAAAGTTAGTCAAGTGAATGGTTGTTGAAGCTGATTTTTATAGCCATTAAACTAGCCAGTGGAAGTGCATTTAATACATAGTTTTGACTATTTAGGCTCTAAAAAGGCTCTAAATTCTCCATAAATCATTTGTCTTGATATTTGAATATTCTAAAGATCTTTTATGGAAAAAGAAGGTTGTCCTTGTAGATTTTAATCTTTTGATAACAACTATAAAAGGAAATGAAGTTGAAGATACAATGTTGTTGGTTTTAAAATTCTTTCTACTACTTTGAGCCAAAGAAATTCTTCAAACTTAAAGAGAGAATGAGTGCTTATCATCTTTATATTCTTTCTATATATCTTTTCTTTTCTTTGTGAGAAGCTAAATTTGTAATTTATTCTCTATCTTGTAAGAGCTTCTCTAAGTGTTTTAAATTGTAATTCTTTTTTTATCTTGTTAAGGTTACGCCTGATTCTTTGAACGACAGTGGTTTCGATTAAGCCTTTAAAAACTAGATATGTTTGGTTACTGTTGAGACTGTGAAAAACAGAGCTTACAGGCTACACATGTAAAAAGTTGAGCTTATAGCTGAGGCTGCAAAAGTTAAGTGGATTGTTAAAGTCCTTAGTGAAGAGCCAAGGGAGTGGATTAGGCTGATTGAACCAAACCAGTATAAAAATCCTTGTGTATTGCATTCTTTACATCTTTTTTATTTTTTTTTTTCATTTCAACAAGCTAATTTTCTCTTCCAGCATTCAAAGTTTTTAGTATCAACAATACATTTTGATCTTGCAAAGCACATTGTTATTTAAGTTATATTTGATTCATTATTTCTTAAAGCACCACAAGTTTGAGCTTTCAATAAAATCTCTTACACTCATCTTCTAAAGAATTTTTTAAAAAAAAAATTAAAAATCCCAATGCACCCCCTCTTATGTGTCTATTTTTCTAACATAAGACAATTGGCTATATCTTGCATATGAGGTATATCATACCTCATGTTACATAACTTTTTCATTATTTCCCTAGATTTGCACTTTTGAGATTATTCGAAACTCTTTCCTATTGCCATAAGAGTTTTTTTTTTTTTTTTTGTATTGGCATATGTGGGCATAATCCCTTAAAAGGTCATAGATATGGATGTTTTCATAACTATCAAACTAAGTGAATTTGCCCTTTCCCATTTTTGGTAAATGGTATTTTTCTCAAGAATGCTACCATATGTGAGCTTAGGGGGTTCATCCTCACAAATGGCTAAGTTAAGATCAACGAGTCCAAGAGTAAGCTCAACATCACTTTTCCATCTCTTAGGGTACGTTTGATTCACAATATGGAATTTGCATGGAAAGAAAATATTTTCTAGGCAATTGAATTGCCTAGAATTAAATTTCAAGGAAAATATCAATTGAAGGTGTTTAATTGTCTTAATTTTTTACCTAGAAATTATTATAATTTTTCAACTTTTGATGTTTGATTTCCATTATTTTTCATAAAAATTAATAATCATATATACACATGCAAATAATCAATAAATACACAAATCAAAAAATAATTACATAGAATAATCAAATATAGGCATATTAAAAAAATAAATCAAATATACATACACACTTAGCAAGAGGATGAAGGAGCCACCGTCACTGGCTATCGTAGCCATAGTCATCGGCCGCCGTAGCCATAGTCACCGCCACTGTCGCCATCGTCAATCATCCCCCAGCCGCTCACCGTCGTTCTCGCTCGCTGCCTCTCTCTCTCGCTTACTCCGTCGCCATCTCTCGTTCACTCGCCTTCTCTCTTGCTTAGTTCGTCCCTGCCCCTCTCTCGTTACAAATTTGCTTCCAGATCTTAGGGTAAGTAAGAAATCAAAACAAGAGGATGAAATAGGCTTCGGGAGTGAGAGTGCAATTGCCTAGAAAATTTATTCTCTCCCCCCTCTCCCCACTGGGAATTTTTTTTTTTTAGCAAAAGTGGGAAAAGAGCATCATGTGACCATAACTTGAAAACTATTTTCCATGAAAAATTTGATCAATCAAACATTTCAAAAGTTAAAATTTGAGTAAAAAATGATAATTTTCCATGAAAAATATGTCCACTCAATCATGCCCTTATAGTTATTCCTAGTCAAAGTCTCAATGAAACAAATTTGATTATTAATAGGAATATTGTGAACTAGAAAACAAGCATGATTTTGAATTAATGATGTAATAAACATGCATGTATTGAAGTATTCACACAAGAGTTGAAAATATATCATTACACATTCCCCTTCAAGGTAGAACATAGAGAATACATTCTAAACTCCCGCTTATCAAGTAAAAGTAAGACTAATTCTTACAAGATTTATTCCTTTCAAGTAGACAAAACTCATCACAATTAATAAAATAATCAAAATAATCTTCACCATCACTCACAATATTTAAATTAAAGCAAACGATAACTCCCTTTAATGTAAGTCGAAGCATACAATAATTCAAATAACCAAGCACATATATTGAGTAATTTAATAAATATCTATAAGTCACTTTAGTTGTACAATTCATATCAATCTATAAAATTATTCAACTAGACAAATTTTCTTCATATCAATTATTAATTGTAGGTACGAAATATATGTAATTTCTTAAGATAAATATCTTGAGTTTCATCTTGGCATAAAAACTAACAAGAATAATTTTAACATTTATCCCAACAACATTCAACATGAAAGTACATAAATATTCCGTTATGTACAAGAAGAGTACAACATTCCAATGCACATTCAACATATGATAAAGATATTTTTTGGACATGAAAAAATTGCAAAAATATACCAAAAAATAGAATTGGGCCAATGAAGAAAAACAAAAAAGATAAAAGATAAAATCATGTGGTAAAAGCATTGCATGAACCCCTACACGACACTAGTGTGCGTAAGATGGGTTGCACATGCTAGAGGTTTCCTTAACCTCTGATGGGTGACCCGCTGCGAGTGGGTTTGGGTCACGACCCAAGTGGAGCGGCGCCGAAGGAGTTGCCACACTGCGAACGGGTCTTGCCCGAAACCCTTCTGGAGGCTTCACAGAGCTGAGTCACTACCGGCGTGCAATAGTACCTTTGGAACTGCTACGCTGCAGCGAGTCCAGGGCGGAACCTCTTGGCCCAAGTAAAGATCAAACTTTTACAATGATTATTTTTAGACTTCAAGATCACAACCCAATTTTTTTCAAGATAATGAATCATAACTTTTAAAACACTAGTTTTTCTTCTCACTAAGAACTAACTAACAAACCCAATACCCTAAAGCTATGCCTTAAACTCTTTAGCATCCCACTTAATACAATGAAAGAAGTTCAGCTCACAAGGTTTTACCTCTCTTTTATAACAAATCCTTTCTATTGATAGATTTATAAATGAAGCTCTAAAATTGATGAGAAAGACACTCGAAGCTCACATAAATAATTTCCCAATGTATTCTTGCATCTGATCATCTTTCTAGACGCCAAGAGTCTTGTAGTTATATCATTCAATGTCCCCTGCAAAAATATAGTTGTTAGAGATTGAAATGGCAAAGAATTAGTCTGTAGAAAACTAGATGTTAGTAAATTTCCAATAGAAATGGTTGGTAGTTTCAAAAGGCAGTCGACTATTTATTTCAACATTTTGAAAAATCAATCAACAATTTTTCTAAGAATCAAAACCAATCAACTGTTTTGTCCTTAGACATTAATCAAGAATCAATCAACAATTCTAAAGAATCAATTAACAGTTAAAAAAAAAAAAAAAAAGTCCATAGTTTAGAAAATCAGTCGACATTCATTAAGAATGTGCCGACAGATTTTTACTATATTCAATGTTCAATTGATGTTTTTCTATTTTGCGGCTACTTTCTTTTATCTTTTAAAACTTTGATCATATTTTAGAATCCCCAAGATATAATTAATTTAAAAGATAAGTTCAAAATCATTTTCAAGAATTGTTTAGCACTAAAACCTTGAATTTCAAAATCATTTTTCCTTCTTTTAAGATTATTTTAAAACTTTGAAGTAACACTTTGAGGGCCATCAAACTCATATATTGTTCAAAATAATTTAAGTAGTTTAAACTCAAAATTCAAGCAGTACATATTTATTAAAATTTTATGAAAATATTTATCATCAAAACATTATCAAAATTAAGCTAACACAATCTGCTATAGCAGAGGTTCAACTTCTGATTGGGTCCAAACTGCGACCCACAAAATTCACACGGATTCTTCACGACCTTGTTTTAAATTCTTTAGTTTTTCTTTGAAAAAACCATAATTTTCATGCAAACATTGAATTAATACTACCCAAATGATTATTAGTCCCTTATCTACATTTTACAACTTTAGAAGGGGAAAAACATACAGAATATTGATTAATGTTTATACAGCCAAGGTATACAAAAATTGGTAAAGACCGGAGACCCAAGAATCAATTAATGATTCTCACATGTTAAACTGAAAATAATTATTAGGTTCTATATTTGGTCTTAACCAAGCTTTAATATCTTTAATTGGACGTAATTTATTATGCTATATCAAAAATTAAACACACAATTGAACAACAATATTAAAGAGATACCATAACTCGCAATCATTTTAATATTTTCTTTAGACTAATTGCAAGCGAGTACTGGTAAATCGAATCAACCCAAAAAGATTTATATATATATATATATATATTCTTATTAAGTGTTCGTTCTCTCTCTCTCTAATAACTGTACGAAAGTTCTCAATGGAGCAAATAATCACAATTTTCTATTTAAGCAGGAAACTAAATGTTAGATGGGAGAGATGGACATAGCTTTAAAGTTTCTTGAAAACGACCACAATTTTCAAGTGCTTTTTCAAGAAAAAAATGCCCAAAATTAAGCATAACAACGTTAATTTTCCAAGATTGTAATTTATATTTTGCCACAAATATCAAACACAATAATAATCTTACCTTTCTAGGGTTGTGATTGGTACCAATGACTTATAAATCTTATTCCTCAAGAAATAAAAGTTAAAAAGACACCAAATCCTACCTAATTGTGTTGATGTTTTTTTTTTTTTTGGTCGCATCACGGGCCCTCCACAACCTAAAACTAATAGCCGAAACCAAAATACATAACAAGCCCAACCAAAATACAAAATAAACTAAAACAAACTCCAAAACCCACATTTTGGATAACCAATCCAAAGAGTCTTGCTACTTTGCCTAGAGGCTAATAGAGAGACTTACAAAGAAGGGGTAAAATGACTAAAATGTCCCTCATCCAAATACAAAATTACCCCCTTCCCTGCAACCTCCCCTCTTATCTCTCTCTCCTTCCCATGGCTGTCGCCTTCAACAAACTTCAACACCCATCACCACCTCGCCTTGCGATGGGAAGGATGCAGTGGAGAGAAAGGCGACGACAATCGGCACGAGGTGAGCGGCTAGGCAAGCTTCAGCACTTATCGCCACCTCGTCTCGCGATAGAGAAGATGCAATGGTGAGGAAGGCAGTGACAATCAGCACAAGGCTAGGCGACGAGAAAGGCGGCAGCGACCATGGGAAAAGGAGAGAGGGGAGGGGAGATTATAGGGAATGGGGTAATTTTGCACTTAGGTGAGAAGTATTTTTGTCATTTTATCCTCTCTCGATAAATCTCTTTGCGAGGCTTTAGGACAAAATAGCATTAACCCCAACCCAAAATTGTGCTGCCATCAATTACCAGAAGCTGGACGCTAGAGACACTAGAACGCCATCACTTCATCATCTCAACCAAAAAGGATTAAAACTATAGGGAATAAAGTAGAGAGGAAACGACCAAGCCATGACCTCCTAAAAGAATAGAGAAGACGAGACATCATGGAACCAGAGCTTGCCTCTATACCCAGAGATCCATATATACATCCATCATTGTTGCACCGTTCAGAGAAACCGATTGACAAGTGGCAGCGATAAAGGCCAAATGACCAGTTCTCTTCTCTACAAAGCCTAGAGAGAAAGGCTCCCAAAAATTTCTAATTGCATGCGCTAATGTTATTTGATATTATCTTCATTTAACTTGCAAATTTAGATTAAAAGGACAATTTGGTCTTCCAAAACTGCTCTTTAGCTGCCCCTAATCAAGTATAAGTTAAATGCCCATTAAATGAAATAGCTGTTAGCAAGAATAATGAGAGCATAATTTATTTTACAACAACCACGTAGACTCTCACGTGGGTGAACAGCGGCCGCAGAAGAAATTAAAAGAAATGGATAAAGTATTTCGCAGCCTAAGGCATACCGCTCACGTTAAAAGCCAGCTCGTTTACGCTTCGAGTAGTCACCCCCTAGGCTCTACCTACTAAAACTAATGAAACCAATCAGGATAAACCTATATTTTTACTTTTCTATTTTTATATATCTTTTTCTAATTGCTTAAATTTTTTATTATTTTAATTACATTTCTAAATTTATATTTCCAAATCAATTTAATTATTCTACTTTTAATCTTTTTTCCTCAACATTTTCATTATTTCGATTATACATTTGAAATTATATTTTTGAGTCAATTTAATTTTGCACTTTTATGTAAATAGAGTGTGACGTATACTTAATTTGTTATCTCACTTTATTTTTTTTATATATAAAAATATAGAGATTAAATTAACTAAAAAATACAAGTTCAAGAATGTAATCGAAACAATGAATAGTAGTTCGAATTGCTACAAAAAAAAATAAATGTCAAAATACAGGTTTAGGAGTGTAATCGAAACAACAAAAATATTTTTGTTCCTATACTTTCAGGAGTGTAATCGAAACAACAAAAAATTTAGATGACCATATGAAAAAAAAAAATATATGAAAGTATAGGAACAAAAATATGAATTTTGCCAAACAAATAACAATAAAAATGAAGCCCATTCAAACCATAGTTTTTTTTGGTTAAAAAAAAGAGAAAATAAAACATGAGTATTTGAGTTTATTTATAGTGATGTCACTTGGAGATTTTATCACGAGGATAATTCGTCAAATGATTTACAATTTTTTTAAGGTAAAACCCTTGTTACGCGATATTTTGAGATAGAATCACAGACTCTTATCCCAATAAACTTGTGGAACATGTGACTCGGATAACGTCAAGTCACATAAAGTAAAATATATATATATTTTTTAATTTGTTATACTAAGTTTTTGAGTTCATTATAATGAATCTGAATTAAGTGAGAAATCTGTTTTTCTTTATATATACATATATATTAAAAAAAGCATCAAATTTGCAAAGTACAAAAGGGGCAAAAGTTTTCACCTATCTCAATCGAACTACCTATCGCCACCTATTTAACCACAAAGAAGTATTATTTTCTTGGGAAGAGCACGTTAAAAGTGAGGCTTAAAAAGTCGTCCAACATGATAATTAAGAGAAACATGGAAAATAAAACATGAGCCAAGGTGCAAGCATATATGATCAGCCAAAGTGAATGCTACGAGCCTCCAAAGTGGGTAATTATTTTTATAGAGATGAGAAAGAAGATCATAAGTACACACTATAAACAAAGAAAAAAAAACATATATCATAACATAATTAACATGATAAATAAATAAAAAAGAACGATAATCTAAAAATGAGCCAACACAATGATAATGTTATATCTCGACATGTTTACCATCCATATATTCATCAAGGCATAATTCCGCACTCACATAGCAACAAATTAAGGGATGAGAAAAGGGGTTTTGTTTTATTTATGTATATATATATATATATGGTTGGTCCAAAGTTTAAAAGGCATTTAACATTATGCAAGGAAATATGGGGAGGGGTAAAGAAGGGAAAATATGTTGGGTTAATGTGGTTGAAGAAGGATGGAGCCATATGTATGAAGAGAGAATTAGAGTAAAGTGGAAGTTGGACGGAGGTAGAAAAAATGGAGACAACAAAGAGATTGATCAATTGGAAATCGTGCTATTTTAACATAAGAAAGGTGTCAAATTTTGCGACCTCTAATGCTTAAAAGCAAACCCTCTAGTCTATCTCATGCCATGGGCCATCATAACATGCCCAAGAAAACTTGTTTGGTGGTCCTCCGAGAGCGAGAGAGAGAGAGAAGAGAGAGGAGAGAGAGACGACTGCATATCCATTAACTCTCACCTTCTTCAGAGAAATAAAATAATTTCAGAGAGAGCATGCATGGACCACAGGAGACAATTTCAAAGTACTCTCTCTCTCTCTCTCTCTCTCTCCCCGTGTCCCATTATTTCATTTGTATTTAATATTTCAGACACATGCATATATATACACATCTTAATCTAATTACCTAATATATAGAAAGCTTCTCTCTCTCTCTCTCTCGCTCTCTGATCTGTCTCTCTCTATTAAAACTTTCTGATTGGTGGACCTCTTTAACGTGGTGATCTGAGGATCATCCAAATTTCCGCCCACATGCTAGCTAGAGTGGTCCGACCCAATTATATACCCAGAAACTCAGACTCAGTAGTACTCTACTACCCCGCCTGCCCTCTCTATATCATATGCACCATTCACTCCAATATTCTAATTAGAAATCTCCATTATATATACATAATATATATATATATCTATGTATACGTATGTATATACAAATGTACTATTTCTCTTCTTAGAAAGTTGTGGGTTTTTTTATACAAGTGGATAGAAGCTTATAAGTAATCAAACTTGGGATTTAGAACTAAGAAAATTGAGACGGAGCGAGCATAATATATAAGGGAAGGTTGATGATATTCAAAAGTACCAAGTTGCCCAAATGTGAGTTAAAGAAAGGGGGAATTAGAAGCTGGGGTTGTCCCAAAACAGCTGGCCTTTTGGGCCTTAGCACAACGAAAAATAATATGAAGAATACCACCCAGGATGATGACAAGGACAAAGCTCACATGAGCCCAACCAGATTATTCATGGGTCCCTCTCTCTCTCTCTCTCTCTCTCTACCACCATGCCCTGCCCTACATATAAAGTTTCTCTCTTTTCTCACTCCCACACCAAAGATCGAAAGACTTTCCTTTTATTTAAAAGAGAAAAACTTGTGTGTTATAACTTGAGAAGCTTCCGGGGAGCTGCTTGCGGAATAAAATTACTCCCAACTGTATAAATTTCTCTCCCTCTATTCGTTTTTGGTTTCTTTAATCTTTTCCCCCTCTTAAAAGGTCAAGAGCTAGCAAGTGTAGCAGTAGAACAAGAAGAAGAAAAGGAAGAGGAGGAAGAGTAAGAGGAAGAAGAAGAGGAAGAAGTGATTGCTCCATTGAATGGGTTCATGATGATGCAGGTTGAAACTGTTTTCTGGTTTCGCTTTCTTTCTGACTTTTGTGGCTGAATGAAGGCACCGTAATTTCGTCATTCTTATGAGAGCTCGTCGTTCCTTGTGCTTTAATTGATCTTATGCTCTGCAGTCAGCCTCAGAAGAATTTTGGTGAGAAAGGGGAAGGACAAAGAAAACCAGAAAATCCGTTCTTTAACATCTGAAATTGAAGAGATTAAGGAAATCAGCAGTCACATGTTAGCTTCAATCAAAATCAAGATTATAGCAAGGAAACACACCCACCCAAAGCCCAACACAAAACCCCACTTTTTGTAATTTTCAGTTGGATACATTTATTTCTCAGCAGTCATCGTCTTCTTGAAAGGTCTGGCCACATATATAGCTAGCTTGCGAGGAAGATCACCGTTTGATAGATCGATTCAGGATTGATTGGAGGGAAAGAAAATTAAAGACTATGAATTTCTTGGGAAAAAGTAGTAGTAGTAGTGGGCAAAGTTTTTATGGGGAAGAAGAGCCCCAGCAAATTAACCAGATCAGCCAGCAAAACCTGCACAGTAGCTTCAAGAGTAGAGGTATGGTCCCTTTCTCATCTTCCTCCGCCGCTTCTTCCTCCTCTTTCCACCACAACCGCGGCCGCTGGTTCGACAACCCCCAAAACTCTTCTGCAAATAATGGCGATGGCGAGGAGGACGACAATCCTCCTCCTGCTGCTGCTGCTGTGGCCCATGAAGATGTTGATGATGACGGGGTCAGGCGAGGAGATTCCTCCTCCTCCCCCGACCACGTGCTAGGGCTAGGAGGCGGAGGAGGAGCGGTGGTGGTGGTAGAGAAGGAACACATGTTCGACAAGGTGGTGACGCCGAGCGACGTCGGGAAGCTCAACCGGTTGGTCATCCCCAAACAGCACGCCGAGAAGTACTTCCCGCTTGACTCCTCCACCAACGAGAAGGGTCTGCTCTTGAACTTCGAGGACCGGAATGGGAAGCCATGGCGCTTCCGGTACTCTTACTGGAACAGCAGCCAGAGCTACGTCATGACCAAAGGCTGGAGCCGCTTCGTCAAGGAGAAGAAGCTCGACGCCGGCGACATCGTCTCCTTCCAGCGCGGCGTCGGCGAGCAAGTCAAGGATCGTCTCTTTATTGACTGGAGGCGTCGTCTTCATCCCGCCGATCATCATCCTCCGCCTCCTCTCCGCGGGTTTCCTCCGCCACAAGCCGCCGCTTCTTTTCCCCGTGCCTTCTCACACCTAATTCCTCCGCCGCATCAACAAAACTACCTGTCGTTTCAGTACCCATGGAACCCTCTCGTCTTGCAATCCACGGCCACCGCGCGGGACCAGTACTCCCAATTCCTTCACCCAAATGCCACCAATTATCATCAATTTCATCCCTACAGCTATGGCGGCGGCGGCGGCCCAGTACTACCGCCTCATCCTCACCACGGATTCGGATCTATTTCTCCCGGCGATGCGTCGAATCCACGTTCCAGCCCCTTAATTTACCTCAGATCGGCTGCAGCCTCACAGCAGGATGCCGGATTGATGGTGCAACTGCAAGGCGGCGGGAGGGGTGGCGGTGGCAGTGGCGATGGCGTGATGGAGCCTATGATATTCGAGTCGGTGCCGGTGGTCCATGGAAAGGCTGCGGCAAAGCGGCTGAGGTTGTTCGGCGTGAACATGGATTGCCCCGTATCGGAGTCCGATGTCGAAGGTGCTACAATGGTGGCACCTAGTTCCTCTGCGAGCCATATGAATCCTCCCCTCAATTTAAGGCTCTATAACGGCGGCAGCCCTCTTCCGGCATTGCAGCCGCCGTCGGCAAACTTACACAACAAAGCCAATGCATCCAAGTCCTTTGATTTGGACATTTGATCATCACCAACAACTACATACATTATCTGCAACAGAGATCGATGTTGAAGACTATGGAACACCGATTGAAAGAAGGAAAGAAGCCCCCTCCGCCTGCGACGGGAAAATGGGCCATCAATTCAACAGCATCATTGAGCCAGGAGATATTGGAAGACCCACATTTGAAAGTGGAGATTTCGCTAGAAAATTTCTCCTTCAGCTTTATGGAATCATCGATCTACAAGGCCAGATGATGATCACGGAAGAGAAACAAAAGGGTTCGAGTCTGCAACTGGTTTTTTAAATATATAATTTTCTGTACAACAATACATAGATTAATATATTTACAATATATATGCATAAATCCATATCTTCCTCATGCCGTGAAATTCATGTTTTTGCCTTGATATAGAGGGGGCCTGGATTCCTCAGATATATATGTATCCACGCCATGCTAATGCTTTCTCTCCACTTATTTCACAAAATCTCGATACTTATCTAATTTGATTCTCCCTCCCCCTCTCTCTCTCTCTCTCTCTCTCTCTCTCTCTCTCTCTCTACTGTTCCATTGTGGTTTAACAGGCTTTTCCTTACTTGTTTCTGAGTGCAATGATAGCTATATACCTGATGGAATTGAAGAAGCTGTTTCTATCTCTTGTGTGCTCTTTATTACCTTTGGTAGGTTGTTGTTGTTGTCGCTGCTTTGCTGGGCACGCCTGCAGGTACGCCTTCGCAGAATAGTTTGCAGAGCTTCCAAAAGGTAGCATTTTTAACCTAATTTTGCTTCATCCATTTATTCCTTCCTTCTACCCCTTTTTGCTGGTTTTTCTTGCTCTTGTTTTAGCTCTCATGCATTCATTCCTGTTCTCATCACCCACTTATTATTTTCATCTTATATTTGAATTATTGCACAGCTAGTACTCTTAATTGAATCCAGATGCTCAAGTATATTATGTGAAATCATTAAGATAAAACTGAACCACACGTAGATGATGAGAGTGGTACCTAAGTCCTTGGGGCCACTCCAATAATAATACATATATCATCGTATGCTAAAGTCTGAGAGAGTATGCATATATATATACATATATATATATATAGATATATGCTGATTATTGCCTTGAGCAATATTACCAATAACTTCAAGTAAAATTGAAGCCTTGCAGTGTCTCTAATACTGTTTGTTTTGCTCCTCTCATTTTTCCTTGCTTTCTAGCCAACACACAGCCTTAAAAGAGATGAAAAAAACCTGGTTTATAATGTCATGCATGTTCATATACATTCCTCCACCACTTCCATGTCCAATATATGTATACACCACATATATCCCTTAGAACTGCACAAGAGATCAAAACCAACATTTTGGTGAACATGATGCTGGTCTCGTCACCCAGAATTTTTAGCTGCCTCTTTTGCGTTAACAATTAATAATGTTTAAAATTCCAACACTGAAATCAGCTTTTCTTGTATTATGCTTTTTTTGCCACCAGAATGATCTTGAGCTTAGCCCACATGGGACTATAGGGAAAAGTCATGGAACCATTTTTTGGGATTCTGTACACATCCCATCATGAGCCTGAATTCATTGTCTTCTCTAACTTTTGCATCAATTAATATAATTTGTTTTCCACTTTTTGCATTTGTATTTAGTATTTTGCCCTTTTATTATAGCTGATGATGGGCAAGAATATCAAGTGTCTTTTCTGTTACGACGAAAATATGTCCAACCAAACTCTAGCTAGCTAGCTAGCTAGCTAGCACAGTTAAGCACTGCAGCTAAGTAGTGTTTGACTTGTTTTCTCTTCTCAAGCTTATATTGGGCCGTAATCCAAAACAAACTCTTAATTAATGTATCAATAAAATACGTTCACTAGATTAATGCTTTTCTCTGATCTAGTTGTCAAGCTTCTTGTTGCTAACTATTGAATGATACTCATGTTATCTCCTTGTTGCTCTATTTACTGCAAAGATGTAGAAAATAATGTGAATACGAACACGAAAAGAAAAATACATAAAATAAGAAGTTCCCTGAGGGAAGAAAGAAAAATGTGAAAACAAAGTCTTTCTTTACGTTTTTGTGTTAAGTTCCTAAACTTTTGTCTTATCACTTCTCGCGCGCTGTATTCTAACTTTCCCACCCCATGATTTGTTGCTTCACTTTCCTTCTAGTTTCCTCTATCCCTTAGGTAATACTTTGGATAAAGTCTTTATTCATATCTCTTCTACTTTCCCCATAATACAGTTAACCACTCGTCGATATATTGAAAACAGTACTGAAATACCGATCAAAACAGAAAGAAGCAGCAGTATTGGAATACATATATGACTGCTTAGGAAGCAATGTGTACTCTGAGAAGGAAAATCCTTAGGCACATCCAAAACACAAGAACAACTTCCAAAATGCAAATGTAAGAAGCCAGTGAACTCTTCATTTGCTACAGCTGCAACTATTGAATTAACTTTCCATGCTCCTTGGTCAAAACATCAAGTGAAATTTCAAATTTCGTTGTCAATTAGTAAAGTTCAAATAAAACTAAATTAATCAACTTGAAAGTTGACCTTTAGCTATTGCATGAGTTGAATGAATGAACTGTTTGAACAGGTCTTCCAATTAAATATTTATTTCTGTGTCCAAAACACAATGCATTTAGAAATTATGCTCATGTTATAATTTTTCTTTTTTGTTTAGTACCGAATGAAGATGCAAGAGCCATTGAGATTTTGACACACTATACTTATCTTTCTACTATGTATTTGGATTGTTTTTAGTTGTAAATGTTTTTGTTTAGCTTCTGTTGGATTGCTGGGTTGTCAGCCTCACGATTCCTTATTAACTGGTAAAGCCTTTCGCTAGTTGCTCTTTTCAATATATATATAATTTTTACTCAGCTAAAAAAAAGATTAAAAGAGAGAAGTCCTTCCACTCTAAAATGAGTTCTTCTCTTTCTTCTCTAGGCTTTTTCGCTAGTGCAGGATTTCCCTCACGACCTCTCTCTACCAGATCACTACTTTTCACTCCTCTTGACTCCTCGTTGCCTTCCCTCATTAAGTGCCATTTTCCCCCTCTCATCTTCATTCACCCCTTACACCCAAATCTAATTCTCACTCACTCTCTATATACCCTTCTCCCTTTTTTCTTCTCACCGATATCTCTCACCTTTTGTAGCCCTCTCTTCTCTGTCATGGTCCTCACCGTCTCCACTTAAGTCACCCCCTTTTGGTGTCTGTATCTCAACGATGCCCAATTAATTAACCCTTCCATCATCCCACTTGCTCTCAGCAATGCTTGAATCAAAACTCCCTTCTTCCTTTGTTCTCCTAAATTCCCCTATAACCATACCCTTAGTGGTGATTCTAACCACTAAATCTCCTTCAATTGTCCTCAAACCCAAACCCAAGCCCTAGTGGTTTGAAATATGAGTATGTTTATGCACTCTAAGCTATTATTTGGGGAGTAACTATATTTTTTTCATAAAAAATTGACAGTTGCATGAAAAATCAAATAATGCTTGGGGGTGAGAAAATGAAAAAAAGTGACCTTCGAAATCTCTAAGAAAATTTAGGAGAGTAATTGGGTGTCTTCATTATAAAATGTTGATATTTGCGTTACAAGCCTAAAAATGCTTAGGGAGGTAAAATCAAATATGGCCTTTATTTTTAAGATTACAAGTATGGCTTTATTGGCGGACTCCTCTAGCATGTTTTATGTATTGTTTATGTTGTAAGGAGTGTCTCATCTTGAGTGATAGTTTTAGACATTATTGTTTCGTTTTTTATTTAGTTTTTCTTGTAATACGTATGTCTTAATTAAAGATATAGACTCTTTGAAATTTAATTTTTCAATGAATTCTCAGGAAAAAAAAATTACCCTAAGACAGATCTTGCTCTTTCTAGATCTCATCCTACTTTTGTGTGGTTATCTTAGCTTTAACCTAGATTTGATTAATTGATTATTGGACTTTAGAAATGAGTAAAGGGTTACTAGTCTAGCAACCCCACAATGACAAGAATGAGGCTTAATTAGTTTATTAGCATTGCGGGCCTAGTACGTATGATCACTTAGTCTTTTCTATTGCCATTTCCATGGTCTTTTGGATTTTCCCAAGTAGCTACTATTGTTATAGTCATTGCCTCTTTCTAAGAGTGCAATGACGATTTGTTGATCATTGTCATTCCTCTTTCAAGACTATTTAGATATTTTACATGTATAGCCTTACTTGGGCAATTGTTCATGATCCTATGATTGACAATGGGATTGATGATTGGAGCAAATTGAATTTTCCTACTGAGATTATATTGCCTCTTGTCACGAATTGAACTTATTTACATATCCATGTATGGATTTGACCCTCATTGTGGGCGTTGTTGGAGATAACTCTACTATTATTGGGCTGTTTTTTTTTTGTATTTTTTAGTAGTCTAGGGGTGCTAGTTATAGGTGCTCCTAAATTCTTGTCTTGGTTAATCTTTAATATTAGTTTTAGTTGTTGCCAATTAGTGTTTTTAGTTTTTAGGTACTACCTTTTATTAATTAGATAATAATATAGTTGGTAACCCAGTGGATCTGGTTTTTGTAAGATCACTAACTAGGTTGCATGTTTTAATGTCTTTTACCTAACAAAAAAATTATACCAACCCACTGTCCCTCTCGCGACCCATTTGCTTCCCCCATATGTGAAACTCCTTTCCATACATCTCTCCCTCTCAATCTCTTGCTTGTGCTTCCTTTCCATCATGCCAATGTCTTTTCTTTCCCTTACTGTAAATCGGTTATCGCCTACATGATTGCCCACCCTTTCCTTTTATCCTCATTCGCGATTTCAATCCCCATATCAACCTATTTGCTTCCATTTCCTCAAGCCTAGAACCTTACCCCGGACAATATTTGCTGAACCTACACAATTTCACTAGATCTTATCATCCACCATCTTGCTTCACTTTGCCTGTTACTCGTTGTTGCTTAAGTTGTAGATGTTGTCCCTGCACCAGATCTTGTTGTTAATGATGCTTCTCTCTAGAAGTTTTCCCTTTGCCAATTTCTTTTGTGGTTGTGTTTGCACCAAATCTCATGGTCATTGTTATGCTTGCTCCAACACCCAACACTCCACCTACACTAGGTTTTGCACTAGAGCTAGTTCATGGCCCATGGTGGTAGCTAGTGTTCATGTTCACTATAAAGTTGTGTGATTTATCCATGGGATCTTAGGATAAATCTACTAGAATTGTCTTCCCAACCTATAGTCTAATTTCATGCCAAACAACTTTGGTAGAGATAAATGCTTGTCATGGGTTTTTTGACACAACATATTTGATCCTTTTAATTCCTTCACATCAACCCTCTCTGAGTAAGGGTGAGTAGAAGTTTAAATAAACTGAACTAACCGAATCGAACCGATTAGTTTGGTAGGTTCGATTCGATTTTTTTGATAAAATAATTTAGTTTGGTTAATTTGGTTCTATTTTTTTATGAGATGGTTTGGTTCGATTAATAATATTTTCAATTTTTGATTATTCAGTTAACCGAAGTAACCGGTTCAGCGAAATCAATAACCGCGCCCCCTTCCCCCCAAACACGGAACCCACCCGACTCGCGACACTCACACTGCCCCCCTTTTTGAGTTCTCTCTCTCTCTCTCTCTCTCTCTCTCTTTCTCTATCTCCCCCTACCCTTGCCTGCAACTGCTGCTGAAATCGCACCCCCCATTCTCTCTCTCTCTCTCTCTCTCTCTCTCTCTCTCTCTCTATCTCCCCCCACCTTCCCACTTGCAAGCGAGACTGAGAGATCGATTTCGGAGGCCCCAAAACACGGAACCCACACCCGACCGAATCGAACCCCAACCCTCACCCCACCATCCCTCGCCTTCGTTTCTTTTTTTCCTTGTGCTTGGATGATAGACAAGGGCTATTCCAAGATCTGGGCCATGACGACGATTGCTGAAGTGGCGGGGGGCAATCGGCGACGATGATGTGCACTTCGAAGACACTGCAGACGCTGATCGCCCTCCCCTTCGTCTTCTTGTTTCTTCCTTTCCTTGTGCGTGGACGATCGACCCCATACCAACGATGATTGGCCGTCAAACAGAGGTTAGTAATTGACGTTAGGTTAGGGTTTTAATTTTTTTAACTTTCCGTGATGATCGACCGTCCCCTTCGTCTCCTTGTTATGGGTTATTTTCTTGATATTTTAGTGAGGTCAGTTTCAGTGAGATAGTTTCTTGATATTTCTTCATTTCATTTGTATTTCCTTCTTTTGCACAAATTAATTTGTATTCTCTCAATTTCTAAATGGTTTTGCATATGTTGTTCTTGTATTTCATTTCTACAAATTGGTTTGTTTCTATACTGATTTTGCATAATCGATTATCGATTATCGGTTCAGTTTAATTTTTGGTTAGTTCGGTTTCGATTAGTGGGGTTGTTCGGTTCTGTTCGGTTATTATATACTAGTCGGTTCGGTTTGGTTAGTATTTTTTGGTCAATTTGATTCGGTTATAACCGATTGCACACCCTTATCTTTGAGGCACAAAGATTGATTAGTCAAGGGCTACTTTGTGGCCATAACCTCTTGTAGAGAATGACGAATGACCTCAAATGTTTTTTTTTTTTTATTCCTTTTCCGGAGTCAAAGCTTTATGCAAGAAAACAATACGAGCATGTCCCCATCCCCATGGAAATAAAATCTTAGAGGCATGCATATATGAAAACTACTAGATTGACAAATTAATATCTTGAGCTAACTGTTACATAATATATTGGGGAATGAAATGATGAAAATTTTGTTCTCGAGGGGAAGACACCTGAGGACTAGGGAGAGTCTATAAATCCATTATTGTGGTGGGAAATTATTTCAGGTGAATTTTTAAGTTAACTTTTTGCAAGAAGCATGCTTTTGAATTGAAGTTAACAGCTTTATGAAATATGTTATGATGTTTTGTGCAAATCAAGATACCATGAAATATGTTTCCAAGCATAGGTCTACTTTTTCCTGTGCATACTGTGTATGTATTTAGTCATTATATTGCATTACTGTTTTTCTTTTTGGGGAAAATTGCGTTACTATTTTTTGTTTATTACTTGGGTTTACCGCTTTTTAATTTTGTTATTAATTATCATTGTTCACTTGGTAAAATGAGGCAGGTGAGGAATATCTGGAACAGATACAGTAGAGAACTACAGCAGCCTCAACAAGCTATACCATATTAAAAACTTATAAACCTTGCGTAGCAAAACAAAGAAAAAAAAAATTAAAAACCTCTGATTTCATTTCGGCATAATTTATTGGGA
Source organism: Diospyros lotus (assembly GCF_014633365.1). Lineage (NCBI taxonomy): Eukaryota > Viridiplantae > Streptophyta > Magnoliopsida > Ericales > Ebenaceae > Diospyros > Diospyros lotus. The sequence goes on from NC_068348.1 coordinate 9,763,508, forward strand.
TTGTAACAAGTCTTTGTTCATTAGCGCCAAAAAAAAAAAAAACAAAAAAAAAAACAAAAAGGGAACTTTCTGGAAACTTTTATCACTTATTCTTGTTTCAGATGAGGCTCACTGCTGCATAATTAATTCGATGTGCTGTGAAACTCCTTAATTCGATTCCAAAGGGAACCAAAACATTAAATGACGGTTTTCTCTCACAGATACATACATTAAGATTTGTGTGCAACAATAATTAAACTGCTAAATTCTATAAATTAGGAGGGAAATGGGCATTATATATGCAAAGGGAATAACAAGATATTTTGGTCTTCTACGACCATTTTTTTTTTCATACGTGAAATTTTAATGTAAATATATTTACTCATGTCATTTCCATTTCACTTTGTTTGCTTGGGATTTCTTTATCTTATAATCAGAAATAATGGAGAGAGCTTTGAGTTTGTAAATAATTGTCTTTGAGTACCATCAAAAGAAATTGGTTCAATCAAATTGTGATTGAATTTCAAAGTGAGGAAGTCCTAGCTCAAACTGGTTCAAACTCAAAATTTTATACACTGCATGAAGAACTACGCAAATGTATAGTACACGCATACCAAATCCACAGTAGTACACATACATATATATGTATATGCATGCATTATGAGCTTCTAGCTAGACGCGTGTACATTTTGCTACACATTTTGGATTGCTAAAGAAATGCTGGAAACCTGCCTGGATTTACTTATTGTATATAATATTTACGGACTATTATGATCCATAATTTTACTACCCTAGAAGGCTCGTGCATTTTTATTTGAATTTAGAAAGAAAAAATTATTAGAAAAGTCATTCACAAGTAGTATAAAGGTAGCATGTACATGTGACATTGCAATACGGCTAGGGTTTACAGCCTAAGGATGTTAAGAACAGAGATGATCAATAATATACCGAAAGGAAAAATAAATCTGTAAAAGAAAATCCTCAAGAACACAATAATCAAGGGGAATCACAAAACTACAGGTTGGCCTCAATACGGATTACAAGTCCATTACCCAATTGAATTTATACTCACTCCTTGCTTTCATCTCCCACAATATACAACTGCATTTTCAATTCCTTTCTGCCTCTCATCACAATTTCAGTTTCCCATTTGAAAAATTCCCTTTTGACATGGTGATTTAATTAAATATGACTCTTAAAATCGCCTCAGATACCTTTTTTTTTTTTTTTTCCTGATAAATAACAAAATGATGCACTATAAAAATCAAGTGCAAGAAGCACTTTTAAGAAAACAGATTATTTTTCTAGGTAAAATATTTATAAAAGTCAGCTTAGCTAGTGGCACTATGAAACATGGATCCAAGGAACTGCAAACCATAGGATCCAATAACAAAAAACACATAAAAAAAAAAATTAATGACAAAACCCTAAACAAAAGAAACACGAGAGAACTAATAGAACTAACCGCGCCAGAACATATTAGCTCATCAAAGCAATTATCATTATCAAAAAAATAATCTAATTGCAAAATATTTGTGATAAGAGTTATCCAAAAGGTACTGTTACAACTAGAAAACCCGACCCAACTGTTACATTCATTAGCCTCAAAGGCAATAAACAAATCAGTTCAAGAAACATGGATCAAATCCATGAAATGAAGCTATTCAAGATAGCATTATGAGCCTAGAATGAGATTAGAAATGACCATAAAAGCTTGTACTATTTCTACAAGGCCAATGCTGCATATGTAACAGTTTAGGTTCTTTGGGTAGAAGGAATAGGGAAACAATGGAAGAGATGAATGTTACATGTTATAGAGCATAAAATCCTCCGGGGATATTTGATTCACCTATTGACGTTCTGATTCACTTATGGTCATTTTCATCCCCATTGTGCGCCCTTAAAGTTATTAATTTGAATAGCCCCATTTCAGGGAGTTTGATTCATGATGTCTGAATTGGTTCATCTTGGCCATTGGAGCAAGTGAATGTAAGAGTTAAGAGTGATCTTGTTGGAATAGTCTGGCCTACTTCTTGGACCCCTGATCTGATCTTATTTATCGTGTAACCAGTGGATGGATCTTTAATGCTCGTGGATGTGATGAATGGTTGCAATTTGGGCGGGTTAGGTTCAATTGTTGCTATTTACGCTTCTTTTTGTTTAAAACTTGTCGTATCTTGCTGGTTCCTTACGAGCATTAATGGTTGCAATTTGGGCTGGTTAGGTTCAATTGTTCTAAAGCCATTGCTGCTTCCTTACGATTAATATTTTACTTAGAAGAAAGAAAAAAACAAACTGGGTATACCTATAGCATGCATGTGTATCAGAAGCCTAATAGCCAATAACCTTTACTTAGAGAAAAATGAAGAGAAGCCTAATGGCCAACTAAAATAATTATTAAAGCCATAAAAAAACCTATATACCAAGTAAAGCAAACCATAAAAAACCTAAATAATGGAGTGAGTGAGATATTGTGATCCTATGTACATCTTCCCATTGTCAGTCCGTGGGAGCTGAATTCTCGGTACTACTAACTCTTAATTAATAATGTCATACTGGCCCCACATGCTTCTTTCTTTAATTTAAAACCTTAAATTATTAATTAGGTGGTCTTGCCTACCCTGTATGACCAAGGAAACGTGAGGTACTGGCATAGAGCATTTGCGGAAGTAGCTAGGTTGAAGGCAAGACGATACACTGCCATGGAGATCGAATAACCCAATTATGGGTCCGTCTCACTGTGCGTTAATTTGATCTTAATTTCCCTTTAATGTAACTGGTTAGCCTTTCCATCGGATAAACTTAAATAGTTAGCGTTATTGTTACAAAGGTAAGTTGGCACAAAAATAGAAAAAAAGAGTTGAATTATTATAAACTTTCAAGTTGCCATCATAGTTATTATCCATAAAGTTGTTCTGATGGTCCCCTTCTAATGACCAAGACTTTGGCTAGCTAGACCTAGCTACTCACAGGCCGTAATTTAGATAACTATATATTTTAGCTAAATCAATGCTAAAAGTATATATGATTCGTTCTTTTATGTGTGTATATATATATATATATATATGTCATTGCACTGAAGGGAAAAGCAAAAGGTAAAATGAATTGAATTGAATTGAATTGAATTGAATTTAGCAGAAAGGGTATGAGTACATTGATTGGTGTGGATGGTGCAGCAGCAGAAAGCATCAAAGGCCTGTTTGAAGATGATCAGTTGGCTGTCATGGATGTGGAAGTACAGCCATCCAGCCAGCCATTGCCATGCTTAATAAACATAGTGTTATGATGATGAATGAAATTAGAGGCAGCCCCACCCTAGCTAGCTAGGAGTAGTGACGCAATTGTAGCAGTGCTGGGTACTAGTGTTATAGCTCTAGCTAGCATCTACAATCTGTATGTATATATATATATATATGCTTGTATCAGTGCAATGTGTGTATACATATAGGGGAGCTATATAGCTAGGACTTGATGCAGTGGTCTATGGGGAATGAATTGATCAGTGGATAATACCCAGACAGCTCTAACGATATGGCAGTACTAATTACTTAAAAAGATGAGTTTATATATATATATATATATGAGTGTGTGTGTGTATATACGTATGTGTGTGTGTGTGTATGTGTGTCCGTGTAAAGGCTTTTGCGCTTTCCAATCTGTGCCTTCTCCTCAACACCCCCACCATCTCCATTTGACAAATGTGTGCATATGCGCCTTACCTGTTTCGTGTAAATTCACACTCTTGTCGCTATTATCATTGACGCATTACTCATCTCTCCAAATAATTAATATATGTTGATGTTAAGTTAAATAATTAAGCTATATAATACATAATATATATGTATATAGTAGATACTTCAATTAATTAATTACGTTAAGCCATTCATGCGCGTATTGTATATATGAGAAACCAAACGTTGGTCCCTAGCTAAAATTATATGAAATAATTAAAGAGAGAAACATGAATATATATATATATATATATAGAATGCAAAGCATATAGATTAGGACTTGTAAAGGGTAGTAGGCGTAATCGATGACGACCATATAAAGAAGAATATACAAAATAAAAAATAAAAAATGATTTGGAAAGGAAATCAGTGTGGGTCGGATTTTCCTTTTCCTTTTCAAACTTTTCGTCATGGGTGAGGAGGAGGCGTGCGATCTACTACTACCATGCATGGACCACGTCGATATTTCATAGGGTTTAAATGCGCCAAATTCCCGTGATATAATTTTGTACAACATATTATTAGTTTTATCAAAATGTATGATGTAATTATATAGGAATTCAATATGCAAATACTGTTACGGAATAAAAAGGCTGCTGCGAACATTTAGGAGCTAGTGTACTCTCCATATTTATATATATATATATAAAGTTTTTAATATTTACAAAGTGATAATATAAATTTTAATATTTACAAATTGATAATATATAATTAACGTCAACAAAAGGGAGGAAAAGACAAAAAGGAAATGTTGGTAATGTTGGGGGATATAACAACGACAGTGTAAGAGAGGGGCCGGGCAGCAGATCCCAGAAAACAACCCCTGAAATTATGATTATAATTAATATAATAATATTGAATTAAATGGGTATGGTTTGTGAAAGCAACCTTTCATGCCATGACAGCCGTAGTAATATTACCATTCATGCAAGCCGAGAAAGAAAGCAGCCTATATGTGTGTATACATATATACAATATATATATATAGAGAGAGAGAGAGAGAGAGAGAGAGAGAGAGATGCCAAAGGGACGAGCTGGAAGTGGAGGCTAGATAGAGTGGGGCTAATGGGGCTTAGGGTGGCCGACCCTTCTGACCATTAATTCCCCCACCTGGCTTAGTATAGTGTCATGGGAATGTGTCAGGGCCACATAGAGAGAGAGAGAGAGAGAGAGAGAGCGAGAGATCTGAATTTCAATGCTGAGCTATCCCAAGAGAAGCAGGACCAGTGGGAGCTTCTAACCTACTGAGGCTGTTGTCCCCTTCCATTCTAATTAACCTTCCCTCTTTCGTCTCTTCCTTGCTCTACAAATGGTAACCCAAAAATGTCGCCCCACCCACATAATTATACACAGAGATATTAAATGACCACTAAATGGACTAGCTAACTTAGCTGTACAAAGGTTCGAAAATATCAATTGTGGGTTTGATTGTTAGTTAATATGTGGGTGATTCTACGTTGTAAGGAATATAAATTTATTCAAGGTTATTGAGTTGGTTCATTTATGGTTATTAGGTTTAGTGAATGGGAAACTAAGAGAAATTTTTTTGGGATAGTTTGGCTTACTTCTAGGGTGACCAGACTCGTATATTTTTTTCCCATAATGCATTTTGGTGGGATGAACAAGTGAACTATTCTTGGATAAAGTTTAGTTGTTTTTTATTGTTTAATCTAGTTAATGCTTGTTATTTTTGTTTATTATTAGCTTTTCTAGGATTGGATCATTTGATCTATGGCCTGTTGGGTCCCTAATTTGAAAAGCCTTTAGCTAGACTTTTCTTTTCAATATCTTATATTAGTAAAAGAAAAAAAAGAAAGAAATCATCCATGATGGTGCCAACCGGATCATGCCCATACATAAGGCTTAATTATTAGGTAGGGATGACTATTCAGTCGATTCGATTGCTTAAACTGAATAGATCAAACCTTTTCCAAAAATCGAATCAAACTCACAAATGCTAGATTTAGATGATTTATAGCATCATGTAAATATATTTGATATATATTTGTATATCTTTATAAAGACAAATTTTCATTATTCATTCCTTTCCATTTTATTGTATGAATGAATCTCTAAATTTCCTATTTGAGAGTCTTAAGTGTTAAGAATATGTGACAAGATTCTTGACAATGAGATTTTTTAAATGTTTTTGGCTCTTAAATTATTCAGATGGAGACTCTGATTAATTGATTATGGATTAGCATATAGTTTACTATCCTAATTAGTATGAGATATTAATAGTTAAGAGTGGTAAGTCACATAGTACATAGCATGTGATGTTAATAGTAAACTAGTGGGTGGTTATTGGAGAACAACGTACTGAACGTGACACCGATGACTGATCACTTAGTATGGTGGATAATGTTCTTGTCATCAAGTTACGATTTTGTAATTGATCATTTGATTTGAACTAACACAATTGTCTTGTGTATTGGTGTGCATGATTTGCTAATTCGCAAAACCATCCAATTGTGAGATAGGAACATTCATTTATGTGGTATTGTATCACTGGTGCATAGAGGTAAGTGTTCATGAATAAGATCCATCACCCTTATTAAAGTGAGGTAAACGTCCTATCTAGTCTATAGTTAGTGTGACGGGAAAGTCCTTGATCAAGACAATATGATTAATCAGGAAAGAGAGTTTCTTGAGGTGTTATCTAGTCACGCTGATAAAATTATACACATAATTACTGAGTTTATAAGTTTATCGTACCATGACCCTCGCTCGGTCACCATGTTGGGTGACAAAAGGATTATATTACATGATAATCGACAACTGTAATAGGCTCACTTGAAGTTAAATTGTATTGCCTCTTATATTGTTTTGGGACGTTGCTAGATACTTCCTAGGACTTTTCAAAATGTCATGAGAATATGGAGAGATTCTCGAGATGGGTCAAAGGATTTGGTTCGTGTAAAAAAGGGTTTTGACATTATCTGATTGTTATTAGGCATTAAACTTAGAAAGTCCTCTCGACCTCGCTGCCTCTCGCTCTCTGCCTCTTCTCTCTTGCTCATCTGCTCATGCTCGCCCTAGGTCTTTGCCTCTCTCTTGCAGTCTTACTCTTGCTCACCCTCTCATTTGCCCTCACTGGCTCTCTCTTGCTCTTATTAGGGCTCGACCCCTCTTTCTTGCGCTCACCCTCACTCTCTGCCTCTCTTGCTCTCGCTCACCCTCGCTGCCTATCGGCTCTTGCCTTCTTGCTCGCCCTTGCTCGCTTCTCCCTCTCTACCTTCTCTCTTGCTCGTTCGATCGTGCCCCCCCTCGCTCTTTACCTCTTTCTTGCTCTCGCTCGCCCTCGTTGGCTCTCACTAGGGCTCGACCTCTCTTGCTCTTGGTAGCCCTCATTTTCTGCCTCTCTTTTCCTCGCTCACCCTCGCTTGCCCTCCGACCCTTGCTGCCTCTCGGCTCTTGCTCTAGCTCGACCCCTCTTGCTCTCGCTGGCCCTCGTTGCCTCTCGGTTCTTGCCTTCTCCCCCACACTCGCTCGACGACTCGGCTAATCAGTCTCGCCCTTGCTGGCTACCTTTGTTTTAGGTTTTCAGTTGACCCCTCCAAACTTCCAAATGTGCTTCATTCAAGCCCAGATCCGTATAACTGATATGGTTTCTTTTCTTTCAATTCTTTGATTCTCTCGATTGACAGATAAATTTAGGTAGTTTTTCTATTTTTTGGCCATATTTTTTTTACTTGTTTATGCTTGATTTGTTGTTGAAGTTGTTATCTTTTTTGAGCAAGTTTTTACAGAATATGGCATGCTAGCAAAGTGGCAGCACACAACAATGTTTTGTGAGCGGATCTTCGTCTGGTGAACGAACTGATCAATCAATGCCGGTGGAGAGTTCTCAAGAGATAAATGCTTCTGATAAGGAAATTGGTGGTAGGACTATAAGTGATGTATGGAAACATTTTCAAGGAGTGATCATTAATAAAGAAATTAAGTCCCAATGCAACTATTGTAAGAAATTACTTGCGGGTAAATCAATGAATGGTACAATAACTATGAGGTAACATCTCAATAGGTGTCCTAAGAAAAGATTGGTAGGAGATATAGGGCAAATGTTTATAAAATCTAATTTGAAAGGAGAGATCTCTTCCGGTCCATATGATGAAAAAAAAGAAAGAGAGAGAAATTAGGAAAGATGATCATTATGGATGATTATACTCTTTCGATGGTGGAGCATAATGGATTCAAAGATTTCACAAGTACCATTCAACCTTTTTTCAAGTGTCCTTCTCGTAATATTTTGAAGAATGATATCATAAGAATTTACAGTGAATAGAGGGATAAAGTGATGAGTTTGATTGAAAACATTGATAGTAGAATGGCTATTACAACGGACATGTGGACTTCTAATAACCAAAAAAAGGGTTTTATGGCTATTACAACACATTTCATTAATAAGTCTTGGACATTGCATAGCAAAATTTTGAGGTATGAAAAGTATTTTTTAACTTAGTATATTGTTTTATTGTTGTTAAATTTGATAATTCTAGTTTTAAACTTTAAGTTTACTAATAATTTATAACTGTATGTCATTTAGGTTTATCTATGTCCTTTGCCCTCATACAAGTGATGTGTTGACCGATGTGTTAATTGATGTTATGCTTGGGTACGTGGAATGTGGACTCAAGATTATCCACAATTACAGTGGATAATTGCTTTACCAATGATAGTATCATTGGTAAGATTAAAGCAAAATTAAATGTTGGATATCTTTTGCATGGTGGATCTTTATTGCATATGCGTTGTTTTGCTCATATCTTGAATCTTATTGTTAAGATTTGTTTAGACACTACAAAAAAATAGCATTTAACGACGATTTTTAACCGCTGCTAAATCAGTTGTCGTAGAGCATTTAGTAACGATTTTCAACAACAATCGCAAATTATATTTTTTGCTGCAGTTTTTAAACCACCGCAAAATTAGTGATTTAGCAGCGATTTTTGAACCACTGTTAAAACTAAAAAAGATTAAAAATTTTAATTTTAGCAGAGACTTTTAGAACTGCTGCAAAAATTAAAAAAAAAATCTTTAATTTTAGTAGTGGTTCTTAGAACTACCGCAAAAATTAAAATTTTAGTTTCTCCCAAGCATGGGTGGCTAGGCCAGCAGCCCATGCACGGGCTCGCGAGCGCACCCAACAACTTGAGCGGGCTCACGCACATGCCTAGACCCTGCGCACCACGTGGCGATGCTAGAAATTGAATTTCTAGCTTCCCCTTCTCCAAATTCAAACACGGGACCTCACTTATGCGCGCGCACGCGCAACCATCTGATCTGCCAACCCTTCTTATTATATATCTACCCATATAAATTATATACTAATCCAACAACTATTTTTTAGAATTATATTTTATATTTTTTAATATAAATTTAAAAATATTAATTAATTTATTATTTTTTAAAAGAATAAAGGAATAAATTAATTTAGTTAAATTAAATAAATTAATTGATTAAAAAATAAAGAAGATTTTATATGTTTTTTAAAATTATTAAAATTTTATATGTTAAAATTTTGTTAAATTACTTTTTATTTTTATTTTTTAAATTAAAATTCTTAATTAATTTTGTGATTAATTTAAATTAAATTTTAAATTTCTTTTTATTAATTTAATTTTTAATTATTTTCTTAAATAAAATTTAAATTTTTAATGAATTTTGTGTCGATTTTTCAAAACCTCCGCAAATTTTAATTTAATTTTAATTGTTAAATTATTTAATTATTTTTGAATTTAGCAGTGGTTTCTCAAAAATCATCGCTAAATTCGATTTTATTTTTAATTATTTAATTATTTTCTAAATTTAGTAGCAATTTTTTGAAAAACGTCGCAAAATGTTAAAACAATAGCTGCAAAAAATGTATTTTGCGGCAGTTTTTAAAACTACCGCAAAAAAATCACCGCAAAAAATTAATATTTGTAGTGAGATGTGATTAACCATGCCATTGATAATGTAAGAGAAAGTGTAATTTTTTAGACAATAACTCCAAAAAGAATAGAAAAGTTTGAGGACGTTTGTCGACAAATGGAAGTGCGTTATGCTAAAAGGTTGGATTTGGACTGTCCTACTAGATGGAACTCTACTTATTTAATGCTTAAAATTGCTTTAGTTTATAAGTTTGTGTTTCCTCGACTTTAATTATTTGAATCACAGTATAAGAATGTGCCAAGTGACAGGGATTGGGAAACTGCAAATAATGTTTGTGATAGATTATAGTTATTTTATAATGTAACTTAGTTGTTTTCTAGGACAAAATATCCAACTGCTAATATATACTTTCCAATAATTTGTAAGATTAAGTTGACATTGAATTAGTGGGTCAACTCTCCTAATAAAGTGATTAGTACAATGGCAAAAAGTATGTCAGATAAGTTTGATGCATATTGGAATGTGATTCATAAGTTGATAGGTGTTGGTGTAGTGTTAGATTTTAGGGTATAAGATGACTTTTCTTGACTTTTACTCTTCTAAGGTCTATCTTATGACTATGATGAACAAATTAGCAGCATCAATTTTGTAAAAAAATTATTATAATTTTACCTTTATTTTGATATTGAAATTGGTTTAAATTAAATATTAATATGCATTTTGTGTTTGCGTACAGATTTAAGAAATTAATATAAATATATACAAAAAATATATAATAATAATAATAATAATAATAATAATAATAATAATAATAATAATAAAGAAATTAATATAATACATATATAATATAATACATATCTATATATAATACATATTCATCCATGACACACATATATATATAATACATTATAATATATATTCCATGATTAATATACATGCATGCGTAAAACATATATACATATTTATATAATATATAATATAATAATACATATACACATGTTACAGCGTGAATTGTAAGCAGCGTGAAGTTGCAATTGAAGGCCCATTAAATTGAAATTAAATGTAGCCCATGGACAAGCGCACAGTAGCCCATAATATGAAGCCCAGCCACTGATCAATTGAGGCCCAGCTGCAAAGCAATTGAAGTGCAATTAAAATGCCATTTGAATGCCAGCCGCAAGCTCCAATTGAAAAGCCCAGCATCCCATGCGTTGAACCAGCCCATGAAGGCCCACCAATCAGAACAGTCACGCAGCAGCTTCTTAAATGCGGTCCCTTGGCCGTAATTTTATTCAATTTAAGGGCAGCGCTGGAGAGGTGTGACATTTATATATAGGGAAATTCTATTTGCAACCGTACGATTTGTTCTCTGTAACTCATTTTTAATATTATTAAAATATTTTGAGATGAAAATTCATATTTTCTCTTCATTTAAATATTTAACGCTCAACCATCCATCATTACTCTTCAAGCGCCTGCACTCACTTTCTCGACCACCATCGCCACAACCACTTTCTCACGCACAACTGAACATCGCGCAACCATTATTATTCAACACCGAGCAGCAGCCAGTATTATTGAACACCAAATATTGCTCAGCCGAGTTCTCATCGCCATAGCCATTACTATCAGCGATGGATGATTATTATCTGCAAATGTTTACGCAGAGTTTGACAAATAAGATAACGAGTATTCATGTTTCGGCGAGAAAAAACACTATTTATAACATCTATCACTAGTTCAATCACATAATTTATATATACATACACGACGGATGAATTAAAAGATAAGATTAATTAAAAAATAAAAAATACATTATCTTAGAGGCTAGGGGATGCCCCGAACCTCGGGGTTCAGGGCTTGGGGGATGCCTCGAACCTTGAGATTCGGACAATTTGAGATTTCCTAAACCCCGAGGTTCGGGGAACCCCTAACCGCCCGAACCCTAGCGTTCTGGGTGTTTGGGGAACCCCAAACCTCAGGTTTCGATAAGCACCCCTAATCCATGAATTCTGGAAAAATCAATTCTCTCAAACCCATGAGTTCGGGAAAAACTATTTTTCCCAAAATCATAAATTCAGGAGAATTACATTCTCTCGAATCCATAGATCCGGGAGAATGTAATTTTCCTTAATTCAATTATATAATATATTATATAATATTATACTATATAATATGTATATAGAATGCAATTGTATCCATTCTCCCCAACTCATGGGTTGGGGAGAATGGATACTATTATATTTATATTATATTATTATATATTATATGTATATTATATTATTATATATATATTATAACTCTATACATATATATATATAATGATTTTGTATATAAATTATTATGAATCATTGTCTTCCAAATTTTTGGATTAATATTATATTTATTTTTTTGAATTAATGTTACTTTAATCTTAATTTTTCTTTTGAGTTAATTTTAATTTTTGATACCAATAAATCAACCTAATCTGATCCAAATTTTGCTGTGCAAAATTATGTAAGTTTGGTTTCAATTTTGTACATCATTTACTTTCATATTTTATATCATTGGTATCATTGCTTTCATATTATTAAAGAAACTCCTTACCCCTGAAGGGTGAGATTCGGGGAACCCCATACCCCCCGAATCTCGTTGTTCGGGGGGTTAAGGGTTCCCCGAATCTCGTCTTTTGGGGAAGCTCTCACCCCCCGAACAACGAGATTCGGGGGGTGAGGGGTTCCCATACGGTTCGGGAACCTCTAACCCCCCGAATGAGGGGCATTACCTAGTTCTGAGATTTTGGGGAACTCCAATGAAAAAAGTGGGCGAGGCAAGCAAAATGGGTGACGACGAGAGGTCGGCAATGGTCTGTGAGAGTGGTCTAAAGAAGAAGAAGAACAAGGTTTGATGTGCGAAGAAGGAGAATAGGAAGAAGATCGGGGTTTGATGCGAAGAAGAACAACTTGGATGCGCGTGGGGTGTGTTTTTTGAGGGATGAGTGTTTAGAGGGTATATTTGGTATATAAATGGTTGGACAAAGTAATAAATGTGGCTGCGAATAGTAAAATTTAATATTTTACGTGTAGTGATTACGAAAAGTAAAATTTATGGTTACAAATAGAATTTCCCTTATATATATATACACGCAGTGCACTGAAAAACCCTAAGCCCCCTAATCGGCCATTGCAATTAGAATAAGGGGGAAGTTTCCCCAGAGAGCAACACGGAGAGAAAGGCTGGAGGAATTTTTGGTGAGCAGAGGGAATTCCGCATAGCAACAGAAGGAACAACAGCACAACAACACGTTTGGATTGGAGAGGTTTTCTATTCTTTTTAATTTCTGCATAGCAACACTGTATAGGAGGGTTCTTTTAAATGACGCACTGTAGAGGGATTAGTTTTAAGCTTTCTGTTCTTTAGTTTTTATTATTGACAAAATAAAACAATTTATTTTTTTTTGGCGGGAGAATACAATTGGTGTGTGGTTGATAGCGGTAGTCTTGCTCAGGCCTCATGAGCGTTTTGAGAGTTGTCATGAACACGCACTGAGAGTCTCGTCACCAATACACTGGGAGTCTCGTCATCGTGTGTTGAGAGTCTGATGAACGAGTGGGTCTGATGGTCAGGTGGGTCTGGTGATCAAGTGTCCCAAGATAACCGAGTGACTCTTAATGACCGGGTGGCCCTTGATGAATGGGTGGCCCTTGATAACTGAGTGGCCCTTAATGACCGGGTGACCTTTGATGAATGGGTGGCCCTTGATAACCGAGTAACATGCAAGACGAAAGCATCATTAGGGCGTGGGTGGAGGTCCCCACGCAAATGCTCCAATGCCTATGTCAGTTCTTGAGAGCAAAAGTGCAAAATTGTGTTGAAAGGCCCAAGAGTGCGTACGTTGTGTCGAGGACGTGGCTTCCTATTTGTAGAGGAGGAGAGAAGGGAGACGCATAACAATCGCAACAAGAATCTCGTGGTCTGTTTCGATGATTTTGCGGCCCATCCGAGAGGGAAAAGAGGAGAGATTAGCCCAAGCCCACTCGATAATGACCGAGTGGGTCTTCTTCCCCTTGGCCTCGATGCCTTTTTTGTTATTTTTCTTGGTTCGGTCTTGAGTGGTTCCCATGTCTCAACTTTATGCCCAAATTACACTTTGATGCAGCTCGAATATCTCAAAACTCAAAACATGAAAGTTATAGATAATTCTCTTATCTTGCCATAGGACTTTAAATCACCTCAATCGGAGCTCGGATGAGAGAGTTATTCCCGAAAAACCAAAGCAGTGTCGTACCCACTCGATCATGACCGAGTGGGTCATTAAAAGTGAGGGGGGATTGGTCTCCCACCCACTTGGTCATGACCGAGTGGATCTTCATTCACTTGGATTTGAGGGCTTCTTTTGCCTTTTATCTTGGTTCGGATCCATCTTCGCTCCAATACTTGACTCTAAGCCTTAATAGTGTGGGTGTATTAACTTAGATCCCAATTTAAGCCTTGACGCGACTGGGATATCTCAAAACTCAAAACACAAAAGTTGTAGATAATTCTCTTAGATTTCTATAGAATTTTGAATCACCTCAATCGAAGCTCGGACGAGAGAGTTATGCCTGAAAAACTGAAGTAATGTCACACCCTCGGTCATGACTGAATGGGTCCTCCCTACTTGTTCTCAGCTCGATCTCTTGCTCATTCGGTTGTTTCCTTGATCTCCTGCAGCCCATTGGCCCTTTGGGCTTCATGTCCATGTCTCACGACTCTTCTAGGTCTTGTGACTCTCCAAGTTTGCAGGGAATATCAATTACTCCCTACTCTTTTGGCTAGGAGCTCCGGGTGAAAGAGTATCTTGTCCTGTAAACTTTTGAACATTACTTCTCTTTTAGCCGCTTCATCTTCTACACATCCTCTTGATCTTATTCTCACATTGTGCCTTTAAATTTTTGGGCTTTAGTGCTTTTCAATTCCTTTGCAAAAGTATGAGGTAGATATACTAGTAGTTCACTTTCCATAGATGTTGAACTATGCACTGAACAATGAGTTTGATTTTACTCCCAGTTATTACGTTATGCACAGGACAATAGGTTTGCACTTTCTTTTCCCTTGTTGTCAAGCTGTGAGTAGGATAATGGGCTTGAGTTCATTTTTCCCTCGTTGCTGGGTTGTGAGCGGGACAATGGGCTTAAGTACATTTTTCCCTCATTGTTGGGCTGTGAGGGGCAATGGGTTTGAATTTATTTTTACCTCATTGCCGGGCCGTGAGCAGGGCAATGGGCTTGATTGTATTTTTCCCTCGTTGCCGGACCATGAGTGGGACAATGGGGTTGAGTGTAGTTTCACTTCATTTCTAGGCTATGAGCGGGATAATGGGATTGAGTTCATTTTTCCCTCATTGTCGGGCTATGAGAGGGGCAACGAGTTTGAATTTATTTTTACCTCATTACCGGCCCGTGAGTGGGGCAATGGGCTTGACTGTATTTTTCCCTCGTTGCCAAGTCATGAGCGGGATAACGGGCTTCGGTGTAGTTTCACTTCATTGTCAGGCTATGAGCAGGGCAACGAGTTTGAGTTAGGTTTTTCCCTCATTGCTGAGCTGTAAGCGGGGCAATGGGCTTGAATTTATTTTCCCCTCGTTATCGGGTCGTGTAACACCCCCTCCCCCAAGCTATCCCATTCCAAGTCAACCTGGAAGAGCGGGTGTTAGGGAACATAGACAAAACAACACTTAGCCACAAGCATGCATACATCTGACAACCATCAAACTCAAACCCAAAACAAATACTTCCAAGAGTTACAAGCACAACTCTGCTTTTAATACATTACACACAAAATAAAGTCTATACATCTACCAACACAGCTTCCCAAGACCATTTAGATCAAGAGAGGACCCGCACGCGCACATGTCTACCCATCCTTCTTGCTTGACCCCCCACCTGCCACCTCTTTACCTTTACCTGGAATGGAGGAAAATACAAAGTGAGCTACAAAGCTCAGTAAGCATAAGAAATAAGAAGGAAGAGCATGGTAGATGATAATAAGATACAGGTGTGGTGAACATGCATATCGATGGAAATGATAGGTAATAACTCAGGAGTTACACACATACCCATAATAATAATGTCATGCATAACACATATAAAAGTCTATCAGCACATAGCTGGCCAATGGCCTCATATAACAATATAAAATGCATCGTAATACATACCAACCTATAGCTGAGTCTGGGAACTAGAGAAACTATGATACCATGTGGACCATAGGTCCTATCTCTTATACTAGGCTATAGCCATAAATACGTATATATATATATAATTTCACCCATGGTCGTCACCACTGGGTGTGCCCCTCAGTCGTCACCGCAGGAGCATAACCCTAGTCAGGCTAATGCCTACTGGTTTTGGGGGATATATCTCGACGATACACAACCGCAACGCTCATAATCATCTTTGTCCATGCCTTTTCCAATGCACATGCAACACATAAAGTGGCCACATACAAATTGCACGTGTGCTAGAAACAAGAACTGATGCTCGTGCACACTCATGAGATGTTATGCAAGAGGTCAAGACAAGACATGCTCATAATGCACAATTACCATTCTTTCAAGACATGCCATGACAGTACATATATGAGCAATTTAAAGTTATTTTCAGTTTACAAACATGTTCAACGCAGTTAGCCAATAACACTAAAATATGGATTTCTTACTTAAGCTTCAAGATCACAGCGAGGTATGCTAGTCAGGGCATGGAGAAGAAACAAGTCTCACATGAAAAATTTCACTTAAAACTCCATTCCTTAGGATTTGTGGGGAGAAACAAGCCCCACATGGTTATTAGAAACTTTCCCTCAAGCTTAAATACCCTAACCCCAGTCAAGCTCTCAAGACACGTAACCCATAACACAATAAAATCCAAGAGAAAAGAGGAAGGAAGAGAGAACTTGCCTTTTATTTCACCTATCAACCACTAAGAACTCCTTATATAGCCAGATCCAGCTTGCTGTGAGAAGAAGAATGAGGGTTTGAAGAAGAACAGAGAGCTTACGAGAAAGAGAAAAAGAGTGCTCTGTTCAAGTGAGATTTTTCTCACGAATTTCTCTTTTATATTTTCTTCATAAGTCATCTTTATCCATCTAATTATTTCTCAAATTCTCTATATATTTATTATATATATATTTTTTGATATTCCAGTTTTAGAATTTTCTACGCATTTTCAGAGTTAATGAAGTATCGGGTGATATATATATATATATTTGAATCACTAAGGGAGGCATTCGAATATAATTTAAGGCATTCAGATGATATACACATATATAAGTGGTTGTATGAAAGTCATTTGGATGATCTGGGTACATTCGAATGGGTTTTGAGGCTCTTGGTAGAGGAATTAATAAAATGGAGAAGACATTCGAATGCCACATCAAAGCATTTGAATGAATTTTTAATAGTTGAATGAAAAGCTGAAGAAAAAAAGAGGGATATTCGAATGCAACAGTGCCCTCATTCCGATGAATTTTTCAATTTTCGCATGACTCATTCGAATGTAAAGGCTCAAATGGATTCTGGACAACTTTGACACCCTTTTGAATTTTGGGCATAACTCTCTCATATGAAATCCGATTGAGATGATTCATGATGTTACAGAACGATAAGAGAAATATCTACAACTTTAATGTTTTAAGTTTTTAAATATTCTGACTGAAAAATAGTCAAAATTGGGTTACAATGAAGAAGCACCACTCAGCAAAACAGGCCATTTGAATGGATCACCCCCCATTCGAATGACTCACACCCTATTCGAATGGGATTGCTCTCATTTGAATGATGCTTCCTCCATTGGAATATCTAGTCTCCCAAAGCCCCACACATTCGGATGCCTCTTCATAAACTCTCTTAACTCTTAACCACTCATCCTAAACCTTCCAAAACACGTACATACACACTCACACTTCACCAAAACCCAATTTAACGAATAATTCTACCCACAAGACATAAAATAATACCGTGTTATTCATTGATATAACACCCCATCTTTGGGTTGTTACAGGTCGTGAGCAGGACAACAAGCTTGAGTTGGGTTTTTCCCTCGTTGTCTGGCTATAAGCAGGGCAACGGTCTTGATTTGGGTTTTTCCTTGGTTGCCGGGCTGTAAGCGGGGCAACGAGTTTGAATTTATTTTCCCCTCATTGTCAGGCCGTGAGCGGGACAACGAGCTTGATTAGCTTTTTCCCTCATTGTTGGGCTATAAGCGGGGCAATGAGCTTGAGTTTTTTTTGATTTCCTAGAAGCAAAGCATAGCAAACAAACTTTCATAAAGCAATGTGTAATGAAAACGCTGACATTTTTTGAAATAAGTGAGTACATCCACTGTTTCATTTTGGGGTTTTATTGTTACCTCTGATCACGAAATACACAGGTCATGCACAATTTCAAATAGTTTAGTTTCTCGATCTTTAACATAGGCTCTCTTGAATGTGTTTAAATTTTGCTCCCAGTTTTCTCTTTAAGGGCATTAACGGTGGCTGACCGCCTTTTTCTAAGGGCATGTCCTTTCGTGGCTTGTCTTGGCAATGGATAAAATCTCTTTGCTCTTTTTCCCTTTTTGTGGATGACACATAGCAATTTCGTGCCTTCTTTTGATCACCTCGAACCTATCCCACCCTTATGAGTGTGGGGAACTTCATCAATAAGTAGCAAGAGGACACTACGACCCTCATATCACTGAGTAGTGGGCGACCTAAAATCATGTTGTATGCTGCTGAAGGGGCTTTGACCACCATAAAGTTCGATTGTCGAGTCATGCTTTGGGGGTCTATGCCTAATGTGATTAGTAGCTAAATGGACCCTACCACTGAGATAGCCTCCCCGGTGAAGCTGTATAGGGGGGAAGACACTTTCCTTAATCGGTCATGAGATATATGCATTTTCTCAAAGTAGTTCTAGTAGATCAGATTAATAGAATTGTCGCTATCCACTAAGATTCTACTAATGGGGTGTTTGGAAACAACTACAGAAATTACCATTGGATCATCATGTGGGAGTATTATATAACCTCTATCGGTAGGAGTGAATGTAATTGGCTCCTCGTTACCTCTGACCTCCATCACTGATTAACCTGATAGGCCTGTCGGGCATATGCTTTTCGTGAGGCCGAAGTGTCTCTAGCCAGGGTTTTGCCTCCTGAAATAACCTAGATGGCTTGGTGGGTTGGTTTGTTATCTAGAGGAGGGTCTTGCCTGCGATCCCTCCCCCTCTCTTATTGTCTTGGGTTTTGCCTTTCTTGCACCTCATGCCTATCTTCTCTTCGTCGGGATTCCCTACCTTCATCTTCTTCATTCCATACATATCTTTGTAGATGCCCTTCTCGGACGAGTATCTCAATTTGATTTTTTAATTCTCGGCACTGGTCAATGGAATGACCACATGTCCTGTGATATCTACAATATTCTTCCCTATTTTTTCACAAGGGATGGTCAACCTTTTTTGGGAGTCTAATGAGACCTAACCCTTCAATGGTTGTAAGTATGGATGATCGAGGTTGGAGAAGTTTTGTGTAATGGTGGAACTGGGGTCAAGGTATATTTGATTCCCTAACCCGTCTAGAGTTTTCTTCAACATCATGTTCCTTCCTTTTTCACTCTCTGTCCTCATTCCAACCTACAGCTGTCATAACTTCCATATGGAGCACGTATTTATTTGCTCTAGCAAACAAATCTGCTAGGGATGTTGGTGGGTCTAAAGATAATGATTCTTGTAGGGGAGTTAGCTGTGTTCCGTGTAACATAACAGATATTCTCATTGCAATTGGTAAATCATGAACTTTGAGGGTGGCATTCTGAAATCTATCTACATACTGACACAAAGTTTCTTTGTTTCCTTGTTGAATACTGAGCAAGTATGTGGCGTCATTTTTTCTTCGACTATTAATCATAAATGCCTTAACAAATTCCGTTCTGAGCTAACTGAATGAAGAGATAGAGGCCTCAAGTAAACTGTTGAACCATGTTTGGGCTTGCTATGACAGAGTTAAGGAGAAGGCTCGGCTCATTATGTCATCATCCCATTCATGCAATATCATATGTGCACATTATGTTATAGTTTTGAATGTGATCATAGGGATTATCCTTACAGAAATAAGTGGTGATTTGGGGCATCTTGAATTTTCTAGGCAGTGGCTTCTCCAATATATCTGTAGTAAACGAACATTTTCTGCGTTGCTGCTCCTCCGTGGCTGGGATCAATTTCTTTCGTTCAAGTACTTCTTCAACTACCCTTTTCATGTCATCTAGTATACTTGTTAATGTTTGGTTATCATGTCTTGTTGGCGTGTTAGCCCCAGTTTCATGGTATCTCTGTCTTTGGGGGCTTTTAGCCCTATTTTCCTTGAATGGGCTCTCATTTCTTTGGGGCGTGGCCCGAGGATTCTTCCCTGGTGGTGGTGATCTATCTTCTCGATGAGGAGTGGATCGGAAATGAGAATCGGGAGTGGCCTCTTGATAGGAATCAACTCCCACCTCGATCTGAGGCTTAGGTGGTGGCATAAACTTTTTCAAGGTATTGGGCAACGTCCCTCCAGGCATCATACCTTGGAGTATACCAGCCATGTCTCGAAGTGCCTGCATTCCCTCAACATGTTACTATCTTAATGCTTCGTACTCTTCCCACAGGACTATATGCAGTGGCTGTCGTGAAGTCCCAGCTTGATTAGTGGGAGGTGGCCCTGAACCAGTGTTAAGTGGGGGTGGGGTTGGCTGGTTCCCCACTTATCAGTTCGGGAAAACGAAGCAATCACCTCCTTACGGCTAAGAATTAGGAGGAGGCTGAGGTGTTCCCTGCGGGTGAGCATCTGGAATAATGGGAGGCGCTCCTTGTTGTTAATATTTCCGTGGTGGTAGGCTTGTTTCTACGCCTTGAGAGAGAGTTCGCCGATGTCCCCAGGTGTTTGCCATTCTTAAGTTAACTTTTTGTCTTGCATTTCCCACAGACGGTGCCAATTGTTGTTGCCAAAATACAACAATCTAATTTTTTTCGTGGGAGAATACAATTGGTGCGTGGTTGATTGTGGTAGTCTTGCTTAGGCCTTGTGAGCGTTTTGAGAGTTTTGTCATCGACACGCGCTGAGAGTCTCATCACCAATGCGCTAGGAGTCTCGTCACAGTGTGCTGAGAGTCTGATGAACGAGTGGGACTGATGATCAGGTGGGTCTAGTGATCAGGTGCCTCAAGATAACCGAGTGGCCCAAGAAAACTAAGTGGCCCAAGATAACCAAGTGGCCCTTGATAACCGGGTGACCCTTGATGAACGGGTGGCCCTTGATAACCGAGTGGCCCTTGATGAATGGGTGGCCTTTGATAACCGAGTGGCCCTTGATAACTGAGTACCCTGCAAGATGAGAGCACTGTTAGGGCACGGGTGCAGGTCCCTGAGCAAACCCTTTGATGTTTAAGTCAGTTTTTGAGAGCAAAAGTGTGAAATTATGTTAAGGGGCCCAAGAGTACGTACCTTGTGTCGGGGACGTGGCCTCTTATTTATAGTGGAGGAGAGAGGGGAGACATGTGGAAATCATGGTGAGAATCTCATGGCCCTTTTCAATGATTTCGAGACCCATCCAAGTGGGTCTTCTTCCCCTTGGCCTCGATGCCTTCTTTTATCCTTTTTCTTGATTTAGTCTTGAGTAGTTCCCATACCTCAACTTCATACCCAATTTACACCTTGATGCAGCTCAAATATCTCAAAAATCAAAACATGAAAGTTGTAGATAATTATCTTACCTTTCCATAAGAATTTTAATGACCTCAATCGGAGCTCGGATGAGGGAGTTATGCCCAAAAAACCAAAGTAGTGTCGCATCCACTCGGTCATGACCGAGTGGGTTATTAAAAGTGAGGGGGGATTAGTCTCCCACCCACTCAATCATGATTGAGTGGGTCATCATTCACTTGGATTTTATGGCCTTTTTTGCCTTTTGTCTTGGTTCGGATCCATCTTCGCTCCAATACTTGACTCTGAGCCTTAATAGTGCGGGTGCATCAACTTCGATCCCAATTTCAGCCTTGATGTGTCTAGGATCTGTCAAAACTCAAAACACAAAAGTTGTAGATAGTTCTCTTGGATTTTTAAAGGATTTTGAATCACCTCAATCGGATTTAGGACGAGAGAGTTATGCTCAAAAACCTGAAGCAATGTCACACCGACTCTGTCATGACCGAGTGGGTCCTCCCTACTTGGTCTCGGCTTGACCTCTTGCTTCTTCAGCTTGTTTCCATAATCTCCTGCAACCCATTGGCCCTTTAGGCTTCATGTCCATGTCTTGCGACTCTTTTAGGTCTTGTGACTCTCCAAGTTTGCAGGGTATATAAGTTTTTATTATTAGTTGTTGTATTAAGATTGATATTCATTTTAATCCTCTGTCTACAATATTATGATATTTCTTAGCAACTTCATTTCTGCGTCTTTTTATTTTTCTGTTATCACTTACACTTTATTATAAATTACTGTATTAGAGATATATTGATGCTTTACATTTTATTTGGCTGTTATTTCCAATATTTTTATTTTCTGTTATCTATTAAATGTTGTTATTAATTTATGTTGATGCTTTACTATTTTAGTTTACTGTAATTAATTTTTTTCTTTAAATACTGTCATGTAATTCCTGCAATTTAATTTTAGCATCTTTAATTTTTTTTCATTTAATTTATGTTAGTTAATTTTTAAATGAAGGCATGTGGCTAAATAAATCTTGGCCCAAGGCAAGGACAGTGTCCGATGCCATGAATAACCCAAGTAAGCCGAACTCCATTACTTAGTTGAGGTTTTAAAATTAGATAAAGAATTTTTGCCAAAACATTTGGATTTGGATTAGGGTATATGCCTAACTTGGAACCCTTATGCCAAGTATGTGGGTTGCCCAAATTGGTAATACCGTCATACCATGCCCAAGTCTAAGTGTAATATATTTGCATTTTGATTTATAGTGGTTGCTTAAGTTAGATTTTCTCATGCCATGTATGGAGGATGCTAGAAATAGAACCATCATCATTCCAAAATGTAATCAATAGAAAAATTATGTAATATAGTTTTCAAATCCGATGATACTATGATTTTATGCTTGTTTGGGGAATGAATGGATTGACACTAAAATTGTCTTGTCCCAAGACGTTTTATTTTCAATGTTAATTCACTATCTCAATTTTCCCTGTATCACACCACACTACTTCACAATTTACTTTCATGCACTGTCTTTACTTTTCTTTTAATAAATGACTTCCCTGTGGATATGACCTGGACTTACCAGTTTAAATTCTATATTGCATAAACCTCGTACGCTGGTGAGTGTGACCCCTTTGTGAGTGTGTCTTTAGGATAGTTAATTTTTATGCAAGGGTAGGAGTAGAACACTTACCATCCATTATCATTAATATCTCATACTAATCAATGATAGTAGCCCATATTCCAGTTCATAATCAATTAATCATATTCTCCTTCTGAGAAATCTAAGGACCATAAATAGATTTAAGAAATTCCAAACTAAAGATATTTGTCACATATTCTTAACAATGTAAGAATAAGATCCTTATCAGAATATCTACAGATTCATTCATAAATATAAACAAAGAGGTATTGAATTTGCAAGATTTACGTCATTAGTTCCAATTACATATGATAGATGTAATACCCAAGAACTTTGGGTTATTATTTTAAAGGAAAAATAGAAATTCGGAGAAATTAGGTATCTGAAAAGCCCAAAAAATTTACCGAATCAGCCGAAGGGAGCACCCTAGAGCCTAAATGTCTAAAGAAATATGAACACCTCTAATGATCATCTCAGGGCATGATTTTTAGGACCGAAAGAAATGCAATAAGGAACGATTTTCGATACAGCAAAAATGCAGCCGCCATTTAAACTGCAAAATTGAATTCTTGTAGGAGACTTCCAAAATGGTAACAGAAGTTGTGGGAAGCTTTGGTTTGTCGAGTAGAACAACCCTTCATAGGTTTCTGGAAGAAACGAGTAGGTTTAAAGCCAAAACGAAGAAACAGGCCTCAGTGCAATTTTCCAAAGTTGCCTGAGGGGGTTCAAAATGTCATTTTTTGCAAAAATGGCAAAGAGGAAATTGAAAGATTGGAACTTAAGGGGCTCAATGGAAATTGAGGAAAGTGTAGGGGTTGTGAGAAAAGGGGGCCAAAATAGAAAAATCGAATTTGAGGGGGGCGAATCTATAATTTCAAAAACTCCATAGCCATGGTTTCCGACAATGGCGCACAAGCTCTGCCCGGCCATTTCAGGCAATGGGCTAGCACGATGGATGGTCGGGGATCTCGTTAGAGTCATCATGAGTCGACAACGGCTATCGGAGTGGCCGGAATTTCGAGAAAATCGGCTAAGAAAGCTGGCCGAAAATGGGACGCCTGCAGCTCGCTTTTATAGGCAAATATCAGTGCTTTTGGGTCGATCTAGGGGTGGTGGAGACTCCTAAGGCAATGGGCAAGGCATCCAAGGCCATTTGAAGCTTCAAATCGCCTATAAATAGAGCTCGAAGATGGCCGAAATTTTGAAGAAAAGAAGCTTCAAATCGAGGGCTATTTTAGACGAATTGAGAGGTAAGGATAAGGGGCTTTTGTTGCCCATAGCTTGAAGATCATATCTGGAACATTTGGGGAGCAACGGAGCAGAATCGAAGGCGAATCGAAGCTTCGTCGGAACCTTAGGCGGACCACCTGGCCGAGAGTTCGTGGCCTCCGTTGGCCGGCTTCCAGACCTCCTTTGGAGCCCATTCAGGGTGCTTTGGGAAGTCAGGTGAAACATTTGTTGCGAAGTTTAAGATTGACATGCAAATCGAGACAGTTTACACATTTTTTGAGGTATCTCGATAACTGTGAAAAGTGAGTGGTTTTATCCCTATAACTCATATATGATATGATTTCCTTGCTATGCATAATATTTTCACATGTTATGATCATTTTCGTTCATATATTGTTGCATGGGAAAACGTGATATATGCATGACACGATATTTTGTCATATTGAAACTCGTGCATGGGGTTGGGATGTTACCCTAAGAGTGTAGCCGAAATTCCCCCAGGGCAATTAATGAAACAACGTTAGGCTTATCCTGCAAGAGGTTCGGGATTCTGCCTAGGGTTCCGTGCCGGGCTAGCGGGCCTAGGAAGTTACATTGTGGGTATATGTTTATAATTGTCCATGCAACATGCATCATTCATTCATATTTATCTAACCCTCACTTAGAAGATTTCATCTTCTAATATTGGATTATGTCCCTGGAATATTCCATGTTCCAGGCGAGCCAAGTAGCCGGAAGGGCAAGGAAGTGATTGAGGTATGATCGTGGTGGAAATTTTGTGGGTCCCATGTGGGACTAGAACTATCTATTTTATTCGGATGTATTGTTTAGATTTTATTTTCGTCTGTAATGTTATGTTGGGTGAACGATATGTATGTACCCACATATGCTATGTTTTCGAAGTTCCTTACAGGTTCTGATCTTGCTTCCGCTATGCTTAAAGTGTATCATTCCCTTACTATATTTGGGAGTGTTATTAAATAAAAGTCATGTTGAGGATTTATTGCCGGTTTATTTTTGATAAAAAGAAAAAAAAATCTTAGCATAATTTAAAGCCCTAGAAGGCGGGGTGTTACAGTTGGTATCAGAGACAAAGTTCTATTTGAAGAATTAGGATAGATCTTTAGGGATCTATGAACTCGATGTTTAGAAAACGTAGATTAAGAAATCCTTATCTATAGATTAAGAGATTGATGATCGAAGTTTAAAGGTTGCGAACTTAAGTGTGCTGTACTAAAATGTGCATGTCTAGGAAAGTTCTGGCTAAGGCAAGATTTGGTACTTAAGTGTGTCCATTGTGACCCACCTCTCTTACCTGGGAACTTACCTGGTGCACCATTCATGTACAAAACGCTAAATGGCTATTGTTCTCGGTGAATAGTAGAAAAGCTAACTGATTTTTAAATGGCAGCATGGAAAATGATTATCTTGAGCAATTCTGGGTGACCCACTGGATCAGCCAATGGGCAGATAACGAGCCAAATTGGTGGATGTCTTCGGTTGCCTGGACCTCCTCGAAGGAATTCTAAGAGATGTGCCGCCGAGCAGTTTCGTGCGGCCAAGCCTAATGACTACCCAAGTCAATTTTTTGATAAATCATATGGAAGGAGTATGGAGAGACCTAGCCGAAGGACTTTACCTCCAAGGCAACTATGCATCCTTGTTCTTCTACTGCCAGCAGTTTTGCGACCTTGCCCTCAACATGTACGAGGGAGATGAACTGGAGGAAGAAGAAATGTCCAACCCCAATGAAAATTGGGAAGACATGGTGGCAGCCGATGCCAACATGATGGGTGCCGGCTACCTTAGCTCAGACGATGAAGAAGAAAGAATAACGGTGCACGACGATCTCGATGGACCCGAGGTCGAGTCTGAGGATGACACGATAAGCGATGATGTTTGGGTCTGGAAATCTGCCAGCCCATAGAAAAGAATCGTGGAAGATCTTATGTTCTCACTTACTAGTATTTTGGGTGTATGCCTTATGTTTCTCATAATCGATGTTATATACAATATATTGAAATAAAATTTCCTTTTTAAAGAAATTCTCATGGAATGAGACCTTGTCTTGTCTTTCAGATGGTAATCATAAGACAACAAAGGAATATGACCCCTATCAGCCCTAACCGGGAATAGAAGATGTAAGAAGCAGTGGGAGTCGCCGCTACAGTAGTAGCATCAAAACGGGAGAACCAGAGACGGAATCATCAGTTCATGAAGGACGCATAGATTGCATCGAGAGGGTTATAGAGAATCTTTTGATCCATGCAACCAGAGAAGGACCACCTAGGCACAGTGAAAATGTGCTGGAACAGTACCGACGGCAGCAGCCACCAACGTTTAAGGGGAAGCCCCATGATGACCCTAGCATGGCCGAGTACTGGTTAGAGCAGTCAGAGAATTTGCTTCGACATCTCCAATTCAACGACGAGGACATAGTAAATTGCGTCACTTTCATGTTGGAGGACGAGGCTGGGAAGTGGTGGCAGACTACAAAGCGAGCGTTGCAAAGATCCCGCTCGAGGCAAGGGTCTGAAACTGATGAGACCCCAGTATCAGTTTGGGAGGCATTCAAGAAGGCCTTCAATGATAAGTACTTCCCGCTTAGCTAGAGGCAAGAGAAGAGCTGGGAGTTTGCGAACCTGAAACAAACTGGAGAAATGTCGGTTGCTCAATACGACACCAAATTCAATCATCTCATTAAGTACGTGCCAATGTATGATACCGATGAGTGGCAGAAAGCACAAAAGTTTATGTCAGGACTTCGGGTGGATCTACTGCAGGCCTTGAGCACATGGTCGATCGAATCATATGAGGAAGCTTTAAGTAAATCTTTGACGACAGAGAGAAACCTTTTGCAAGTGAAGTAGATTAGGTCTTGGGAAACAAAAGGGGACTCGAAACAAAAATCGGGAAATAAAAATCCCCAGGGCAGCAAGCAATGCTCCAAGTGTAGAAAGAGCCATCCGGGGAGGAAATGCTTAGCAGGAACGTCTATCTGCTATTCCTGTGAAAAGCAAGGGCACATAAGTAGGAATTGCCAGAAGAGAAAGGAAACACCTCCAGTTAAAGACATGTTGAAGGTGGTGTGTTTCCAGTGCAATCAGCCAGGGCACTATTCAAGTAACTGCCCGAAGAAGCCAAGACTCGGACAAGCAGATGGGCCAACTGAAAAGGCAGGAGAGGCTTGTGGGACTTGTCAGGGACGTGTCTACAACCTCACCAAGGAAGATGTGGGGACAAATCCGGCAGTCGTGCAAGGTACGCTCTTCATATCAGATACCCCTACTCATGCATTGATAGACCCTGGGTTAACACATTCATTTATGTCATACGCTTTGGCTACAAGTTTAGGGGTAGACACTAAACATATGGAATCTCCGATAATAATCTCGACGTCCATGGGTAAAAGTACAAGATCCTCAAAGGTGATAGAAGAATGCGAAATTAGTTTAAGTGATGCTCGATTTCAAGTGGATCTAATCTTGCTAGAAGTGTATGACTTCGACATAATCTTAGGAAAGGATTTCTTGTCCAAATACGACGCCAGCATAGATTGTCGAAGAAAGGTAATGACCATAAAGAAACCCGAAGGGGAATGGGTCAAATTTTGGGGACAGGGTGACCCTAGGAATAGAAAAATGATTTCGACCAGGAAGGCAGAAAAGTTGATAAGCCAGGGATCTCATGGATGTATAGCCTATGCTCGTTTGGAGGAGAAAGAGATACCAAAGCTCAAGGAGGTGCAGATGGTACGAGAGTATGAAGATGTATTTCCAGAAGATCTACCAGGACTACCACCACCTCGAGAGATCGAGTTCTTAGTCGATCTAGTACCAGGAACTAAGCTGATATCAATTCCCCCATATCGAATGGCCCTGGCAGAAATGAGGGAATTACGGAGCCAGTTACAGGAATTGACCGATAAGGGATTCATTAGGCTGAGCACATCGCCGTGGGGCACGCCAGTGCTATTTGTAAAGAAGAAGGATGGAAGCTTGAGGATGTGTATTGACTACCGTCAGTTGAATAAAACTACGGTAAAGAACAAGTATCCACTTCCGAGAATTGATGAGCTGTTCGATCAATTGCAAGGAGCAAAGATATTTTCGAAGATTGACTTAAGGTCGTGATACTACCAATTAAGGATTAAGTCTGAAGATATTCTAAAAATGGCTTTCGGTCAAGGTACGGCCATTTTGAGTATTTCGTGATGCCGTTTGGGTTAACAAATGCTCCAGCGGCATTTATGGATCTCATGAATAGAGTGTTCAAACCCTATCTAGATCGGTTCGTGATCGTGTTCATAGATGATATATTAATATATTCCTCAAATGAAAATGATCATGAAGAGCACTTGAGGGTGGTGCTAGGAACTCTCAGGAAACACCAGTTGTACGCCAAGTTCTCAAAGTGGGAGTTCTGGCTACCCCAAGTCGCGTTTCTTGGACATGTAATCTCTGCTGAGGGAATCTCCGTAGATCCAACAAAAATTGAGGCAGTTCAGGGGTGGAAGCAGCCAACGAATGTGACAGAAGTGCGAAGCTTTTTAGGATTGGCAGGCTACTATCGAAGATTCATGAAGGGATTTTAAAAAATAGCCTCGTCAATGACAAAGCTCATTCGAAAAGATGTTAACTTTGAATGGACTGCCAAGTGTGAGGAAAGTTTTCTAGAGCTCAAAAATAGATTAACCTCAGCACCTATTTTAGCAATGCCAGATGGGCACGAGGGATTCGTTGTGTATACGGATGCCTCTAAGATAGGTCTAGGTTGCATATTAATGCAACACGACCAGGTGATCGCATATGGGTCGCGACAGTTGAAGAGGCACGAAGAAAACTACTCGACACATGATCTGGAATTAGCGGCCGTAATATATGCTTTGAAGCTATGGAGACATTACCTGTATGGTGAAACCTTTGAGGTGTTCACAGGCCACAAGAGCCTGAAGTACGTGTTCTCACAAAAAGAGCTAAACCTTAGGCAGCGACGATGGATGGAATTTCTAAAGGACTATGATTTCACCATACGATATCACCCAGGGCATGCCAATGTGGTGGCTGACGCACTGAGTAGGAATGTGCCCATCTCTATGGCCAGAATGATGGCCTGTGAATGGCAAATGTTTGAGGCTTTTAGCCATCTGACGGTGAGTGTAGTGCCGAAGGAATCATCCATCCTCATCGCTGGCATGGTAGTTCAGCTGGATTTAATGAACGAAATACGGGAGGCATATGTGGATGATAAACGGATACATCTATGGGTGGACGAGCATGGCCAGCCTAAGAGATCTGATTTTGAAATACATAATGGCATACTGAGGTTTTAGGGGAGGATTTACGTGCCAAATTTAAAAGATTTGAGTCAAAGAGTCCTGAATGAAACCCACAGAACTCGCTATACAGGACACCCGGGGGCCACAAAAATGTATAGAGATCTTCGAGAGGTCTATTAGTGGCCAGGAATGAAAACAAGTGTGGCAAGAAAAGTGGCGCAATGCGATACGTGCTAAAGAGTGAAGATAAAGCACTAGAGACCAGCAGGGCTCATGAAGCCATTGGACATTCCGGAGTGGAAGTGGGAGCACACCACAATGGATTTCGTGATGGGGTTTCCCAGGAGTCAGAAAGGCAACGATGCGATTTGGGTCATCGTAGATAGGCTAACAAATTCAGCACACTTCTTGCCTACACGGATCGATAGGCCAGTACGAAAATTTGCAGAGCAGTATGTTGGGGAGATAATTAGACTTCATGGCACGCCAGTAAGTATAGTCTCCGATCGGGATCCGAGGTTTACCTTAAGATTTTGGGGAAGCTTACAAGAGTGCATGGGGACGCAATTGAACCTTAGTACGGCTTATCACCCGCAGACCGATGGACAATCTGAAAGGACCATTCAAACATTAGAAGATATGCTAAGGTCGTGTGCCTTGGATTTTGAGGGTAACTGGGAAGAGCATCTACCTTTAGTAGAGTTTGCTTATAACAACAGTTACCATAGTAGTATAGGAATGGCACCCTATGAGGCTCTATATGGAAGAAAATGTCGATCGCCTATCTGTTGGACTGAGGTAGGAGAGAGACAAATATTGGGACCTGAATTGGTCCAGCAAACTACAGAAAAGATTCAGTAGATCCAAGAGAGAATCCAAATCGCACAAAGTCGTCAAAAGTCCTATGCAGACAAAAGAAGGCGAGATTTGGAATTCGAGGTAGGAGATCATGTGTACTTGAAGGTATCGCCTCAGCATTTGGCGACACGGGGAAAGAAGAAAGGTAAGCTAAGACCCCGATTTATTGGACCATATCCAATCAAAGGATGAGTTGGGCCATTGGCTTATTGCCTAGAACTTCCTATTAGCCTGTCCAACATCCATGATGTCTTCTATGTGTCTCAGCTTCGGAGGCATATACAGGATCCAACCCAGGAAATTTGAGTAGAAGTAATCGAATTAAGAGATGATCTAACTTATCCAGAGTCGCCCGAGCAAATCCTTGATCGGCGCGACCAAGCCCTGAGGAATAAAGTCATCCCACTGGTAAAGATTCAGTGGAGAAATCATACTAAGGAAGAAGCTACATGGGAGCTTGAGGACACGATTAGGGAAAAATATCCCCTGTTCTTCGAGGAAGTAGAATGAAAGTAGCAAATGTTTGTGATTATCTATGTAAGGTTATGAAAAATGTTATGAAATAAAGGGGATGTTTGTGAATAGTATGTTGTATTGGTGATTCTATCAACTATTTTTGATGTATGTGGTCGATGGTAGAAAGCTACAACAGGATATTCTGTACAAAACCCAATATACCCGATAGGCCTTGTATATGAAAGTGATGAAATTAATGTGTTTACAAAATGATTAATGACAAAGCTCGACTAAGAGATAAAAGTCGTTGCTTTTATGAGTTGTTAGCCTGATATTGATGTTGTAGTAGGTAGAATACAAAAATTTCGATGACGGAATTTCTTTAAGGGGGAGAGAATGTAATACCCAAGAACTTCGGGTTATTATTTTAAAGGAAAAATAGAAATTCGAAGAAATTAGGTATCTGGAAAGCCCAAAAAATTTACCGAATCAGCCGAAGGGAGCACCCTAGAGCCTAAATGTCTAAAGAAAAATGAACGCCTCTAATGATCATCTTAGGGCATGATTTTTAGGACCGAAAGAAATGCAATCAGGAATGATTTTCGGTACAGCAAAAATGCAGCTGCCATTTAAATTGCAAAATTGAATTCTCGTAGGAGACTTCCAAAATGGTAACAGAAGCTTTGGGAAGCTTCGTTTTGTCGAGTAGAACAACCCTTCAGAGGTTTCTAGAAGAAACGAGTAGGTTTAAAGCCAAAACGAAGAAACGGGCCTAAGTGCAATTTTCCAAAGTTGCCCGAGGGGGGACAAAATGTCATTTTTTGCAAAAGTGGCAAAGAGGAAATTGAAAGATTGGAACTTAAGGGGCTCAATGGAAATTAAGGAAACTGTATGGGTTGTGAGAAAATGGGGCCAAAATGGAAAAATCGAATTTGAGGGGGGCGAATCTGTAATTTCAGAAACTCCATAGCCATGGTTTCTGACAATGGGCTAGCATGATGGATGGTCGGGGATCTCGTTAGAGTCATCATGAGCCGACAACGACCACCGGAGTGGCTGGAATTTCAAGAAAATTGGCCAAGAAAGCTGGCCAAAAATGGGACGCCTGCAACTCACTTTTGTAGGCGAATATTAGTGCTTTTGGGTCGATCTAGGGGCGGTGGAGACTCCTAAGGCAATGGGCAAGGCATCCAAGGCCATTTGAAGCTTCGAAATCGCCTATAAATAGAGCTCGAAGACGGCCAAAATTTTGAAGAAAAAAAGCTTCAAATCGAGGGCTATTTTGGACGAATTGAGAGGCAAGGATAAGGGGCTTTTGTTGCCCATAGCTTGAAGATCATATCTGGAACATTTGGGGAGCAATGAAGCAGAATTGAAGGCGAATCGAAGCTTCGTCGGAACCCTAGGCGGACCGCCTAGTCGAGAGTTCGTGGCCTCCGTTGACCGGCTTTCGGACCTCCTTTGGAGCCCATTCAGAGTGCTTTGGGAAGTGAGGTGAAACATTTGGTGCGAAGTTCAAGATTGACACGGAAATCGAGACAGTTTACACATTTTTTGAGGTATCTCGATAACTGTGAAAAGTGAGTTGTTTTATCCCTATAACTCATATATGATATGATTTCCTTGCTATGCATAATATTTTCACATCTTATGATCATTTTCGTTCATATATTGTTGCATGGGAAAATGTGATATATGCACGACACGATATTTTGTCATATTGAAACTCGTGCATGGGTTTGGGATGTTACCCTAAGAGTGTAGCTGAAATTCCCCTAGGGCAATTAATGGAACAACATTAAGCTTATCCTGCAAGAGGTTCGGGATTCTACTTAGGGTTCTATGTCGGGCTGGCGGGCCTGGGAAGTTACATTGTGGGTATATGTTTATAATTGTCCATGCATCATGCATCATTCATTCATATTTATCTAACCCTCACTCAGAAGATTTCACCTTTTGATATTGGATTATGTCCCTAGAATATTCCACGTTCCAGGCGAGCCAAGTAGCTGGAAGGGCAAGGAAGTGATTGAGGCATGATCGTGGTGGAAATTTTGTGGGTTCCATGTGGGACTAGAACTATTTATTTTATTCGGATGTATTGTTTAGATTTTTTTTTCGTCTGTAATGTTATGTTGGGTGAACGATATGTATGTACCCACATATGCTATGTTTTCGAAGTTCCTTACAGGTTCTGATCTTGCTTCTGCTATGCTTAAAGTGTATCATTCCCTTACTATATTTGGGAGTGTTATTAAATAAAAGTCATGTTGAGGATTTATTGTCGGTTTATGTTTGATAAAAAGAAAAAAAATTCCTAACATAATTTAATGCCCTGGAAGGTGGGGTGTTACAGTTGGTATCAGAGACAAAGTTCTATTTGAAGAATCAGGATAGATCTTTAGGGATCTATGAACTCGATGTTTAGAAAACATAGATTAAGAAATCCTTATCTATAGATTAAGAGATTGATGATCGAAGTTTAAAGGTTGCGAACTTAAGTGTGCTGTACTGAAATGTGCCGGTCTAGGAAAGTTCTGGCTAAGGCAAGATTTGGTACTTAAGTGTGTCCATTGTGACCCACCTCTCTTACCTGGGAACTTACCTGGTGCACCATTCATGTACAAAACGCTAAATGGCTACTGTTCTCAGTGAATAGTAGAAAAGCTAACTGATTTTTAAATGGAAGCATGGAAAATGATTATCTCGAGCAATTTTGGGTGACCCACTGGATCAGCCGATAGGCAGATAACGAGCCAATTATGGTGGATGTCTTCAGTCGCCTGGACCTCCTCGAAGGAATTCTAAGAGATGTGCCGCCGAGCAGTTTCGTGCAGCCAAGCCTAGTGACTGCCCAAGTCAATTTTCTGATAAATCATATGGAAGGAGTATGGAGAGACCTAGCCGAAGGACTTTACCTCCAAGGTAACTATGCATCCTTGTTCTTCTACTGCCAACAGTTCCACGACTATGCCCTCAACATGTACGAGGGAGATGAACTGGAGGAAGAAGAAATGTCCGACCCCAATGAAAATTGGGAAGACATGGTGGCAGCCGATGCCAACATGATGGGTGCCGGCTACCTTAGCTCGGACGATGAAGAAGAAAGAATAACGGTGCACGACGATCTCGAAGGACCCGAGGTCGAGTCTGAGGATGACACGATAAGCGATGATGTTTGGGTCTGGAAATCTGCCAGCCCATAGAAAAGAATCATGGAAGATCTTATGTTCTCGCTTACTAGTATTTTGGGTGTATGCCTTATGTTTCTCGTAATCGATGTTATATACAATATATTGAAATAAAATTTCCTTTTTAAAGAAATTCTCATGGAATGAGACCTTGTCTTGTCTTTCAGATGGTAATCACAAGACAACAAAGGAATATGACCCCTATCGGCCCTAATCGGGGAATAGAAGATGTAAGAAGCAGTGGGAGTCGCCGCTACAGTAGTAGCATCAAAATGGGAGAACCAGAATTTTCCCTAGGCAAATGACTCCTTTATGATCACAATAGAAAGTGCTTGGAGAGGAAATTTAAATGCTTTCAATCATATGCATGACAAGAAGACATACTCCATCGAAGGTTTCCCAATTACGCTATAGGTAGAATTTTATTACATAGTTTTGAATCCTATCAGTTACTTTGTATCGGTTAAGAACCGATGTAAGGTAAACGATATTTATATCGTAAAAGATATCAGTTATGTCATATTGGTATTTAACCAATATACAATAACCAACATGTCTTTGTTGAATAATATTGGTTAATGTATATTAGTTAATTACCGATTCTAGGTAACCAATATTTTATATCGTAAATGATATCGATTATGTCATATCGATATTTAATCGATGACCTACATGTCTTCCTGTCCGATATGTATTGTTTATTTTATTAATTTTAACTCAAATGCAGGTTTTTATGTTTGAGGTGATGCCATACTTAGTACATATCAGTGTTGTTAAAAAGTTGGAAAAAGGCCTCTAATGTCCAAGGATCAAGAAATGGATACTATTTGACCATATGATATCCTAGAAAGTTATTCTTATGTAGGGTATTTTTCATGAGGCTATGCGTCATGGTCATTTGATCCATATTCTACTAACAGCAGAGGAGAGGAGGTCATATTATTTTATAAAGGCACATGGTGTGGAAAAAGTAGATGAAGAAGCAGAAGAAGAAGAGGAAGAAGAAGAAGAAGGTGAAGGAGAAGGAAGAGGTGAAAATGACCTTGAGTCCATGAACCAAGTTCCCTCAAGGCAGGCTGAGCCAAAGAAAAAAAGATCTATCAAAAACTTTTTCATTATTTATTTAGGGAACTGGTGGACTTGAAGATGGAAGTTGGGGTGCTGACAAAAGACATCGGGGACGTGAAGAGCGAAGTTGGAGTGCTGACAAAGGACCTCGGGGCTGTGAAGAGGGAAGTTGGGGTGCTAACCAAGGACCTCAGTGACATCAAGAATTTGTTGAATTTAATCTTCCATGAAGGGGAGAAGGCCCGAATAGAGAAGAAGATAATGGATGTAGATGGTAAGACTGAGGGGGGGATGGGGATAAGGAGGGGGTAAGATGGAGGAGGAGAAGACGGAGTGTGAGGGGGATGTGGAAAAATAGGGGAATAAGATGGAGGAGGAGATGATGGACGAGGATAAGATAGAGACTGAGGGGGATGAGGAGAAGGACGGGAATCAGATGGATGAGGAGAAGATGGATGAGGATAAGACGGAGACTGAGTGGGATGGGGAGAAGGAAGGAAATAAGATGGAGGATGACAAGAAAAAGCCAACAGTCTCAAAAAATGATTCATTACAATAATTAAAAACAACACTAACCACTGTAAAGGAGTCAATCAAAAAGCAATGTACACAAAAGGGGCAGAAAAGAAAAGAAGCAATTGAATCAATAATGAAGGCCCCTGTTGAATCAATAATGAAGGCCCCTGTTGAAAATAAGGAGAAAGCCGGAGGAGTTTCAACATTCACATCCACTATTCCGAGGTTGAATCCCCTACCTACAGGTCCTCCCAGCGGTAAAAGGTTATTGGAGTTCCAAAAATTTCTAAAAATGACAAATAGGACATCAGAGATTAAAGCTACTGTATCTACGATGAACAAGGAGTTTTTCCATACCATCTACACACCAGATGCGTGCCTGGAATCTCACATAAGTAATTATGTACTTGTATATCGGTTTATGTATATCGGTTAAGAACCGATATTACAATTCGATATTTGGTTGTTTTTTGTATTGGTTGTTAATGTCAGTTTAAATATATCAGTTATTAGTGTCGGTTCAACATCGATATATGTTTACCGATAACGTTCCAAATGATATATTTCTCTTCAATTTCAAATCATATTGCTTATTGACGTTTTGTTTAAATCCTTGCATTCCAGCACATGGACAGCTATGTGTACATGTTGAATAAAAGAATAAAAGTGATGATGCGGTGGCCGATCACCTTCCTTCCCCTTGAACCAGATGCCTGCAAAGAGACGAAGTCGGGGATTTGCTCTCTCGTGATCACTCTGACGTTTAAGTCAGTTCGCCGATCTATCTATATTTTTATAGTATATAGTCAAGAACTTAGGAAAAAAGAGAGAGTGAAATCCTTTACTCGTCCCTGTTGCTTTCCTTTTATCCTCTTGCCGGGATAGGGATTCTCTTTTCGAATCGCTGGGATCCCCGTACTGTCCCCTGCAGAGCCATGATCTTAACGATATGGATATGGTAATCATTTCTGAGAGGTTCAAGATAACCCCTATCTCCATGATTCTTGGAGCAATGGTTGATCTCGAGGAATACGACGAATCTTCAATGAGTAATAGGTTAGCCGGTGTGTTGAGGCGTATCTGCCACGTGTCCTCTCTGGGCTTAAGTAGGATGACGTTAGTGGAGTGGCTCCCAAGTGAGCACGTGTCACTGCTGCTATTGGCTATATTCCAGGTGTATTGGAGTAATTAGGGACCTGAGGGCATTTTCCATTATCACTTGCCCCCCCACTCCTCGAGCCCTCTAGCTTGAATGGCTCAAGAAGTGTCGAAGTCTCTGAAGGTTTACGCTCCCTTTTACGCAGAGGGTCGAGATCTGTCGGGTTTGAGGAGCTAGGGAGTTTCTTTTTCTTGCATATGTTCATATATGCGTGGTTACCAATTTGTTCTGATGTCAATATCCATTCCCTAGACATTGTCCAAACCTTTCACGTCTCGAGCCGCGCAATCTCTGGGTAATTAATGCTCATAATTACCTGCCCTTTGGTTCTCCACCCTCAAGGCTTTAATAGGCGACTCTCATCTTTCTGTTCACTTCTTCTTCTAATCCTTTTCTTGCCCAACCTATTGCCATGTTAGCGTGCATTCCCTTCTCTTTCTACATCTTCCTTGCTCTCTCCCTCAACTTTCTTTCATGTCAATTACAGGATTTGGACGGCTTAACTCGGCCAGCGTGGAACTCATTAAGTGCGAAAACCACCCCGCCTATTCAATTCCATGCCAATGGATGAGCGAGTTGGAGTGCCAGCAGTTCAAAGAAAAATATAAGTTAGTGTTCTCTTTGTGTTTCAATTTTCATTTTTGAGTTTTAAATTCATTTTCAGTTTTGTACTTTGAGTGTTTGTTTTGAGATTTTTAAAAACGTGTTCTTTTTGTCATTCTGAAAAATTGTTTCTCAAAATAGAAAACTGGAAAACGCATTTACTGTGAAATTTTGTAAAATGTTATTTTATGATTTTTTTTAAAAAGTTTGATTCAAAGTAAATTATAAATAATTATTAATAAGTTATAAATTTAATTTATATAATTTAAAATATAATATTGGAGATAACTAATAATTTAATCATATATAATGTATTAAAATTACAAAGTAATTTCTAAAATTATTTTTAATTTGACTCAACTATTAATTTCATAATAATTTTTTTTTGTCTACAAATTGAAATTACCTACAAATTTAGATTACCACGACATAAATATTAAAAAAAATTATAAATCATAAAATAACAAAATATTAATTTATTCAAAATTTTAAAAATATATTTGAAAAGAAAAAATTAATAAAAAATTATATTACATATTCAGCGTGTGGGGCAGTGAAGGAAGTAAAGAATGACAGAGAAGAAATGGAAGAGGACGTGTGAGGTGGTGAAGGAAGGAAGAAATGGTAGAGGCAGTGGCGGAAGGAAGAAATGGTAGAGGGCAGTGGCGAGTGTTGACGGTGGATCTGGGCATGGCAGTAGCGGTGGCGGGCGTGGACAGCGGATTTGGGCGTGGAAGGCAGGCGGATTTTTGGGCGTGGAGGGCAGTGGCAGTGGCTATGGCTGACCGATTTGGGTGTGGCAGTGATGGCGATGGTGGGCTGTGGCGGTGGCGGGAATGGATGGCAGTGATGGTAGTGGCGATCGAGCTTGAAGAGAAGAGAGCTGGAAAAAAATAGGTGTTTTCCATGTTTTGGAATCACTCGTTGGTTTTGGTTGAAAACGGCCAAAATGCGATTTTGTTGTTTTGAGTTTTGTGTGTAAGTTTTTTTTTTTTGAAAAATCTAGTTTTGAAAATGGGTAAGTAAACGTGTTTTGGGTGTTTTGAAAATCGAAAATAGAAAATGGCCAAAAACAACAAAGAGAAAAAGCCTAAGATTCCTGAAGAATGGGAGGTCGAGTTCAACACCCATTTGCGAGCATGCCACCACGTCGTCGATCGTCTCTATGTTTACAAGTGTGCCTTTGACCGGGGCTTCCGCCTGCCCCCCCCCCCCCCCCCCCCCCGAGGAAAGGTCATGTCCCAATCCTGAGATTAGGTCCAAGTCGCTCATGTACTCCAGGGGGTCCAAAAATTCAGATGACTAGAAGGAATGCTTCATCTTCATCCGCCCCAAAATGTCCAGCTCCTCATGAGAGATTTGGTCCGTGAACAACGGGTGAACTTTGGATACCAAGCACATACGCCCGAGTATCGAGGCAATAAAAGAGTCAGCCAGTAGGATCATGGTCCCCAGCCGGGACTGGAAAGAGTAATGGCTTTCCAATCCAATGCTTAACCAAGCGGGCCTGGATGGTGAAAACTGTAAGCGTTAGCCTTTGCCTTTCTTCCTTACTTCTTCATTCTTTTCATTTTTACCAGACATTGATTTTCCTTATTCTTCTTGCATAGTTGAAACTCTTTGGGAGATAACTTATTCCCTTATCACTGAGGGGATGATCTTAGACTTCCCTGAAAGCAAAAACGAAGAAGAGAGGTGAGAAGGCCCCCAAGATCTCTCAAGGTAAAGGGCTCCTTGCTCCGTTTGAGAAGGCTCCGAAGGCCTTTTAGAGTAAAGGACTTTTCGCCCCCTCCCGCTCAAAGAAGATGGCTGTGAAGACCCTAGGACTTTCCATGAGGCCTCAATGGGCAAGGCTGAGGCTCGCCCAAGTAGTCCTTCATTAGGATCCTAAGCCCCGAAGAATAAGAGGGACTCGTAATCTGAGAAGTCAACTGCCTGCAGGTATGGAGTTAACTATAATGCATCCTAATATTCCTATCCCTTATGTTTTTAAGCGGATATTAACGTCCCTATCTTTGGAGGGGCACTCGAGATTAACAAGAAGAGCTTCATTAGAGGAAGCGTCTGCATTTTTTACTAAGGAGATTCTGGCCCGAAGGGCGAAGTGACGAAGGGTTGAGACTTCCCCCTCTCCTTCTTCGGCCGAGGCGACCTCAGTTCCTGAAGCAGCCAAGGCCCCCGTTAAGACCCAGGCTATTTCCAATGCTTCGCTGGCTATGGGCGAACCAGATTACTGCGCCAAGATTCTAAGGGTAACCTTTACCGCTTGGCTTTTCCCTAGAGTTCTCTTCATACGAACAGGCCTTGACCTTTATTTTGTTTTTTTTTTTCAGAGCCTTTCGGCCTTTCAAGATTTGGTTGCCCAGCGAGAATCAAAATTCCAGGCCCGGTTCGCTTGCCAATGAAGCCGAGGCTTGAGCTCGCGAGGATCTGGAGCTGGCGCAGAAGAGTATGTTGGAGGCTCATCAGGACAACTCTAGGCTCGGGGAAGAGCTGGATACCGCGAAGGGCACGAACAACCTACTCTGAGAGAACACGAAGAAGCTCACCTTGGAGTTGAAAGAGGCCAAAAAGGGCCAGGTAGAAGTCATGGAGTCCTACTCTTGGTGCAAAGAAGACCTCCGAACAGCTAATACCAAGCTTTAATCCACCCTTAAGGATGCCCACGTGGCCTTCCAAAATTGCCGCGAGGATTTTTGAAGCTCCGAGGCTTATGCTACGGAGTTAGAAGGTGTCCTTCGAGGTGGATTCAAGCATATGAAGAAACTTACAAATGAGCGCTTCCTGAACTTGCACGTGGACTCCATCACCTTCGATGTCTCGATAGCTTTATCTTCTTTAGAATAGATGCCTTTGTATTTGAACTCAATAATTCAATAAAACTTAACCTCTTAATTTTGCATCTTCTTTTTCTTTGCTTGCTTGTTTTTCCAACAACTTATAAGATTTCCACATTTTCTCCCCGAAGATTGAACATTATCCGCACTAGTTAATCACTCTTTTAAGAGAAACTGCAACTCTTTGAAGGAGATCATAATTTGGGGGGGGGGGGGGAGGCTACATCTAACCCCTTCTATGCTTAGAGGATTTCCTTTTTCCCCTTCTCAGGGATAAGGTCTTCGGGGATCAAATTTGATCCTTTCCCCATTTTCTCTTCTTTTTTCTTCTTTCGGAGGTTCGAGGCCCCACAAGGATCGCGTCTGATCCATTTTCTTTTAATCGAGGGTTCGAGGCCCCCCCGAGGATCATATTTGATCCTCTTTCTTTACTTGGGGTTTTAATCCCTCGAGGTTAGCCTTATTTTTGGTCAGGGGTGGTCCCCTGGGATCTTTTGCTGTGTGGAGCTTCAACTGTTGGGAAAAAAAATTTATTTCAGAAGTCACAATAAAGAACATTACTGATAAAATTTCCTCAAATTTTTCACATTTCAAGTATTTTCAACGGGTACACCTTTTGCAGTCTGGACTTTATAAGCGCTAAGACTGAGGGCTTCCACCACTTTGAAGGGGCCCTCCCAATTAGGTGTTAACTTGTTTGCTTCTCGGGTACTTTGAACATTTGCTTGCCATAATATCCAATCTCTAGGAAGGAAACCCCGAGCTTTTACCCTTCGGTTGTAGTACCTTTCAATACGCCGATTGTACGCTGCCTGTCGAATCTTCACCTGATCACAAAGTTCATCGAGTAGATCTAAGTTTTCTCTTAGATTTTGGTAATTAGACTCTAGGATGAAGGGTTCCACTCTGAGGGTTAGCACGCTTATTTCAATTGGGATCAAAGCTTCCAAATAATAATATAGGCTGAATGGAGTCTCGCCCGTAGATACCTTCATCGTGGTTTGGTTAGACCATAAAATACTTGGTAACTCATCCACTTAACCCCCATCTACTTTGTTCACGTGGGCCTTTAAACCATGCAATAAAGTTTGGTTAACGAGCTCGATCTGGTCATTGGCTTGTGGATGGGCCACCGAAGTGAAATGCTGTCGTATCTTCAGCTCTTGGCATCATTCCTGTACCGATCGG
This sequence comes from Diospyros lotus, assembly GCF_014633365.1. Taxonomy (NCBI): domain Eukaryota; kingdom Viridiplantae; phylum Streptophyta; class Magnoliopsida; order Ericales; family Ebenaceae; genus Diospyros; species Diospyros lotus. The sequence goes on from NC_068348.1 coordinate 9,804,801, forward strand.
TCAGTGAATTGAGTGCCATTATCTGAAATTAGGACTCGAGGGATTCTGAATCGGCACACCACATTCTTCTATAGAAATTGCTTCACTTGCCGAGCAGTAATGGAGGCCACTGGTTCCTCTTCAACCCACTTTGTGAAATAATCTATGGCGACAATAGTGTATTTAACCTGGCTAGCCGCCGGAGGGAAAGGACCCAAGATGTCGATTCCCCATTGAGAAAAGGGGTAAGGTGCGACCAAATGAGTTAAAGTGACAGTTGGTACATGAACCAGGTTAGAGGTTTGCTGGCATCTATCGCAGGTTCTGACCAACTACTCTGAATCCTTCGCCATTGTTAGCTAATAATACCCTTGTCGAAGAGCATTCTTGCTAAGGGTTCAAGCCCAATGTGGCTTCCACATATACCTTCGTGGATCTCCCTTAAAATGTAGTCCGCTTCGTGGGGCCAGATACACTTGAGTAAGGGCTGCGAGAATGACTTCTTATAGAGCTCCCCGTCGACTATTATGAAACTTAGGGCCTTTATTTTGATTTCTCGAGCTTCAGAGTCACCGTCGGGAAGTTTTCCATCCTTCAAGTATAAGAACAAGGGATCCACCCAACTGGGCTCGGCATCAACACAGATTTGTTTAGCTAACTCCTCGATGCTCTTCTATGGTAGAGACTCAATTTGGATCTCCCGAGAGCTCATCGGGAAAGAGGACGAAGCGATTTGGCACAAAAGATCTGCTTCCATATTCGTGGCCCGAGGAACATATTCCACCTTCACTGATTGGAAGCGCTCCATCAACTCCTTGACCATAGTCAGATATTTCGCCATGTGACCTTCTCGAGCCTCGTATTCCCCATTCACTTGCTGCACAACCAGATTGGAGTCCGAACTCACCTCAATTCATTGCGCTCCTAACTACTCAGCCATGTTCAAACCTGCCAACATGGCCTCTTATTTAGCCTCATTATTAGATGCTCAGAACTTGAAGTGCAAGGCATAGGGTCAAGTCTGCCCATCAGGACTTTTAATCATCAGCCCCGCTCTGCCACAGCCCGAGGTCGAGCTTCCATCCAAGACCAACATCCATGGCCTCTGATCCTGTCCCGAGGCCTCCTAGGATCCAATCCCTTTGGCGATAAATTCTGCCAATGCCTGGGCCTTGATAGCCAGTCAAGGCCTGTACTCAATATCAAAATCCGTGAGCTTTATCACCCATTTCAACATCCTTCCCGAGAGCTTCGATTTGCTAAGCACCTGCCTCAAAGGTTGGTTAGTAAGCACGATAATGGTATGAGCTTGAAAATAGGGCCAAAGTTTCCTGGCCGAGATTACCAAGGCAAAGGCAAACTTTTCCATGGGAGAATATCGAACTTCATCCCCTGTTAATTGTTTACTGGCATAGTAAACAAGCCTTTGCCTTTTATCTTCTTCTTAGACTAGCACCGAACTCACAGCCTCTTCGGCGACTGCCAAATAAAGATACAACGGTTCTCCTTGCTGAGGCTTGGTGAGAACTGGAGACGAGGCCAGATGTTCCTTCAGCTTGCTAAAAGCTTCTTTACATTCATCATCCCAGACAAAATTCTTTGCCTTTGACAAGACCTTATAGAAAGGAAGACCCTTTTCTGCCAATTGAGAGAGGAATCTCCCTAAAGTCGTCATTCTTCCTCTTAGGCTTTGTACTTCTTTGATGTTCCTCGGGGCTGGCATGTCTAGAATTGTTGTAACACCCCCTCTCCTGGAACTTCCCGAGAAGAGGTGCTACTAGGGATAATAAAATAAACTGAATGATAACTGAAATCTGATACCAAATGAATATCTCCATCATCTGAAATAAAACTCTTAGCCAATAAACTGAAATCCATAAATTACATCTAAGGGAAAATCCCTAAACTGGATTATAAAATAAATCTAAACTAATCAAGAACTAACTAATAGACTAACAACTCCCAGACATCTTTAGTCTTGAGTAGCTCCACATACACACACTACTGGACACTGCTGTTAGGCCCCACATCTGGTACTCCCCCACTAGGACCTGGAATGGTGAAGAGTACAAGGTGAGCTACAAAGTTCAGCAAGTAATAAACTGGAAAGAATAACTGAAGCTGAATCGAAGAATATCGATACTGATTAAAACTTACTGAACTTGAACTGAGAGATATAATAATCACTGGATGGCATTATAAGATGTAATGCACATAAACTGTAACTAAATACAGGTATGCAACTTTGGCACGTAGGCCCACATAACTGTAACACATACCTGACTGATCTGAGTCCTGCAAACATAAAAACTGTAAGCACATACTTTGGGCAATATGCCCCTAGCTCCCTGGTCGATATCAGGCGAGCAACTCATAACTGAGATATAATTGAACTGATACTAGTGGGATCCCCGCAGACAAGCCGCCTTGCGCGCATAATGCTATGCTCATATAAATGCTGGCACACGATATGTAGTGCTCCTCATAAAGTCATGCTCAATGCTCATACAATGTGTATGCACATAATCTCACAAAATAATGCTGACCATGTCATAATGAACCGCTAAACATGGTATATGATTTTTACTAGAAATATTGAGATTTAAATATTCTGAAATTTCTGAGTATAGGCATGGCATATTGGATTTTATCATATCTTGGCATAAAAATTCAATATTTGAATAATTGAATATTTATATTAAATTTAAGACTTGAATCAAGAATTTATTGGAAGTCATTCGGATGCCATTTGATACTATTTGGATAATTGAGGAAGCAAAATGAAGCAATTTGAATGAAAAAGTAGCCCATTCGAATGAAAAAAAGGATTTCAGCAAGCTCATTCGAATGGCAGAAAACTCATTCGAATGACAGAGACTCATTCAAATGACAGAAGGCTTATTCGAATGATAGATGCTATTCAAAGGCTATTCGGATATGATCTGGGACTCATTCAAATGACTCACAAATTCATTCGAATGAATTTTGAAAAAATGCGACTCATTCGAATGCAACAGTAACTTTATTCGAATCAATTTATGGATCATTCGAATGACAAGAAGGCTCATTCGAATGCTAGACTATACAAAGCAACAGCTTAGTCACATCTTCAAGGATTCATTCGAATGACATACAAAAAATAAATACGAATGATATGATAACACATGACTCATTCGAATGACCAAAAACTCATTCGAATGACTGGAATATTATAAGGGAAAAGCTTACGATAACACTGAAACTTATTCGGATGCTTTGGAACTCATTCGAATAACACAATACTCATTCGAATGACTGGAATCTTATCAGACATAAAACTCACGAACAAAGATGATATCTTGAATTACAAACTTAACATTACTACACCATTCCGAAAGAAAACTTGAGAAAACAAATCCCAACTGTTTCCAAACAAACTTGAGAATGATTCAACAACAATATTGATGAGAATCGCTGAAAGAAATTATGCATACCTGCTGTGAACTCACTGTACGCATGTAGATATATATTTATAACATGCACTGAATTGATATAACTCATTGTAATGCACATATATATACATATACATGCACTAGAACTGATTCAATTCTGGAAATCTGATATCAACTCAATTAAGACCTGTAAGAAAGGATTACAGGGGAAGGATACTTGCCTTATGATCTTCTTGATCGACTTAATGATCTCACGAGAGCCTCCTATGCAAAACTTGAACTCACTGATTGCTTCTTGGCTCTCTGTTCTTGCGGCGTGAAGAACATATGACTTATGAAACTATATATACACTGATCTAAGAAGCCCTAACACCATAACTCATTCTCCTATTATAACTAGGAGTCTTCTAACCCAATCGTCTCACGGATGGATTCTTCAATCCCTTAATCACATTAATTCTATTTAATAATTAAATGCTAATATGAAATCCTTAAATGACCAACATGTCCTTGCATTTAATCTTCACAATAATTAAATAATTAAATGCTATTTAAAAGCTATTTTCTCAACTAAAGTCTCTAGATTGCCATATTAACAATTAATTGGCAAAAATCCTCCAAACAAAACTAATTAAGAAATTCAATAATTTCTAAATAAAATCTAAACCTCTAATGGGTCGTTACAATTGTAACGCCCCACTTTTCCAAATACACAATAACATGAAATATAATTAGACATCACCTACGGGCATTATGGAAACCCTTACCAACGGAAGCATTGGATCGAACCTGCAAGCTTTGTCAAAGTTAAATAAAGGGGTTTCCACTATATTTCCTTTATATGTACAAAAAATGCAATAAATACAAAAGATGTAACTCACTACTTGAAGTTACAACTACAACACATGCCCAAACTAGCGAATAAACCCTTATCATGGAAGCCTTACATAACCCCTATTTATACAATTGCGATACAAAATTCTCAAACCAATCCAAAGGCTACATAAGATCCATAGCACATGATCAACATGGAGTTAAACTAAACATCGGCCTCCTCGTAGCCTTTTCTCCTGCTTGTTTCCGGGGTACCTGGCATGCTAATATAACTGGGACATTGAATGTATGAAATGCAAGTATGCAAAGTGAAACCCCCTTTGTGGAAGCCATGCCAGGGTGTTGCAATCACCCCCGCGCATGCCATGCTCACCTCAAACACGCATATATGACTCCGCAAATCACTCATGGTGGCCACTAGCTTGCCACAAACAACCACATGCCATGAAGTGATGAAATAAGTAAAGTAACATGCTAATCAAAGAGATCAAGTGAGTATGTCCACATTCAACACAAATGGTTCAAGTAATGATCAATATGAAGTACAAATAATGAAAGAAACCACTCACCTTGATCGCTTCCCCTTCGATAGCACGGTTTTACAGTCTGGTTTCGAGCACTAGGGGTTGTTCTGCAGAAATCACGCGTTTGGATGAACTAAACCTTAAATGTGTCTACATGATGATTGTAGATAATTAAATTAGAAGAATAACAGTGAAAATTTGAGACAAATGGAGCTTGGACGCGCCCTCACGCGCCCTCGGAAGGGTGGCCACGCTCCTCTTCCTTCATTGTTTTGGATTTTGCAACCTAAGATTAAAATAGCTATATCTTGCTCATTTTAACTCCGATTTGCTCTCCGTTTGAACCTACAGACTCTTCTTTTCGTGCTCTATGATCCTATAGAAAGAAAGTTAGCTTACCTTTTCGAATTACCTTCTGTTTTGGTGGTTTTCCATCCAGATCTCTCTTTCCTTTCTTCTTTGCTTTTTCTTTGATTTTTCTTACACTTGCTTTCTTCCCTCTTTCCTTAGCTTCTTGTGGCCTTAACTCCTTCCCTTTATATCGCCTTTAATTTCCCAAATCCTCAAGATTTTACTTGGCCTTCAAGTTGCTCACTTTCCACCCAAGTAATCATCACACTTTGAAATTTTTGCAATCTTCTCAAGCAAGCTTCCACTTCCTCCAATCCTAGGCTTCCAACTACACTTCCAAGATAAGCTTTATCATCTTCTTCCTTTGCAAGCTAATTCCTAGCCAATCCTAATCTTCTAACTTTAGACTTTAGGATAAAAATCCATCATTACATCCTTTGAATATTTTTATCTTCCTATTCAAGCTTCTCCTTTCTTCCAATCTTAAATCTCCAAATACTCCCTTACGTGGCTTTAGGATAAGCTTTATTATCCTCTTCTTTTGCAAGCCGATACAAGTCTTCCAAGTTAAGCCATTCCAAGACTTTTGGTGTAAGAATCAATCATTACTTCAAAGACTTTAGGGAAAATTCTTAAACCAATCCTATCTCTCCAACACATGGCTTCTAGGATAAGGAATCATTATTCCTTTTGTTGGGAACAAGCTATCCCTTTTACAAGTTGTGGTATTTGCATTTGGGTCCTAGAACCATTCATGTTCACACTTTAATTCCAAACTTTCATTTGAAACATTTTATTGCAACATCCAAGCTTACATTAAATTTTGGGGTATTACATCATCCTCCCCTTAAAATAAATTTCGTCCCCGAAATTTCTCTTCATAACTCACTCAGAATCTATTTTTCCTAAGAAAATTTCATGGTGTCTCCAAAACACTTTCTTGGCATGCCCCAATCAATATGGTTTGCCTTAACTCTTGGCTTAATGTAACGACCCGCTCCCACTTACGGGTGCCACCGGTAAATAATCAACCGGATTACTCACCCAACGAACTACAACTGAAGGGTTGGACTATGTTTCAACAGGAAACGCCCTAGGTGGGAACTAGGCTTCGTCCTTCCCTTCGCTCCACTCAGGAATCGGTCTCAATTCAAACTAGAAAAAAAACTCAGCGAGCCGAGACCCGAAACCCGAGTGAGCTTCACCTCTCTTCAACTCGTCTCATAGCAAGTCAGTGGTGACCCGGGCACAAAGCTAGCATAACAAACATTTCACTGAGTATTGGGGATTTATGAGAACATACCTCGCTGATCTTTACCGATCCGAACTTGGCTTCAACAACCCAAGCCACATATACAATGAACAATCTCATAATCACTTATCACACTATGATGATTACAATAACTAGATACCTCTAGTGCTCAATATCGATTACATTCAAACACATGAATACATATAAAAGAATACAGGAGATTACATAACAACACATCTCAGGCAACAAGTTAATTGCCATAACAACCTCCCGGCACCATCCCTGCTTGCATTTGGACTTGCATCATCTACACATGAGGTAAAACCTCATGAGTCATAAAGACTTAGTAAGGGTGCAATGCATGTAAATATTAATATAGTCATGTTTATGTATGCCAAATGCATGCAAATGAGGCTAGGCTCACACATCCTCACAACCCACCAAGGTTTGAGGCATCAACCCATCAGCCCCCACCACTAGTCCTCCTTATGGCCACAGGTCCACTAGAGCTTGCATCACACAAGATATAACCACTACATGCCAATGCAACATAAAACATTATCAAACACATTTACCAACTTGCAAGGCCACCTCCACATGGGGTCGTCTCTTACCTGGCTCGAAGCCTCATCTTTGCCTCGGCACAAACCTAGCCCGAACTCCGAGCTCTTCTAGAATCACTGCCTCCCCAGTCGAACCTAGATACAAATACACACAAACCCAACTCTATCAACATCTGACATCAAACCAATGCCCTCAACTTTGCCACACACACCATCAAAACCATCCATCAACAATTTTCCAAACAACCCCGACATAGGGTTTAATCCAACAAATAACTATTTTACATTAACTCGCTTAGTGCAAATAACTAGGGAAGAAAATATTAATTTACCTTGACTTATTTGGAGAGAAATTCGGAAACGCCCACACCGATGTTGCCTCCCGAGCTGCCATTTGTGCCCAAAAATCTCACTTTTGAGCTCCCGACACGCTCCTCCAGCCCCAATTTAAATTCCAGAACTTTCCCCCATTTTTCTGGAATTTTTTGGGATTTTTCTCCATTTTTCTCTTATTTTCCATAATTTCCATTATTTCTTTTCTTTTATTTTTCTTTTTCTCTTTATTTTTCCTCCCCTCTCCTGTTCATCTTCTTCCTTGGATCTTCCCGCGCGCGCACGGCTTCTTCTTCCTTGCGCCTACGCGCGGCCAGCCTCGTCCACCGCTTGCTCTGATGGTTGCCTCGCCTTCCCGTCGACCGCCATCGCCTGACGGCGCCACCACCGATCGCATCGCACCACCGCGAGCTCGCTGCCAGCGTCGACCTCCCCTGCGCGCTGCTGCCATTTTTGATCGACGAAGGTTCTGGCCGCCTTGCTGCCTCGGCCCTCCGCAGCGAGCACATCGCCATCCCCTAGCTCTGTTGCTGTTGCTGCTTCCTCGCCTCGGCCATAGCCGATCTGCCTCACCTCTCACAGCTACTACAACAGCAGCTCGAAGCTGCTTCTTCCATGGCCGAGCTCGGCCATCACTCTCTCGGGAGCTCTCCCTCTCGGTCTCGGCCTCTCGCGATCTCACTCTCGCGATCTTTCTCCCTTTCTCCTCTGCTTCCTGAGCTCTCTCTCGGCTCTGCTCTCTCATTGCCATTTTATAGAGACACACGTGAGGAAGCTTCAAGGAAGCTTTCTCTCCCCTTTACACGCACACACAGCATATATCTATATATATATATCACATATTACACATTAAACCCTCATAATTCCCAAAAATTCCACTTAAGCAATTAATAATTGCTCTTGAATATTTTTATAATTACACTTGGGCCCTCCCAATGCTTAATTAATTACTCTTAAGCCACTCAAAATCTCGATTTATTCGAAATTAATAACCGACCACTACTCGGGAATACCGATCTCGTCCCTACGCTTGCACGGGACCTTTATTCGACCCGAAAGCACTTAAGGGTTGCCTTACTCAGAAAACCGAACCACCCCTAGGGTCCCCTCAGCTTCCAAGAGGTCCCCTCCGACTATTCGGTATTGGCACCCACTCGGGCTTATACAAAATTTATTTCAAAAATTATTCCCGGTCGGACCGCTTCCAGTGTCACTATCCTCATCTCGAGACGCTCACCAATCCCTTGCCCTCTTCCCTGGACATCCAAGTCCCGAGGCACTCCCAGCCGCCAATTCGGGAGTTTTATTAATTAATTTATCGGGATTGACCCTTGGGCTTTCCGGACCACCCGAGGCCTGACAAAATAAATCCAAAAATTATTTATTTTCAATACCATGTAATACCGGGTATTACACTTAAGGCACACATTTTTAACTCAAAAATCAAAACATTTCGTCTGTAAATCGATATCAAGGTTTTCGACTCTTTCCCAACTGTCAACTCATGACCATACCTTCGTGTCTTCTAGATTAGCTTTCCAGATCTGTTCATCAGATGAGAGTGAATCGTCAGGCTATCGACGTAAATAGATATTCCATCAGGAATCACATCCAATGCCATAGGCTAAAAAGCCTCCACTAGTCCCCCACTCTCGGGTCAATAGAACAGGCTCATTCCCGCATTAGCCACCACGTTCACCTAGAACAGGCTATTAGAGCAGGCTCGTTAGCCACCATATTCATCTTCCAAAGATGGTACTGGATCACACAACCACAACCCTTCAAAACTCTATCCACCGTCATTACCCTGCATTCAAATCCCTCTGAAAGAACAGGCTCCTCAAGCAATCACGAGGTCCTCGAACTTTTCATATAAATAGCACTGCCAAAGCATTCCCACTACTACATCAACATCTATGCTAGGGCCAGATTCAGAATAATCAAATCAAAGCCAATTTCTCACAATAGCTGGGGTGTATAATAATTCGCACACTAAACTGAAGGTCAGGTCAGTAACCAGAATAAATCTCCCTTCCCAAGGCCAAATCCGAGGAACACACATATCCCCATGCTTGCTATCCTGGGAAACACTTTCCTAAGCAAGCCCATATCACACACATGCCCACACTGGGAAGCATTCCACCCATAGTTATGACCTACCCCGACCCATGTATGCAATCACAGTTCCACCACCCCTTTCCCAAACCTCCAAATTCCCAAGCCCACTTAGCAAACAATGCAGTCGTCATGACTCCTGGTACGCTTGCTGACTTACTTTCAAACCCATAAGGGTTAGCCAACTCAAATGGCATTATCAAAATTCATAATGTCCACCATAGGTCTCCCGAAAAGGATAACCTAAACCCTTTAGACAATCCCGGGCTAGCAGTTACCCCTTTCCTCAAGTATAACACTCTTTGGCCTCTTGTTTGGCCCCCAACCAAGTTTCCAAAATTGCAAGATTTTCAAAAATAAAATAACTGGAATAGTTACCTTTTGGTTTGAAGTTTCCTTCCTCAGATTCCCAAGCCACGTCTTGTCCCAAGCCTCGGGCACTTCTTGCCTGGAACAATCATACTCAAAATCGTATGATCAATGCTCAAACCTCATTAGTAAAATAATTCCAAAAACATTCATAACCAACTAATCATTGGTAAACCATAAATTAATCACCCCACTATTCCCAAAAATCCAATTTATTACAACTTACCCTTGGAACCTTTCCCATGTCCCATAATTGCCTTGCAACTCTATTATTCTAAATTGATAATCAATCTTGGCATCAGGGACACTACCCTTTGTCTTAAGTTTTCTTCCTTGAGTTCCCAAGTTGTGTATTTTCCCAAATTTTGAGAACATTAAATTTTTCCATCAATCCAACAAATTCCAAATATCCATATCCGCAATATGTATTAAGATTTTCACGTACTAGGTACTTACCAAACCTTTATCAGGTTCGTAACCTCAATCCAAACAATTTCTCGAGCACTTGCTATCTAAAGTCCTTAAAATTTTGAAGCCATCATATACCTACAAAACATTTCCAACGAACTGTGAATCAAATGTCCTCAAAGTCTAGTTAGTCTCCCCAATGGTCTCCAACTATCCACAATCAACTGGTAAATTGTAACCTAAGAACCATAGGATTTCCAAGATTCTTCGCGAGTCTATTTGACCGTCAATCCTAGGTTATCATCACCCAAATATCCTCAAGAATGATATAAGAATTACTAAACTTACCTCAAGTCCGTAATCATTGGTCCCGAATTCCAAAATTCTTAGAATCCTCCAGATTCTAGATTTATCAAGTTCCTGCAAAATAGTCGTTACACAGGATTCTAACGAACCACATATATATGTATCTCCAAGACCCAATAGGTCCCCCAAATACTTATTATCAAAACTCCTCGAAGCAATAGAAACAGTGGAGCATTCTCCAATGGTCATTGCCAAACTCCTGCAACACATAATCATTAATTTTAGCAAACCATAAATAAAAATGTCTCCCAATTCTCCATCTCCTCAAGGTTCTCATTACCAGCTAGCTCAAAATAGTTTGGTCCTATGCAGTTTCCTAAGGCATAACCTATCCACATGTCCCATTCCACAGATCGTACCCAGACTTTAGATTATCGCGTGTCTCCCTTACGCGTTCCATTTCAATCAAATCATCATGATCATATAACGACCATCCATCTTTGATCTTTCGCCTGACCCAATCACTTAACAAAGTTAGTATCCTCAAATCACTTAACATTTAAGAAAACCTCAACCATTAGATTTCCAAAAAATGGTTAAAAGGATTCCACGAAGCCTTATCCAATTTTTTTCCTAAAATCCAATGAGTCACCCAAAATGATAGCAAAAGGGGTTTAGTCCATCACACAATTAGAGTACTTACTTGTATCACACCCCTAACTTACATACTCATTAGATTCTGCCAACGATCGTCTATGCCTCTCAAATGGTTCCATGACTTACCCTGTCATCAAAGTTCAAAGATTAATAACATCAAATATATACCATAACATTTCATACCACCATTTCATCTTCCAAGATCCTCAAAGGTAAGCCATGTAACTCAACCTATTACCAAGGAATCCTAAAGGTTAGTATTACTCGGTAACTATCATATCTCCTGCCGGTGCTTATCCCATAATACACATAGACATAAAGCAACAACCCATCACACCCATTAAATCTTCAAATTGGCACAGGGTCCCATGGACCAATATTAACAAATCTCCCAAAACACAAAATAATTAGACCATCAGATAAAATAGGATACTTACTTGCATTTCATTCCAACTTACTCACTCACCGAGTTACCTCGATCAACGTGTAACCTATCTTGTCATCAAAACTCAAGATTAGTAAAACCAACATAACACCAAGCATACCTCAAGATACCACATACCACTATTGTGATTACCAAGAATATCCTCTAGTAACACGTAACCTATCCTGCCATCAAGGCTCCTTAATGGTTAGTAACATTTGTCAACATCATAATCATCATGTTTCAATTATACATAGACCATTTTCATATGTGTACATACACATAATCCTCAGTCTCGAAAAAATAGAAATAACAATCATTCTTCAGGTTCATCTGCGAGTCCCATCATGCCCTCTGGCCAAAGTACCCACAATATTAGACATATCAATCTAGATTAAGACCTGAATCCAACCCATTTTGTACATACGTTACTTAGTCTCGCAAAAATCATTCCTCTTTGGTTTCAAATCCACTCCTGCCATAGATCAAAACTGTAACACCCCTCTCCTAGAACTGCCCGAGAAGAGGTGTTACTGGGGATAATAAAATAAACCAACTGATAACTGAATCTTGATACCAATACTGTATATATCAATTAATTGTAATAAGACTCTGAGTCAACAAAAACTGAAATCATAATTGCATCTAAGGGAAATTCCCTAAACTGGAAATTAAAATGAATCTAAACTGATCAAGCACTAACTAACAACTAATAACTCCCAGACATCTTTGGTCTTGAGCGGCTCCACGTACACACACTACTGGACACTGCTGCTAGGCCCTACGTCTGGTACTCCCCCACTAGGACCTGGAATGGTGAAGAGTACAAGGTGAGCTACAAAGCTCAGCAAGTAATAAACTGGAAAGAATAACTGAAGCTGAATCGAAGAATATCGATACTGATGAAAATACTTACTGAACTTGTACTAAGAGATATAATAATCACTGGATGGCATTTATAAGATGAAATGCACATAAGCTGTAAACTAAATGCAGGTATGCAACTTTGGCCCATAGGCCCACATAACTGTAACACATACCTGACTGATTTGAGTCCTGCAAATATAAAAACTGTAAGCACATACTTTGGGCAATATGCCCCTAGCTCCCTGGTCGACATCAGGCGAGCATCTCATAACTGAGATATAATTGTACTGATACTAGTGGGATCCCCGCGGACAAGCCGCCTGGCGCGCATAATGCAATGGTCATATAAATGCTAGCACACGATATGTAGTGCTCCACATAAGTCATGCTCAATGCTCATACAATGCGTATGCACATAATCTCACAAAATAATGCTGACCATATCACAATGAACTGCTAAACATGGTATATGATTTTTACTAGAAATATTGAGATTCAAATATTCTAAAATTTCTAAGTATAGGCATGGCATATTGGATTTGATGATATCTTGGCATAAAAATTCAATATTTGAATAATTGAATATTCATATTAAATTTAAAACTTGAATCAAGAATTTATTGGAAGCTATTTGGATGCCATTTGATACTATTTGGATGATTGAGAAAGTCTAAGGAAGCAATTTGAATGAAAAGTAGCTCATTCGAATGAAAAAAAATGGATTTCAGCAAGCTCATTCGAATGGCAGAAAACTCATTCGAATGACAGAGACTCATTCGAATGACAGAAGGCTCATTCGAATGACTGATGATATTCAAAGGCTATTCGGATTTGATCTGGGACTCATTCGAATGACTCTCAAATTCATTCGAATGAATTTTGAAAATTTTCAACTTTTGAACTGGCAAAACTCGACTCATTCGAATGTAACAGTAACCTTATTCGAATCAATTTGAAGATCATTCGAATGACAAGAAGGCTCATTCGAATGCTAAGCTATACAAAGCAACAACTTACTCACATCTTCAAGGGCTCATTCGAATGACAGTCTAAAAATCTCAAAAATTCATACGAATGATATGATAACACATGACTCATTCGAATGACCAAGAATTCATTCGAATGACTGAAATATTATAAGGGAAAAGCTTACGGTAACACTGAAACTTATTCGGATGCTTTGAATCTCATTCGAATGACACAAGACTTATTCGAATGACTGGAATCTTATCAGATATACAGCTTACGATAACAGAGATCAAAACTTGAATCAAAACTTAGCTTCACTACACCATTCCAAAAGAAATCTTGGGAGAACAATCCCAATTGATATATAAACAACTTGAGGGATGATTTACTGATCATAACTAATGTAAACATTGCAAGGAATATACATGAACTGGCTGGTACTCACTGTACGCATGTAAATACATATATAAACATGCACTGGAACTGATTCAATTATGGAAATCTGATATCCAACTCAATCAAGACCTGTAAGAAAAGATTACAGGGGAAGGATACTTGCCTTATGATCTTCTTGATCGACTTAATGATCTCACGAGAGCCTCCTATGCAAGACTTGAACTCACTGCTCGTGCTTATATATATATATACACTGACTGTAACATAAATCTGAAACTTAAACGAAGAACTGCTGGAACTGATGATCGAATGCTAATATACGATCTCGTAAGAAAAGTTTACAGGGAGAATAACTTGCCTTTCAAACTCTCTGATCGATCCAATGATCTAACAGAAGCCTCCAACGCAAAGCCTTTAATTCACTGTTGAAGCTTCTTCTTCTCTCTGTTGTTCTTCACACGGCGAAGACAACATGGCTAATGACTATTATATATATACATATGCTTAAGAGAAACCCTAATGCCATCTCTCTCTCCTAATATAACCAGGAGTCTTTCAAACCGAATCCTTCTCACGGCTGGGTTAATTAATCCCTTAATCACACTAATTCTGTTTAACAATTAAACTCTAATATCAAATCCTTAAATGACCAACACGTCCTTGCATTTAATCTTCTCAATAATTAAATATAATATAATGCTATTTTCTCAATTAAATCTCTAAATTGCCACATTAACAATTAATTGGCAAAAATTCTCCAAACAAAACTAATTAAGAAATTCAATAATTTCTAAATAAAAATCTAAACCCTCTAATGGGTCGTTACAATTTCTCCCCTCCTTAAAAGAATTTGGTCCTCCAAATTCATAACTGGTTACTCGAACAATGAGGGGTAAAGACGCCTCATCTCTTCTTCTAGCTCCCACGTCGCCTCTTCTGCCGAGTGACGCTGCCATTGTACTTTCACAAGAGGAATTGATCGATTCCTCAAAGTTTTCTCTTTATGCTCTAAAATACTGGTAGGCATCTCTTCATAAGATACGTCTTATTTAACTTCAAGAGTCTGAAAATCGATCACATGCTGAGGATCTGGCACATACTTCCTCAACATCGAAACGTGGAATACATTGTGGACATGGGACAACTGCGGTGGCAAAGCTAACTCATATGCCAAAGTCCCTATCCGTCTCAAAATCTCAAATGGACCAACGTAACGGGGACTAAGCTTTCCTGTTACGCCAAATCTTCGCACACCTTTAATAGGCATGACTCTCAACCAAACATGGTCACCTACCTCAAACTCGAGGTCTCGTCGTCGCTTGTCTGCATAGCTCTTCTGTCTGTCTTGTGTTATCTTCATTCTTGCTTTGATCACTCGGATCTTTTCTGTCGTCTGTTCAACAATTTCAGGGCCCAATAAAGCCCTATCTCCAATCTCTTCCCAACATATCGGCGATCGACATGGTCGCCCATACAAAGCCTCATATGGTGACATTCCAATACTTGAATGGAAACTATTGTTGTAGGCAAATTCCACCAAAGGTAAATGCTCATCCCAACTACCTTGGAAATCTAAAACGCAAGCTCTCAACATGTCCTCGAGAGTCCTAATAGTCCTCTTTGACTGGCCATCTGTCTGTGGATGAAATGCCGTGCTGAACTTCAACTGAGATCCCAATGCCTCATGCAAAGCTCCCCAAAAATGAGAAGTAAAACGAGGATCTTGATCTGATACAATGCTGGATGGAACACCGTGTAATTTTACGATCTCATCAATGTAAATTTTCGCAAATCTATTTAATGGATAAGTCTTCTTAATAGGAAGAAAATGGGCTGATTTAGTTAAACGATCAACAATCACCCATATAGCATCGTAGCCTCTAGTAGTCCTGGGTAAACCCATCACAAAGTCCATAGCAATATTAACCCATTTCCACTCCGGAATGAGTAATGGAAGTAATAAACCTACGGATTTCTGATGTTCCGCTTTAACTTGTTGGCATACTGAACATTGTGAAATATAACTGGCTACATCTTTCTTCATACCACTCCACCAATACTGTCGCTTAAGGTCGTGGTACATATTCGTAACACCTGGATGAATAGTGTAACGACTCTTGTGTGCTTCATTCAAAATCTCTTGCTTAAGATTTCCACCATCGGGTATACAAATACGTCCCTGAAATAAAAGTATACCATCACTCCGTAGAGTATATCCCAAAGGAGAAAATTTCTCAATATCTGCTAAGATTTGTGCTAACTTCACATCTTTCGATTGCTGTGTTTTGAGCAATTCAAATAGCTCAGGTTGTACTCTCATATAAGCGCAACTCACAGCTGGTTTATCTTCTGGGGTTGAAATAGATAAGACACTCAACTGTTCTAATAACCTCCATTCTTGAACCATCATCGTAGCCATAGAAGCTCCTCGCCAACTCAAAGCATCGGCTACTACATTAGCCTTTCCTAGATGATATAGAATCTCACAATCGAAGTCTTTAAATAACTCGACCCATCGTCTCTGCCTCATGTTCAATTCCTTCTGGGATAAAAGATAATGTAGGCTCTTATGATCTGTATAAATTTCAACTTTCTCACCATATAAATAGTGTCGCCATATCTTCAATGCAAATACTACCGCTGCCAACTCCAAATCATGAGTAGGGTAGTTCACTTCGTGTTTCTTCAATTGTCTGGATGCATAAGCATTAACTCGACCTTCTTGCATTAATACGCAACCCAAACCTGAATGGGATGCATCGCTGTAAATGGAATATTTCTCTCCACTCCTTGGAATGGCTAAAACTGGTGCAGTAGTTAACTTTCGCTTCAATTCTTGGAAGGCACGTGCACACGCGTCATTCCATTCAAACTTTTCTCCTTTTCTTGTTAGCTTAGTCATGGGGGAAGATAAACGAGCAAACCCTTCGATGAATCGTCTATAATAGCCTGCAAGACCCAGAAAACTACGTATCTCTGTCACTGTCGTAGGTCTCGGCCAATCCATGACTGCTTTAGTCTTGTCTGGATCCACTAAAATACCATCTCCAGACACCACATGACCTAGAAATCTAATTTGAGTGAGCCAGAACTCACACTTGCTGAACTTGGCGTACAGTTGCTCTTCTTTAAGTCTTTGTAATACCAGAGTAAGATGCTCTGTATGCTCCTCCACATTAGGTGAGTAGACTAGGATATCGTCGATGAAGACAATAATGAATTGATCTAGGTACTCACGTAGAACTTGATTCATCAAATCCATGAAAACAGCTGGGGCATTCGTCAACCCAAATGGCATTACCACAAACTCGTAGTGTCCATAGCGAGTCCTGAAAGCAGTCTTCTGAATATCATCGTCTCTAACTCACACCTGATGGTATCCCGATCTCAAATCTATCTTCGAGAATACCTTAGCTCCTCGCAATTGATCTAACAAGTCATCCACTCGAGGTAAGGGATATTTATTCTTTACTGTCACCTGGTTCAATTGACGATAGTCAATACATAATCTCAAAGATCCATCTTTCTTCCTCACGAACAATACTGGTGCACCCCACGGGGATGAACTGGGTCGGATAAAACCCTTCTCTATTAATTCTTCTAATTGGGCCTTCAACTCCTTTAGCTCATTAGGTGCCGTCCGATATGGAGCCTTAGAGATAGGCTGCGTACCAGGCAATAATTCGATAGTAAACTCCGATCCTCTCCGAGGAGGTAATCCTGGTAGCTCATCTGGGAAAACTTCTTGGAAATTTCGTACTACTGGTACCTCGGGTAAATTCTTCTTGCTTCCTTCGTCAGTGGTTACAAAGGCTAGATAAGCCTCGCATCCATCACGCATTAGCTTTTCAACTTTCATTACCGAGATCATAGGAATCGTAGACATAGGCTTGACTCCTCTATAAATAAAAATTGGCTGTTGAGGTAGTTCAAAATCAATAATCTTTCGCCGACAATCGACTCTTGCATAATGTCGTGATAGCCAATCCATGCCAAGGATCAAATCAAAATCCTTAACATCAAGAATTACCAAATCTCCCGATAGCTTCTTATCATGGACCTCGATCTCACAATTTTCAAACATTTCTCTAGCTATCATAATCTTATCTCCCGGCATAGACACAATCAAGTGGTACGGCAAAGAAATCCGGGAATGGGGAACATAACATACTGTGCGCAGTGCAATAAAAGAATGTGTAGAACCAGTATCAAATAATGCACGCACATCATGACCATATAGGGATAGAATACCTTGGATAGTCCCGTCGCCCTGCTCTGCCTCAGCTGTGGTAAGGGCATAAACTCTACCCTGCACCTGTCTATCTGCGGGCGGTGGATGCTGAGCTACTGGTAGCGCTGGTATTGGTGCCGCTCCTAGCCCTCTAGCTGCTGGTGGCCTCTGATTGGCCTGCTGACCTCTATTTTGGGGCGGTTGAGTACACCGGTTGGCTGTGTGTCCTTTTTGTCCGCACCTGAAACAAGTGACCTCTGGCGCGGGGAGTGCTGCTTGATTCCTCGGGGAATCTTTCTTTCTATGTCCCTCTTGTCCACACTTGAAACAAACGTTCTTCCCAGCTAGGCACGGTCCTCCGTGCTTCCTTCCACATTGACCACATTGTGGATTATTCTCTGTTTTATTTCCTTATCCGGCTGTCCACTTCCTCTTCTTATTATTGTTGGACGAACCCTGAGATGTACCTGTGCCCTTCTTGGCTGCTTGTGTTGCTCTCCATTCATTGCGATCTCGCTCGATAGCATATGCTCGCTGGACCACCGTGGCATAATCCACGCTTAGAGCTCCTCCAAAAGCATGTCGGATATCCGCACGCAATCCTCTCTGAAATTTGGCGACCTTCTTTGCTTCACTGGACACCAACTCTAGAGCGTATCGTGACAATGCTGTAAACTCCGCCTCGTACTGAGCCACCGTATTAGTACCTTGTACCAACTCCACGAATTCATAAACTTTCTGCTCCTTGACCCATGCTGGGCAATAAGCGTCGTTGAACACTTGTTGAAACTCAACCCATGTGGGTTCTCGATCACCAAACCTCTGGCGGGCAGTCTCCCACCATCTCTCAGAATCGCCTCTGAACATGAACGTGCTAAGTCGAACTCGTCGGTCGTCCGCACAACCAATAGATCGGAGATGCTTCTCTATTGATAGCATCCAATTCTCCGCTGTTGCTGCATCTGTACCTCCATGAAATGCTGGTGGTCGGAATGCCATGAAGTCCTTTAATAATTGACTCCCAGTGTCTGCCGCTACAACTGGAGTTGTTGGGGCGACTAGCGGTTCGCCTCCACTGCCTCCTGCTTCTTGGTGCACTTGCGGTTGTCTCACCTGATTCGTCACTAGGGTATCGACTACCCTCATCAAACCTGCCAACATGCCTCGCATCTCGGCCATACCCTGTCGTAAGTCACTGCCAGAATCCCCTGGTGAGCCTGGTGTGGGAACTGGAACCTCGCCTGGCGTAGAAGTAGCCTGGCTGCGAGTACGGGGTCATCCTCTTTGATTACTCATCTTCCTGTATCACCACTTAGGGTTAGAATACTGTAAATTGGGTTAACGTATCTAACTGACGGACACAAGTCCTAACTCTACCCAACATCCTATGTGTGTACTGGAGACTCCTCAAAACCTGGCTCTGATACCAATACTGTAACACCCCTCTCCTAGAACTGCCCGAGAAGAGGTGTTACTGGGGATAATAAAATAAACCAACTGATAACTGAATCTTGATACCAATACTGTATATATCAATTAATTGTAATAAGACTCTGAGTCAACAAAAACTGAAATCATAATTGCATCTAAGGGAAATTCCCTAAACTGGAAATTAAAATGAATCTAAACTGATCAAGCACTAACTAACAACTAATAACTCCCAGACATCTTTGGTCTTGAGCGGCTCCACGTACACACACTACTGGACACTGCTGCTAGGCCCCACGTCTGGTACTCCCCCACTAGGACCTGGAATGGTGAAGAGTACAAGGTGAGCTACAAAGCTCAGCAAGTAATAAACTGGAAAGAATAACTGAAGCTGAATCGAAGAATATCGATACTGATGAAAATACTTACTGAACTTGTACTAAGAGATATAATAATCACTGGATGGCATTTATAAGATGAAATGCACATAAGCTGTAAACTAAATGCAGGTATGCAACTTTGGCCCATAGGCCCACATAACTGTAACACATACCTGACTGATCTGAGTCCTGCAAACATAAAAACTGTAAGCACATACTTTGGGCAATATGCCCCTAGCTCCTTGGTCGACATCAGGCGAGCATCTCATAACTGAGATATAATTGTACTGATACTAGTGGGATCCCCGCGGACAAGCCGCCTGGCGCGCATAATGCAATGCTTATATAAATGCTAGCACACGATATGTAGTGCTCCACATAAGTCATGCTCAATGCTCATACAATGCGTATGCACATAATCTCACAAAATAATGCTGACCATATCACAATGAACTGCTAAACATGGTATATGATTTTTACTAGAAATATTGAGATTCAAATATTCTAAAATTTCTAAGTATAGGCATGGCATATTGGATTTGATGATATCTTGGCATAAAAATTCAATATTTGAATAATTGAATATTCATATTAAATTTAAAACTTGAATAAAGAATTTATTGGAAGCTATTTGGATGCCATTTGATACTATTTGGATGATTGAGAAAGTCTAAGGAAGCAATTTGAATGAAAAGCAGCTCATTCGAATGAAAAAAAATGGATTTCAGCAAGCTCATTCGAATGGCAGAAAACTCATTCGAATGACAGAGACTCATTCGAATGACAGAAGGCTCATTCGAATGACTGATGATATTCAAAGGCTATTCGGATCTGATCTGGGACTCATTCGAATGACTCTCAAATTCATTCGAATGAATTTTGAAAATTTTTAACTTTTGAACTGGCAAAACTCAACTCATTCGAATGCAACAGTAACCTTATTCGAATCAATTTGAAGATCATTCGAATGACAAGAAGGCTCTTTCGAATGCTAAGCTATACAAAGCAACAACTTACTCACATCTTCAAGGGCTCATTCGAATGACAACAAGGCTCATTCGAATGACAGTCTAAAAATCTCAAAAATTCATACGAATGATATGATAACACATGACTCATTCGAATGACCAAGAATTCATTCGAATGACTGGAATATTATAAGGGAAAAGCTTACGGTAACACTGAAACTTATTCGGATGCTTTGAATCTCATTCGAATGACACAAGACTTATTCGAATGACTGGAATCTTATCAGATATACAGCTTACGATAACAGAGATCAAAACTTGAATCAAAACTTAGCTTCACTACACCATTCCAAAAGAAATCTTGGGAGAACAATCCCAATTGATATATATACAACTTGAGGGATGATTTACTGATCATAACTAATGTAAACATTGCAAGGAATATACATGAACTGGCTGGTACTCACTGTACGCATGTAAATACATATATAAACATGCACTGAACTGAAATAACTCACTGTAATGCACATATATGAATATACATGCACTGAAACTGATTCAATTATGGAAATCTGATATCCAACTCAATCAAGACCTGTAAGAAAAGATTACAGGGGAAGGATACTTGCCTTATGATCTTCTTGATCGACTTAATGATCTCACGAGAGCCTCCTATGCAAGACTTGAACTCACTGCTCGTGCCTATATATATATATACACTGACTGTAACATAAATCTGAAACTTAAACGAAGAACTGCTGGAACTGATGATCGAATGCTAATATACGATCTCGTAAGAAAAGTTTACAGGGAGAATAACTTGCCTTTCAAACTCTCTGATCGATCCAATGATCTAACAGAAGCCTCCAACACAAAGCCTTTAATTCACTGTTGAAGCTTCTTCTTCTCTCTGTTGTTCTTCACACGGCGAAGACAACATGGCTAATGACTATTATATATATACATATGCTTAAGAGAAACCCTAATGCCATCTCTCTCTCCTAATATAACCAGGAGTCTTTCAAACCGAATCCTTCTCACGGCTGGGTTAATTAATCCCTTAATCACACTAATTCTGTTTAACAATTAAACTCTAATATCAAATCCTTAAATGACCAACACGTCCTTGCATTTAATCTTCTCAATAATTAAATATAATATAATGCTATTTTCTCAATTAAATCTCTAAATTGCCACATTAACAATTAATTGGCAAAAATTCTCCAAACAAAAATAATTAAGAAATTCAATAATTTCTAAATAAAAATCTAAACCCTCTAATGGGTCGTTACAAAAACATCCTCAAGGTTAGTCAACTCAAATCTTAAATCGAAACCACAAATTTTAGCTTTGATACCAACTGTAACGCCCCACTTTTCCAAATACACAATAACGTGAAATATAATTAGACATCATCTACGGACGTTATGAAAACCCTTACCAACGGAAGCATTGGATCAAACTTGCAAGCTTTGTCAAAGTTAAATAAAGGGGTTTCCACTATATTTCCTTTATATGTACAAAAAATGCAATAAATACAAAAGATGTAACTCACTACTTAAAGTTACAACTGCAACACACGCCCAAACTAGCAAATAAACCCTTATCATGGAAGCCTTACATAACCCCTGTTTATACAATTGCGATACAAAATTCTCAAACCAATCCAAAGGCTACATAAGATCCATAGCACATGATCAACATGGAGTTAAACTAAACATCGGCATCCTCGTAGCCTTTTCTCCTGCTTGTCTCTGGGGTACCTAGCATGCTAATATAACTGGGACATTGAATGTCCCAGGGGCATCAACCCAAGTTAGATATTGGCATCTAAGTGAGATGGTTTCAAGAAAGAAGTAGATCATGTATGAATTGCAAATACGCAAAGTGAAACCCCCTTTGTGGAAGCCATGCCAGGGTGTTGCAATCACCCCCGCGCATGCCATGCTCACCTCAAACATGCATATGTGACTCTGCGAGTCACTCATGGCTGCCACTAGCTTGCCACAAACAATCACATGCCATGAAGTGATGAAATAAGTAAAGTAACATGCTAATCAAAGAGATCAAGTGAGTATGTCCACATTCAATACAAATGGTTCAAGTAATGATCAATATGAAGTACAAATAATGCAAGAAACCACTCACATTGACCACTTCCCCTACGATAGCACGGTTTTATAGCCCGATTTCGAGCACTAGGGGTTGTTCTGCAGAAATCATGCCTTTTGGTGAACCAAACCTTAAATGTTTCTACATGGTGATTGTAGATAATTAAATTAGGAGAACAACAGTGAAAATTTGTGGACAAACGGAGCCTGGACGAGCCCTCACGCGCCCTCAGAAGGGTGGCCACACGCCTCCTCCTTCCTTGTTTCGGATTTTGCAACCTAAGATTAAAACAGCTATATCTTACTCATTTTAACTCCGATTCGCTCTCCGTTTGAACATACAGACTCCTATTTTCGTGCTCCACGATCCAACAAAAAGAAAGTTATCTTACCTTTTCGAATTCCCTTCTGCTTTGGCGGTTTTCCAGCTAGGTCTCTCTTTCCTTTCTTCTTTGCTTTTTCTTTGATTTTTCTTGCACTTGCTTTCTTTCCTCTTTCCTTAGCTTCTCGTGTCCTTAACTACTTCCCTTTATATAACCTTTAATTTCCAAAATCCTCAAGATTATACTTGGCCTCCAAGTTACTCATTTTCCACCCAAGTAATCATTACACTTTGAAATTTGTGCAATCTTCTCAAGCAAGCTTCCACTTCCTCCAATCCTAGGCTTCCAACTACACTTCCAAGATAAGATTTATCATCTTCTTCCTTTGCAAGCTAATTCCTAGCCAATCCTAATCTTCCAACTTTAGACTTTAGGATAAAAATCCATCATTACATCCTTTGAATATTTTTATCTTCCTATTCAAGCTTCTCCTTTCTTCCAATCTTAAATCTCCAAATACTCCCTTACGTGGCTTTAGGATAAGCTTTATTATCCTCTTCTTTTGCAAGCCGATACAAGTCTTCCAAGTTAAGCCATTCCAAGACTTTTGGTGTAAGAATCAATCATTACTTCAAAGACTTTAGGGAAAATTCTTAAACCAATCCTATCTCTCCAACACATGGCTTCTAGGATAAGGAATCATTATTCCTTTTGTTGGGAACAAGCTATCCCTTTTACAAGTTGTGGTATTTGCATTTGGGTCCTAGAACCATTCATGTTCACACTTTAATTCCAAACTTTCATTTGAAACATTTTATTGCAACATCCAAGCTTACATTAAATTTTAGGGTATTACAAGAATGCTCTAACTTTCGCTGGGTTCACCTCAATCCCTGGTGATGAACTAAACCTAGGAACTTTCTTGCAGAAACTCCAATAGCACATTTAACAGGATTAAGTTTTACATGAAACTTACGACGAGTTTGGAAGCATTCTTCCAAATCTACAGGATGATGCTTGGCAACGAGGCTTTTCACTAGCATGTCATCTACATAAGCTTCCATTTTTTGGCCTAGTTGATTTTCAAAAAGCTTATTCACCAGACGCTGGTAAGTGGCCCCCCCGTTCTTTAGCCTGAACGGCATTACTGTAGAACAATAGGTTGCTTTATTAGTGATGAACATTATCTTCTCTTGATCTTCGGGATGCAACATAATCTAGTGGTATCCCTAAAAGGCATCTAGAAAACTCATACAACCAGCCGTCCCATCAATTAGGGCATCTATCCGAGGAAGGGGGTAGCTATCCTTTGGGCAAGCCTTGTTAAGGTCAGTGAAGTCAATACAAAGCCTCCACTTGCCCTCTCATTTGGGCACCAACACCACATTTGCTGACCATTCGAGATAATCAACCTCCCAAATGTATTGTGCCTCCATCAGCTTCTCCACTTTTGCTTCAATCGTTCTGGCCCTTTTCGGGGCAAAACTTTGCTTCTTCTATTTCACAGGCTAAAAACCCATACATATTCCCAACCTGTGCATTATGACTTTTGGGTCAACTCCTAGCATGTCTTGAGCCGTCCATGCGAAGACATCTGCGTATTGTCGAAGAAGGGCTAAAATTTGACCCCTCGGGGGGTCTTTCAGCTTAACACTTATCTTTATACAACGCTCAGGGTGATTTTCCCTCAAGAGTACTTCCTTGAGCTTGTTCATGGGCTCTACAGTCTTTGGATCCCCTGACCCCTCCAATAGAAAACTAACAGCAGGTGGGGGTCTCTCTTCTCCTTCCGAGTCCTTTTTACGATAAAAAATTTCCTCATTCGATGAATTCTCCTTCCGCTTCCCTCGCAGGGTCTTTGCACCTCTCGCCACACCTATAGAGGCCATGTAACATTCCCGACTCGATCATAAATCTCCTCGCACTTCGCCTACCATCATGTGATACATGCTAAGAATAGTCTGTATAGCGTTGAGGCTTGACTTTCCTAAAATCATGTTATAAGCTACAGGCACATCTACAACAAAAATATCCAGCATGACCTAAGAGGTTCAGGAACCCTTTCCCAAGATTAACAGAAGCTGAATGACTCCATTTGAATACACTGCCTCCTTATCAAATCCAACTAAGGGGACACAAGCCGGTCTTAACTGCTCCATCTGGTATCCCATGCCTAAGAAGGCTTGCCTGTACAACATCTCCAAAGAACTACTTGGATTTGTTAGGATCCACCGAAGCTCCCATTTTCCAAGCTCGGCTGTTATTACCAATGAATCGTTTCGGTTCAGATACCTGGGGAGGTTGTTATTTGAAAAGGAGATCGTTTCCCCTCTCCTCAACCACTTTACCCCCGAGGTTCAGCTACCCCCTGAATCCTCCTCACCCTTTGCGCCCGGGACCTCCCCCGCGGCTAGCATATGAAACACTAGGGGTTGAGGATGATCTTCTACTGCTTGCGGTAGTCTTTCCCACCGGGCTGAATTTCGAGCGCGCTCTCGTTCTTTACCACAGTCTCGCCTTAGGTGAGGACTTCATGAATGTCGCTCTCGCCCCTTTTGTGGATCTGCCTCCCTGGTCACAAAACTCTTGAGGAAACCCCGATTGATGAGCTCTTGGAGCTTCTTTTTTAGCTAGTGGCATTCCTCTATATCATGGCCATGATCTCGGTGGAAGCGATAGTACTTATTCTGATTCCTCTTATTGGATGGTACCCGCATAGGCAGTGGCTTCTTCAAATAGTCTCAATAGTGGTAAGGATCTCCGCCCTAGGAGCATTCAAGGGAGTGAAATTGCTCGATTGCTACTGAGGGTGGTGCTTCTCCTTTCGATCCTCCCTTCTACCTTCACTCTTATTTCCTTCGAAATGCTTCTTTTTCTCTTTCTTCTTGGTGTATTAAGCTCTTTTCGCTTGCATCGCCACCTCAGCATTAATGTACTTTGTTGCCCAGCCAAGGATATTCGTGAACCTAAGCAGGGGAGTTTTGACCAATGATTGAGTGAATGGGTCATGCCTTAGGGCATTCTGGAATGCCACCATAGCGACACTATGGTCGAAGTTCTCGATGCTCAAGGCCTCCATATTAAACCTCGAGACAAAATCCTTCAAGGACTTGCCTTGGTTCTGCTTTAGGCTAATAAGGGCTATAGTAGATCTCCAATGCCTCCAAAGAGGCATGAAGTGAGCCAGAAAACTACACCGAAGCTGCGCGAAGTTAGCTACCAAGTGATGGGCTAGATTTGAGTACCAGGCTCGTGTATGCCCTTCTAGCATTGCCAGGAAAACTCTACACCACATTGCGTCAGACGCATCTTACACCATCATATGGGAAGTAAAAAGATCCAGGTGATCCATTGGGTCAATAATTATAGACCCGAGGGCTTATCAGAAAGAATTAGGGACTTGTAATGAGAGTTTATCATTGGTTGAAACCACATTTTTTCTAAGTTCCATAACACAACAATCATTGAAAATTTACTTTTTTTATGTCAAATTAATCTTTTGTCATTTTTTACCGCACACAACAATCATTGAAAATTGCCGAGGATCTATCTAAGGAAGGAAAGTGGGAGGAGTTCTCAGACAGTGATATTCCCTGCCAAATTTTTTGGGGAGAGACAAATGGTTCCAAGTCATTTTTTAACGTGGATATCGTGCTCTGCCCTGCAAATCTCGATAAGAATCATTTTGTTTTGGTAAGGCTGGATATGAAAGGGTTCGTGTTTATACCTCTACCACACCCGTAGACTATGAACGTAGGTTTCAATATATGGTAGATATGCTTCCAAAACTTTTAATAAGTTGTCGATATACCGAATTAAAACTTGAATTTAAGTTGAGAGATAAATGGGAGTTCATGGTTGAAGACGCTCCGCGTTAAACTAGGTAAGTGTTATTTATTTGATTATTCTTTGTTGGACTTGTTTTGAATGTGATGCCAATTAATTTATGTCATTTGCTTACAATTGGCAGGCCTAGTGATTGTGGGATTTTTGCACAATTCAGGAAACAAATGGCGGTGGAGCTTTTTTCTTTTTCAGTACTAGATGCAAAGGATTTAGCAGCCAACAATGACAACAGAGATATACCTAGAAGAGATAGAAAAAAACATAAATAATTATGTAATTCTTTTATTGAATCAATTTTTTCCCATACTTGCATAGTTGTGTTGTATCATATTTTTTGATATATGAGAAAATGTGTTTGATGAAAAACCTATTTTAGAATGAAAAATCTTGTATGTGAATCTTATATTTCGAAATAAGTTTTTCATATTTTGAAACATGCATGATTAGTGTTTTGGTGCGAATGTTCAAATGTTTGAAAAATCTAAAATTCATGCATCATCTCTCGAAACTTATTTTCTATGTTTCGAAACATCATTTTTCCATGTTTCCATACCTATTTCGAAACGCCTTTTGATAAGGCTTAAATGTTTGTTAAGTTTGCATGCTATATTTCGAAACACATTTGATATGTAGGCATATGTTTCAAAACTTCTATAGTATGTTTCGAAACTTCTATCAACACTATAAGAAGAGCATTCAAAATCTGTGCTGCATATGTTTTGATATATGTTTTTGAAGCATGTTTTGAAACCTTCATAGCATGTTTCGAAACATCTAACTGTGTCAGCAGAATATTAGAAAAATTGACATGCTTTTTCTTTTTAACCTCTTTTCATCCAAAAGTTGTTTAAAAGTTTCTTTTGACTTAATCTCCATACTCTGATGTTTCAATTTCAAAATTTTGAAAGTGGAGAATAAAAAAAAATTATGTTAGAACTTAAAGCTTGTCTCCCACTCATTTTGTCTCTAAGTGCATAACCAACTATAAAGGATAGATGTTTCGAAACATGTGATGTATGTTTCGAAACCTCAGTGTAAAAGTGTACAGTTTCGAAACCTATAAGGTGTGTTTCGAAATCTACTTTATCATCTTGTCTCTAACGGTTATAATTAGACAAAACTCTATCTCTTGATATATATATATATCAGTTCTTTGAAGACAAGAAGTACTTACTTACAAGCATGTACTCGAGAACACACTTACAAGAGACATACACAAGCATAAGTGAACCAAATCTTTGTGACAAGCTCTCAAAGAAGATATGTTCAATCAATCCATGATGTGCATTATGGTGTGAAAAGGAGAAGCAAATTGAAACCAACATCTCATCCTTCTAAGCTCTCCTTACCTTATACCAAGAGGTTTGTACAACCATTTGGTAAGGTATTTCATTACATTAAACTATTGAGATGTAAAAGATAAGTTTTATTTATCTTGTTATTGATTGTAAGGTTTGAGTTTAGCCATAAAACTTGTTGTGGTGTAAGGTTTGAGTTGATCCATAAAAACTCATTGTGTACAAGGTTTTAGGGTGAACCCTGGTAAAACCCTTGTTGTGGTTGATCTCTAGTGAAAGTGATTGTGTTTGAAAATCCTTCAACTGGGTAAGCTTGAAAATAGTGGACTAGGTAGGGTGCTGAACCACTATAAATCTCGTGTGCATTTTCTTTACAATTATACTTTCCTATTCTTATTGTTCATGCTTTCAAAAGAAACGTTTTCAAAAGTTAAAAGTTTCAAAATAAGCAAAACAAAGAACAAGGTGTTGAAACATATCATAAAAGGTTTCAAAACATACTTAATAGAAATGTTGATTTCGAAACATACTCACTTATATTTCGAGACATACTTAACAAAAAGGTTGATTTCGAAACATACTCCTTCATATTTCGAAATATAGTGTTCTGTCATCAATAGGTCTTTAATTTATCGAAAAATTTACCCTAATCCTAATTTACACCCCCTCTTGGGATATATTTACCATCATTTGGAACTAACAATTGGTATCAGAGTGCAAGGTCTCTAAGTGTTTTGTAGGTTTAACCACCCAAGAGCAAAGATCCAAATCTCTTTATGCAAAATACTGAACTATATACATGCATATCTAGTATGGTAACATTACCGGAACCCCCTACTAAAAACACACTAATGAGACAAATGCTAGAGCTGTCAATATAATACATTACGCATTAAGTCTAGCTGAGTTTAATTGAGTAATTTCATGTACTACGGCAAAAGAAATTTGGGATCACTTAGAAGTAACACATGAAGGAACCAATAAAGTGAAAAGCACTAAAATTGCAATTATTACTAGTGAATATAAAATTTTCATAATGAATGCTAATGAATCCATTAGCAGATGTTCACAAGATTTAATGACATTGTGACAAACTTGCAAGCTTTAGGAAAAACAATAACAACAAAAGAAAAGGTTCATAAGATCTTAGGAAGCTTGCTATCTAGTAGGGAACCTAAAGTCACAACCATAGAAGAAGCTAGAGACACATCTACACTTACAATGAATGATCTATTAGGCTCACTATTAACTCATGAGATTAAGTCAAATAGAAAAGAATCAAATGAGCTCAAAATGAAATCCCTAGTATTCAAGGCCAAAGAAGAAGATGAAAGTGAAACAATTGATGAAGATGAAGAACTTACTTTACTCACAAAACGTTTTAACAAGTTTATGAGAAAAGAAAAATTCCCCAAAAGAAAAGTATATAACAACAAGAAATTTTCTAAAGATACTCCTTATGAATTAAAATGTTTTGAGTGTAAGAAATCAGGACATATCAAGGAAGATTGCCCCCAATACAAAAAGCTAAAAAAGAACAAAAAAAGAAGTCATTAGCCACATTGAATGAAGAATATTCTCTCTACTCCGATTCAAATCAATAAGAGGAGGCTGCAAACTTTTGCCTTATGGCACGAGAAGAAAATGAGGTAACTTCATGTTCATCTAGTAACAATTCTCTTTCATTTAATTCTTTACAAGATGAATACAATTTATTATTAGAACATATAACAAGGTTATAGCCAAAAACAAAGTTCTGAAAAATATCTCAACAATCAAAGAAAAAGAAGCAATGATCTTAAGATTGCTTATGATGACTTAGAGAAAATCATTGAACAAAAGGATAAAAAAAGTACAAATTTGAAGATCAAACTTTTAGAATTAGAAAAGAAAAACAATGACTTTTTAGACTCAAGGTTTACATGGGTATTATTCTTAGAAAATAAAAATTATGCCTTTAAAGCATTCTCTAGATTGTGCAAAAGACTTCAAAATGAACAAGAATTAAAAATAAAGCAAATAAGGAGTGATCATGGTGGAGAATTTGAAAATTAAGAATTTCAAACCTTTTGTGAAGATAATGGAATTCATCACAACTTCTCGGTCTCTAGAACCCCTCAACAAAATGGTGTCATTGACAGAAAGAATAGAACCCTTATAGAAATGTCTAGAACCATGTTGCTAGAAAGTAACTTGCCAAAATACTTTTGGGCTGAAGCTGTAAATATAGCTTTCTATGTTCTTAATAGAGTATCATTAAGACCAATCATTAAAAGAACTCCATATGAGCTATATAAACACAAAAAACCAAATATCTCTCATTTCCATCACTTTTGGTGAAAATGCTTTATTCTAAACAATGGTAAAGATAACTTAGGAAAATTTGATGCTAAGAGCGATGAAGGCATATTTATAGGCTATTCATCTCAAGGCAAAGCTTATCGAGTGTTTAATAAAAGAACGCTGGTTGTAGAAGAATCAATTCATGTAGTGTTTAATGACAAACATAGAATAATCAATAATGATGATGATCTAGAAGACATTCCAAATAAGATGAATGAGATTCAAATCAATGAAGAAATGGATCAAGGTAATATCCAAGATCAAGAAAATCAAAAAGAAGTTTAATTTTCAAGAGAAAGAAATTATGTTAAGGAAAATGAAATCTTAGGAGATCCTAGAAAATGAGTATCAACTAGATCTTCCCTTAGATTAAATACCAATCTAGTCCTAATCTCTCAAATAGAACCCAAAAATGTTCTAGAAGCTTTAAATGATGATGAATGGGTTAAAGCTATGCAAGATGAGCTAAACCAATTTGAAAAGAATGAAGTTTGGTGTCTTGTACCTGAACCATCATATCATCCTATCATTGGAACAAAATGGTGATGAATCACATGATAGATCTATGATTCAAATATAAAGACTTTAGTTTTAATGATGAAAAACATCTCTTGCTTTTGTAAGATCTCTTCTAGTGAAAACAATTTGTCATTATCAAAATCAAAATATCTTTAAAGCATAATCTTCAAAATATCTCAAAAGCCATTAGTCATTTCGTTCCAAAAAGAAGCATTTGTTTCAAAATTTAGTAAGCCATCTGTCGACTGATCAATATGACTTGTCGATCATTTTTCAATTTTTGGCTTATCTGTCGACCAACAGAATGATGGTCAATTGAAAGACCTTCATCTGTCGATCAATGCTTTGTATTGACCTGCATCTGTCGACCGATGCCTACGCATCTATCGACTGGCAGTTTATCTCTTCTGAAGAATGACTTCATCTGTCGACCGATCTTATATCTTCACAAGGAACTGTCGACTGATGCTCTTGCATCTGTCGACTAGCAAAATGTCATTCCTTGTTTCTTCTTTAGTGAGCAAGCCATCTGTCGACCGATAGAATGCTTGTACAAGGAACTATCGACAGTCTCAAATGATCTATCGATCGGTTTTTGAATGTATACTAATCTGTCGATCGATGCCTTGCATCTGTCGACCGTTTGCTTCGCAGAGACACATAACAACTAGTTCATCTTTTGCACTCAAGTGCTCTCTCCACTAACAACGACCTAATTCAAGCATGGGTTTTCAAAAGGCTATAAATACAAGTCATTTGGAGATTTCTAGATACCCCCAAGCAATCAATCTATAAGCTCCCAAGTGGTAAAACCGTTGTTGTACTTCATTGGTAAAGTTGTTCTCTTTTCAAGGCGTTGTATTTATCTTGCGTAATTATTTTTCATGCCTTGTCTTAATCTTTGAAAGAACTTGAAACTGAGAATATTGTTTCTCAGATCCTCTCATATATTGTAACAATTTTCATTATCCTAGCGTGTCTTGCTAGAGGGCCTACTTTGTTTGTAGGAGGTTTTTGGGATACATAGCTTTGCCTAAAAGACTTACTTGTTCAAGCAAGAGGTTTGTATCTTCCTAACTTAGGGCTAGAGGGCCTATCTAGTGTGGTAGGAGAGTTATAGTATTTTGCTTGAAAATCCTTAGTGATGAGTTAAGGTAGTGGATTAGGCTTAGTTAAGCTCAGCCACTATAATTCCTTGTGTTCTCTTCTGCTTGTGACATTTACCTCTTCATTCTTTTAAGCATTTCATTATTTCTTTCTTAGTTCATATATTTAAATTTTTCATTAAGAAATATTTCATATTTTTCATTCTTGTGTTCTCCATTGTCAAAACGAGATTGTCTTAAATTTAGTTGATACCTCATTGTGCCATTTCAAGGTTTTGAGGTTTAACGAAGCCGTAGTCTTCATAGACGACATCTCCTTTTATCAAAAGAATTTTTAAATATACCAATTCACCCCCCTCTTAGTACTTGCCGTAGACTCTTCAAATCTAACAAATGGGTCTTTAGAAACAAGCTTTATAAGAGTGGTAACATCCTTAGAAATAAAGCTAGATTAGTTGCTCAAGGATATAGTCAAGAAGAAGGCATTGATTATGATGAAACCTATGCTCCGGTAGCAAGATTGGAAGCTATAAGAATCCTATTATCTTTCTCATGCTACACGAACTTCACTTTATATCAAATGGATGTTAAAAGTGCATTCTTAAATGGTTTCATTACGAAGCAAGTGGTTGTAAAACAACCACCCTGCTTTGAAGATTCAAAATATCCAAATCATGTATATAAGCTTACTAAAGCCCTATATGGTTTAAAACAAGCTCCTAGAGCTTGGTATGAAAGGTTAAGTAAGTTTCTTACTGAAAATGGATTTCAAAGAGGTAAGGTTGACAACACTTTTCATTAAGAAGAAAAGAAATAATATGTTGCTCATCCAGATTTATGTAGATGACATTATTTTTGGATCATCAAATCTTAGTTTGTGTGAAGAGTTTGCCTCAATAATGCAAAATGAATTAGAAATGAGCATGATGGGAGAATTAACATACTTCCTAGGTCTTTAAATTAGGCAAACATCTCAAGGAACTTATTTAAGTCAAGCTAAGTATGTAAAATAAATCTTAGCAAAATTTGGAATGAAAGATTGTAAGCCTATATCAACTCCTATGAGTGCATCTAGTACCATTGATAAAGACGAAAAAGGAAAATCAGTGGATCAAAAGCTATATAGAGGAATCATTGGCTCTTTGCTATATTTAATAGCTTCTAGACTCGATATTGTGGTTAGTGTTGGTATATGTGCTAGATATCAAGCCGATCCAAAATAGTCTCACTTGAAAGCCACTAAAAGAATCTTAACATATATTAAAGGTTCTAAAAATTTAGGCCTATTCTATACAAAATCAAAAACTTTTGAATTTACGGCCTATACTGATGATGACTATGGTGGATGCAAAATTGATAGAAAGAGTACAAGTGGAATTTATCACTTTCTAGGGAAATCGTTAGTGACTTGGGCTAGCAAGAAGCAAAATAACGTTGCCTTATCCTCAACCGAAGCAGAATATGTAGCAGCTAGTATATGTTGCACACAAGTTCTTTGGATTAAGCATCAACTAGAAGATTATGGAATCCATCTAGAGAGAATACCAATCAAGTGTAACAACACAAGTACAATAGCCCAATCCAAAAATCTCGTATTCTATGCAAGAACCAAGCATATTAAAATCAAACATCATTTATTAAGGGATCATGTTAAAAAAAAAAAAAAAGATATCACTTTAGAATTCATAGATACAAATAATCAAGTAGCTAATATCTTTACCAAACCTTTGGATAGAAAAAAGTTTGAACACTTTAGATCATGTCTAAACGTGTTGGAAATCAAATTCTAGATAAATCTCTATCAAAATTCGAGTCTAAGTGTTTTTGTCAGCATAAGTTTGGAAACATCAGTATCATGTTTCAAAACATCCCCTATTTGAGAATATCATGTTTCGAAACTTCATAAAATTCTATTTCGAAACACAAATTCCAAAGAGTTGTATTCCGAAACATGTTTTCCCATGTTTCGAAACATGTTTTCCAAAGAGTTTTATTTCAAAGCATTTCAATCTATGTTTCAAAACATCATTTCCAAAGAGGTTTGTTTCAAAACATATGTATCATGTTTTGAAACATAAAGTCGGGATTATCAATACCCGATAGGCTCTGACCTTTCACTTTTTACAAGTGTTCTTGCCTATTTCAAAACCCTAAGGTCTAAAACCTCTCTCCCTTGCACACCCACTCAAAATCTCTCTCAACCTCTCATCCTACTCCAAAATCAATCATGGTGAGGACTAAGAGATCCGCCGACAAGCGTCAACACACTCATCTCTCGCCTTCTCCACCTCGCCAAGAGTTCAATGATGACTTTCCTTCCTCTCAAGCCTTCAATATTGTCAAGTCCTCATTCGAAACGTGTAAGGTAAACCCTGGTCGTATTTCTTATTTAAAACTAGTAGGAGAAGCCAACTTTTCATTCCTTACGACCCTACGTGAGCGAAAATGGCTTCCTCTCCTTAAACTCAAAACTAACGTGTTTTTCCGACTATGTTCGTATGTTTTACTCAAATGCTTACAACTCGTTCAATGGGCATGAATACCAATCGTTTCAAAACCTTTATTAAAAACACTGAATTTGAAATCAATCCTCAAACCCTAGCTGATTTTCTAGATATACCAAACAAAGGAGAAATATATACTCCTTACAATTTCAATGCATTAAATGCTTGTCGAATTATTTCTGACAATCCCAACCTTCCTAAGCAATTTAAAACCTTGAAAAACTTATCTGTTGACATTCACATTCTCCATCTCATTGTTTGTCAAGTCTTAAACCCTCGAAAAGGAAATTTTGCAATGCTCTACCATGAAGACCAATGGTTTTTAGATAAAATTATTGATAAGAAGGAAATCAATCTTCCTTCTATTATCTGTGCTAAAATGGTCAACGCCCATGCTCACTCCAAAAAATTCATTCCCTATGGATGTCTTATCACCGTATTTCTTCAAACTAAATTTTCTCACCTCACATTGTCATCTATTCAATTCGAAACTCAAAATTCCTATCTTTAACCACACCTTCCTTCCCAAAATGGGCTATGTTTTTTACGAAACCCATCACAAATACACCAAAGTAGTCCATCGTCATCAATGATATATATATGAAACGGAATTGGAAGCTGAGGAAGAAGATGAAGAAGATGAAGGCTACAATGCTCTTACTCAAGCCAGCTCCAAAGCTAGACCATCTACTCGAGTCACGCCGGACATGCTTGCATCGCTTTAGTCTACCATAACTGAAGGCTTTGCTTCCATGACTCGGCGATTTGAAGATGCTCTTAATATTCTCAATGAGAGGATCTGTAACGACCCGTTAGAGGGCATAGTATTTATTCAGAATTAGTTAATTAATTATTGAAGTAATTAATTAAGAGAACTTGCCGTTTAATTTTCAATGTGGCAATTTAAAATATTTTTTTAATTGAGAGATCAACATTTAATTAGCATTTAATTCTTTATTTAGTGTTGAAATTAAATGCAAGGACTTGAGGGTCATTTAAGAAGTTGTTATTTATTTAATTAGTTAATAAGAGTTATTATGAGATTAGGAGTCCAGGTGCGAGAAGGATTGGGCTTAGAAGTCTCCAAGTTATAATGGGAATGTGAGATGGACTTAGGGTTGTTTATATATATATATATTTGACCGTAGCCATATGTTCTTCAAGCCACAAGAACAGAGAGCAGGAGCCAACAGTGGGTTCAAGTCTTTTCTTAGGAAGATTTTCGTTGCAATCGTTGATCCGATCAGAGTTAACATAAGGCAAGTATCCTATCTATAATTCCTTTCATTACAGATTCATAACAGTTTGTCCTCAGTTGATTTCAGCGTTCCATTAAGTTCTCAGTTGCAGTATATATATATATATATGTATACGTAGAACAGTGAGTGCATGAGGAAGTTATGTGGGATTCTTTCTAGTGAATCTTTTAAATATGATCTTCAAATCATATTAGCAGTGATCTCAGAATACCAAGACTAATTGATTTGGGTTCCTAGTTTAATCAGATGGTATGTGTAACGCCCCACTCCCACTTACGGGTGTTACTCGTGAACAATCACCCGAATTGTCCACCTGCCCGGCCTTAGGTGAAGTGTGGACCATGTTTCAAGACGAAACGCCCTAGGTGGGAACTAGGCTCGTCCTTCCCTTCCCTGAACCCTAGGATTCACTAGCAGAATTAGGCTTTAACCACACCGCATAGGCTAATAAAGAAAAACTCCTTCAAACGCCCAATCGCCATTTTCTCATTTTTATTTAATTCTTTTCCATCTAAGAATTTTACCGAGCTCCATAAATCACCATTTAAATCAATCCATTGATTGATTACTAATTTTGGAGGAAAAACTCAAATTTTTAATTTTCCAAATTTTCGGCATTTTCTCCAAAAATGCCCAAAAAATCCCTTTATTTTGAAAATTCATCCGGGGCCCAAAATCAATTAAGAAATGGCCCAAACTCCCCAAAAATTCAAAATTTTAAAAAAAACATTTTGGCCGGCAGGGCCCACGGCGTGCCCCGGGGCTCGCGCGGGGCCCATCGCGCAGCTAGCCGCGCGCCTGCCCGTGCACGGCCGCGCACGCCCGCATGCGCGCATGGCCGCGCGCGCGCCTGCATGCGTGCACGGCCGCGCGCGGCCCGCGCACACGCGGGGCTGCTGCCCCCCCTGCTGCTACATCTGCAGCCCTTTCACACTTCATTTTTTTTTCTTGGGCATTTAAACCCATATTTTCCAGAAAAATAACTTAAATAAAACACTTCTCTTTCCATAAATTTTAGCCTCTTTTTCTCCAAAATTAAGGCTTAAACCACCTCTTGAATATTACACAACATACACTTCAACTAGCAACACATTTACATTACATAAATCAAACACATAAGCTTCCATAAGCCAAAATATACACTTGAATCTTCTTCCATGCTTTCCCATGCCATTTCACTTGGCCTTGACTTTATCATGCTTTCACAACCTACATGTGAGGGTAAAAACCTCATGAGCTATTAAGCTCAATAAGGGTGCAATGCCAAATAAATATGAACATAACAAGTTATATGATGCCAAATGCATGCAAGTGTGGCTAGATTTCTTTGCCCTCACAACCCTCCAAGGTTAGAGGCATCAACCCACCATTTCAACCATGTTCTCAAACTAACCTATGGCCATAAGTCTCATGAACATAAAAGAACATGCCAAATGCAACATATACATTATTGAAACATATTTACCACCCATTGCAAGGCCACCCTCCCATGGGGCCATCCGTTACCTCTTCTTGAATATTTAAATCTCCATTTCAAGAGAGCTTCCATCTTCATTTTCTCCCTTCTAAAATGGCATTCTAAAGAAATTTATTTCCCTTGCATACAAGAACACTAATTAAAGAGAAGAAGAAATATATTTACCTTGATCTATTCTCTTCTTCTTCACTTTTTCTTCCATGGGAGACTTTCTTATCTCCCTTTCTTTCTTTCCTTCTTCATTTCATTCTCCAAATGGCCAAAGGAAACCAAGACTTTCTCACTTGCCATTATATACTAGTTTTCCATTTTTTCAAGAATGCATCCTAGCCATTCACTAAAGGCACAATCCATGTGCTTAAGGGAAAATTAATCTCAACCATTCATTTAAAACAAACAAGTCTCCTCTCTAAGAGAAAACACACCTTTAAATATGTTGGCAATCCATGCCATTTATTCTCTTTAAATCCCCACCATTGGATTTATTCTCTATTTCAAGAATGCATCTCATCCACTAGATCTCTTGAAATTTCCATTTAATTCTCATTTACTTAATTAAACTATTTTCATATCCATCTTCAAGACTTAAATATAAGCCATTGGATATATCTCACCTTTTCAAGACTTGATCCTAACCCTTGGATCATTTAGTCTTCCTATACCAAAATTAGCCATTTTCTCATATATTTATTTTGACTAATTTCAACACATCACACTTGAGAGACATAATTAATTTCCTTCCCATTTAATTTAATGGGACTAATTTCCACCATCACATGAGAGACTACTTGCAAGACATAAATCCATCATTTTCCATTTAAATAAATCACACCATTTCCAAGCATTAATGGGTGACCATTTTCTCATTTTCCATTTCATTTATTTAATCCACCATAATTTCAAACATTAATGGTGACTATTTTCCCATTTCATTTGGATTTTCTTTAATCCAACACCATAATGCCTCTCATTAAATGCTTAAAAGACCAATTATCCTTTCTTTTTGCATTTAATTAAATCATTCTCCAACTCATAAATCCATATATATATATATACATGCTTCCACATTTCTAATATATATGATTTCTCTCAAATTTCCAAGATTATGCCAAGTGTCACTCTAAGACACAAACTTGGCTTCCAATTCTTGATCTTGGACATCCATGTGGCATTACCACATTTATTCACTAACTTAGGGAAAATATAATTATTCTCCTCAAATAATTCAATATCCACCATTTTCCCTATTTTTCATAATTAAATTTCTTTATGGAATTAAATTCCAAAATTCCCAAATACTCTTTGTGAATTTATTAATCCCATATATCTCCACATAAACACAACATTGGGATTTAATTCACTTATACACCCAATTCCACATAGGAATTATTTTTAATTTATCAAAATACCCTTTTATTGGATTTCTCTATCCAAATTACCAAAATACCCTTCTCATGGGCATTCTCAATCTCAAGGATCCATCACCTTCTCAAGGGCATTTTTGGAAGTTTTCTTACTTCCTTTTCTATTCTCTTAACACTGGTTACACCGGGTGTTACATTCCACCCTCCTTAAAAGAATTTCGTCCTCGAAATTCGCTTTACCATAATCTCCTGCCCAAGATAATCGCACCCTCAGGCTAAATGGCAAATTCTCGTGCTCGAGAACCTCATAGCCTATTCCTCACATTTACCTTGGGTTACACCTACCTCAAGGCTTCACTTTAGGCTTTTGATCCTCCGACTCTTGAGGGCATTCACCAATCGAATTTCGTTTTGGCCTCCCGCCAAACCGCACCTCTGGTCGCTGGTCTCGCTTATTACAACACTGTCCATCTACAGATGGATTTTTCTCTACCTCGAAGCATCACTTTGCTGGCCACTTCCCATTTTCCATCGATCAAACAACTCTCACTAACATTGCATCGTTGATCAGTCTACCACAATTTTACGCCGATCACACACGACAACGTTTCACACTGCCAATCACACATGGCCACGATTTTACGCTGGTCCAACCAGCAACGTCTTAGCACTGATCATCCACCGCAATGTTTCTTTTAGTGCCCATAAGACACTCTAACTCCCATTCACCATGGCATACCGCCATTAATCACGTGCATGCGTAGCTTGAGTTGATCCTCATGGCGACCTCTCATTACTGATCAACTTATCGTGCTAGCATTTCATGGGAAGCAACCCTTTGGCCTACCTAGCCAACTTTGACCATTTCTTACATGGTCTTCAACTTTGACCAGCCGACCCTCATTTATTGATATGATTACGCAAAATCGACATACCTAACACCATGCCAGGTAATTACACATTTCAACCATACGTGCATTACTCAAGTCTAACTCGAGCTTGGTGATGCATGCACTATTACAATCTCACCTCGAGCTTAACCATGCTCGGGCCACATCTTTCTCCCAACCAGGAGTTCTTCGCATTAAGCACACAAGGATACTTACTAGCCGATATCACATGCTAGTGGGGGTCTCTTACCCATACAAGGGAACTCTTCACTGAGCAACCCCTCTTCAATTCTTTATCCCATTTCAGCTTTTTACAATCATGTCCCCATGCTAGGCCTTACCTTGGCTATTTACCCTACCACGAATCTAGGATCCTACCATTGCGCTTAAGGTCGCGGGACTATTAATCGGCCCTCGTCATCACCCACGGTGCGTGACACAAGTGAATGGCTTATTACCATCTGCACAATCACTTAATGCATCGCACCTGTAGGATGACTCGTGCCTTTGGTCTACACCACAACAAGCTATCATGGTTACACCCCCACTCTTGTAGCGGTCTTCTAGCCAAATTTACTCGCCCAGCTTCACTTTCATTGGGACTTTTCAAATCTCACGATTTCTTGACAAAGCCTCTTACTCTAGAGGCACGAAACTTTCAGCCATCTAAACTTAGGCTCGTTCTCAGCTCACAATAGACACCCGACTTCAACCATGCATAATGGTTTCCTTTGTCCTCCTCGGCAAGGACAACACCGCGACAGCAACGAATTTCTCCCCCATGGTCGTTGCATCTCAAACTTCACAGGCACCAGCCTTCATGGCAATTCACACTCGGCCTTGAGGTCCTACCATGCACAATGGCTACCTTTGACCTTCCTGACAACATCTTTTCCCTAATCACGTCGATAACACCACCATGTCATCTCAAAAGACTCGCTGCTCCATGAATCTCACTGGTCATCGCAACCAGCACGACCCCACTCTTAGGTCGCCTTTCTCATATCACTTTCTATACTTATAGCTGCTAGCTAAATCCCTGAGAGACTCTGGCTTCTCTCGAATTTCTTATACACTTTGTTACAAGACCCAATCAGATTGGGCATGTTGTACACTGACAATTGTAATCATGTTATTATTTGAATAAGGAGTTATTCAAATTCACAAGAAGTCATTCTATTAGTTTCTTGTTATTATTGTAATAACCGAATGAAACTAGATAGAAGTCCATATGATGTATACTGTGAATAATCTATAAAGATGTGAGATGATGCATCACAGTTTATAGACATCATTAAACGTCCCAAGTCGTAGCAATGTCAAGAATGGACATTGACAATTGTGGTAAGACTTGTATGTGCTATGTTTTTGCTATGTGATAGCAATGGGGGTCTCACACCCATAGGCATGGGGATGCCTAGACAAGTACATAGGTGACCAATGTTGGAGAACGTGTCACTGGACATGACTCGCCATGAGAATCCATTTTGGTTAAATGTTGATGGAATTCTCATACGAGATGAGTGTAACTAATCCTTGGACCTGAGGTTGTCACGGTCATCTCATAAGAAGACCGGAATGCTTTGACATCGTTTCGATGGGCCTAGACAAAGGCTGCACGTGGGCGATCGTTGGGTATATCATGAGGCTTATGGAGATGGGTGCATAGCCAAGATGGGACTCGTCTATCCCTTGATAGAGGATGATGTATCTAAGGCGCATTCGGTGGATATTCACTTTAAATCCATGGCCATGGTGAAAGAGATCAATAAGGAGTTATTGATTCACTTTCTATTAAGTGAAGATATCCGAAAGACCGAAGAAAACTCATGTGATCATTATCAAGCAACACATCGCCATACTTGAGATCACATAAGATGCATTGACGAGAGGATCGTATTACACGGTAACCATGCTCGTGAAAGGTTATTTGCGGATTATGAATCCTTCTGAATAATTGGGTAGGCATGACGCCTTGCTAGAGGCCAATCTTGTCTTATGTGTTCGTACCGACACATTGCCAACATATTCGGAAGCCTAATGAGTCATACGCAATAGGCACGGTCCCTGGCTTAAACTAGGAGAGTGGACGTATGGTTAAGTGGGACACTTCGGCAAGAAGTTGTGCCGTCGTAGGTTCTCACGGGAAAAGAACAAATAGACGTAATGACGTCGATATGACGAGGAGTCGTCATAA
The DNA here is from genome assembly GCF_014633365.1 of Diospyros lotus. Lineage (NCBI taxonomy): Eukaryota > Viridiplantae > Streptophyta > Magnoliopsida > Ericales > Ebenaceae > Diospyros > Diospyros lotus. The sequence goes on from NC_068348.1 coordinate 9,846,823, forward strand.
TGGAAAGAGTTTCCTAAAAATGGCATTTGATTAAATTAGGAAGGAGTTTCTAATTTAATGATTTTCTATTTGTTGGAGTGGCAAATAGGAAATAAAATATTTTTGGGCTTAAGTTAATATTTGGACTAAATTAGATTTGGGCCAAATATTAAATTAAATATTATATTTGGACTAAATTGGATTTGGGCCAAATATTAAAATAAATATTATATTTGGACTAAATTAGATTTGGGCCAAATATTAAATATTATATTTGGACCAAATTAGATTTGGGCCAAATATTAAATAAAATATATTTGGGCTTGAATTAGATTTGGGCCATAATATTTTATTTAACCTATAAAAGGATTGGGCCATTTAATTATATTTCTAGTTGGACTAGAATAAGCCCACTTATGATTCTAATTAAATTAGAATTAATGGGCTAGCCCAATCCATTAGGGTTTTAGAAACCCTAGGATATTTCATTATAAATATCCTTTTATAGGTTGCCCATGATTGAGGTGATTTTTGGTGTCGTTTTTCAAGAGTTGAAAAACGCATTGCCGTTCACTCTTTCCCTTTTTCTTTTGGCATCGATTTGAAACGTGGGTGTTCTTTTACCGTCCATACACAAGCCGCGCAAAGGAGAAGGAGCTAGCACTCCTATTCCGCTCTCCTTGCCAACGGACGCGTGCCGCGTATCACGAGTTAGAGGCCGGACGCTTGGACGACTCGAATCCGCCAACGACTCGATAATCTAAAGGTTAGATTTATTTATTTGTTTGTGAATGATTTGATTTCGACGTTGATCCAATCGCCGGGATCGGGGTAAGGTTCAAAATTTTTGAACTACGCTGCTTGCCCCGTAGCGATCTTGCTTTACTTTCAGTTACAACCAGCTCACACCACTCGGCAAGCGACCACATGGCTCTAATACCTCAACAGCTTCACTAGCTGATTTCATTTCACAACCATTAACCTTAGACATGAGGTTAACTCTCATTAATTACCCACACACTAAGGCATCTCTCTAGCTGTATTAGTCACAGCCATTAGGTGATTTCATCACCTTAACACCATTACTGGAAATCAATCTCATCCCATAAGCTCTTCCCTCGAGCTCTCGTCACCCATTGGCGACATCTTAAATTCGCCCTCAACTTTCCATCTAACCCACTTGATTAGTTTTAACCGGACCGCCCGGCTCATAGTCAACGCAACCTTCCTCTAGGCACTACTCTTGCAATCATCGACTACCGCTTCGATATAAACTACACCCACTGGAAATCACCCCTGCCACTTATGTGGAATTCACACTTCCACTTGATGCCGTAGGACTCACCCTCCTATTCAGGCACTCACCATTTCGCTGGCTTTTCCTCGGGTGACCTTTCCTGATCAAGTTGTAGCGCCTTAGGAAGTTCACCCCACATTATTGCTTCATGCTCAACTTTTCTTGGGAAAACATCTCAAGTTCTTCCCTGACCACATTTCAACTATTATTTATAACCCTCACTATGGAGTAACACTCCTTCAAGCAGCACAAATTTGCCCTGACAAACCATCTTTTATCACCTCAGATCTCTTTTGCCAAATACGCCTGGTCTAACTGCCAGGACCCACTAAACCTTTATATTGCATACACGGCAACTAACAAGGCTTTACCTCACAGTCCTCGAGCCTCACGCTCCCATCATTGCCATCAGGTGCTACCACCTGGCAACTGATCCTGTTTCATCAACCAGAACCCTTCAGTGCCACATGAGAATACTTCCTCATTTTGCATCGACACAACCAAGACTAACTCCAAACTGTGCAATTGCGAGCCTTCGCAAATCTTGAACCGTGCCTTAGCCACGCGTTCAGCCTGCTACAACTCACTTCACTGGATTAGAGATCCCTTTATTCGAAGCCTTCACACGCTTCAATATCCCCATCTCATGGTTAGCTTTCAACTCGTAAGTTTCACCCTCCACGACACTTACGTAACACTCTCGAGCCATTTACCAACTCCACCAATCGACCCATCTTCTTGCATCACCGCAAGGTCACACAGGGTCCATCATCTCAATTTACCAGATCAACTTTGATAAAAAATAACCACCACTGTGTTAGCATCCTTTAACAAGGAGCATCACCACACATCTTGTTATCGCGCCACAAGATATCACCCACTTGATCCACAAACCTTCTTGTTGCTTTGTCACCAAAAGCACTACCACCATACTCAACCCTTATGGAATTTTAAGTCTGGCCTAGGGATAACCTACAGCTTACCCCAAGTCTTCGGCATCTAATCGTCTCCACTACAGACATGTTACTCCACGTAGAGGGTTGCAGTCCCTCCTGTGGACTAACCATCTGCATCCAGTGGTCCCTAGCATTAGACCCGTCAACGATAGGCATCAACCGTAGCGTTATTCCTTGGCTAGACCAGTTTCCTTTCCCCGGGTTTCTTTCTCAAACATCTCATAAATCTTTAGTCCCTGGCCATCCGCATAGTCACTGTGTTGCCCTGTGCTTTAGGCGTACCAACACCTGGTCACCATCATCGTGTCACTCCCATACACTGGCCCAACACTAGTTCCCCATCGTGTCGCCCTATGCTTCAAAGAGTCAACACCCAATCACGTGTCACTCCCATACACTGGCCCAACACTGGTTCCCCATCGTGTTGCCCTGTGCTTCGGAGAGTCAACACCCAATCATTTTTACCATGTTATCCCTTACACTGGCCCAACCACAGTTTCCTATAGCATGGCTCAGGTCCCACTCTGATCTGTTTCACACCACGTAGTGTGATTTTCAGCCTTCCCGTCACACCTTTGATACCGAACCCGGCATGACTACTTCACCACGCTCGCAGCCATTTTCCTAACCAGGCGTCCTACTCAACAACAATCTATCGGATCATTACCACGCTCTGTGGTTCCTCCTTAGGACTACTCTAGATGTCCTATCCCTTATGGAAGATTCTCGATTTCACCAAACTAAATCTCCTAAGGTGCTGCTCTAGATCTTTGGCATTTGACCGTCACTTGCAGTTCACTAAATGGCTTAGGCTCATGGGCCACTTACCCTCAACGCGAGCCAACTCATTAGTCCTCTGCCACACGGTCCATAGCATCGGATCTGTCACCCCGAGCCTTGCACCCATAGCGTCCAAGCTACTTAAAGCCTCCCGAGCTACGATGGTTCCACCACCACCTTACCAAAGCCATCTCACATGGTTATCCTTGCCTTGATAACCTCAAGCTCATACCATAAGCCCCGCTCCTCAGGACTCTACATCTCTTATCACTTAAGACACTCTCAATCCACTTCACACCTTAAGGCCTTATGATCTTACCCCACAAGATCTTACCTCACGGCTCTCGTTTAACATTTGAGAGCTCCAACTTTCCGTGACTTGGAACTAAAATTCCTGAGCTTTCACATTACACACCATGCCCCTGCCCACTTGGCATCCAAAGTTAGCATGTCTTGTGTGTGCATAGCCCATGGATGTCCTGTTGCCACAATTTACTACCCTCGGCCCACACACCGTTCATACCCTTCATTGGGTGACCTCCGCATCTCCCATTAAGGGTCTCATAACCTTAGGCGTCATCTCGACCCCAGGCATCAAAATGAGGGTCTATTCACCTCTCATCTCTCGACTTTAGGCGTCTCGCCTGACCCCACGAGTCCATGAGAGTTTAGATTGGCCCATCATCCATCAATCACATGAATGGTTACTTGGCCTTTCCCAATCAGGACTTCCAATCCCATGGCTCCCACGTACATATTTACGCAAGCCCAACTCCCTTATCCCAATCCTGGATTCCCCTGGATTCCAACTTAACTCACTTGGGATCTCTATCTCATACAAAAACCCGCTAGGGTCCATTTGCCACACACCTATCTTTTCTTAGAATAAATCTCGTTTCCTCATGAAACCAACTAGGGTCCACTCACACCCTAGACATGACCCCTCCAGGATCGTCTCAACGATACAATCACATGGCACCATATGCGTCCCTCATGCATAACGCACACCCGACTTCCCTCGGTGTCTTTCTGCAAGCCACCAACATCATGCCTACCCTTACCATGACAGGCATATGTTTCACATGCTCGCTCCACTTAGAGCCTTACTGGAAGCAACCTTAGCTTACTCCCTTCCCGGAGCTCATCACACCACCTGTTGACAACTTCTTTGCTTGAGCTTCGAGCTAATTTCCACTTTAGCTCACTCTACTACAAGCACACAACCCTTAGCACACCTTCTCTAAGGGAATAACTTCATTTCCTCACCCATGCTTGAACATCTCCCCAACATAGGGATACTCCGCTAACCCATTCACGGATTAGATATACTTCGGGTTCTCCTTGTCCCATCACAATTCTTATCATGATTCAGCTTCATGTCTCTCCACAAGCCTCAACACCTTAATCACAAGGAAAATCTCATCCTTAAAATGCTTCACTTACTCCCAAATTTTTACATTCGGGTCCTCGAAACCAATCCCACACTTTGGCATTTGACTCTTCTTTTCTCCACCCGTATATCTCTTACTGTATATCATCTCGACCCATGATATTTTCCTATTCCTATCGCAGGAATATCCGAGCACTCCTTTCACATAGCCACCAGCTTTAATGTCTCGACCCAACTCCTAGGGTCCTCAGGTCACCTGTGGTTCTACTTCCAAGGCCTTCCGACTGACCTTCAACCACATTTCTCTAAGCATCCTCTACTTGATGCTCCAACCACGCTCTAATACCAAACTGTAACGCCCCGCTCCCACTTACGGGTGTTACTAGTGAACAATCACCCGAATTGTCCACCAGCCCGGCCTTAGGTGAAGGGTGGACCATGTTTCAAGACGAAATGCCCTAGGTGGGAACTAAGCTCGTCCTTCCCTTCCCTGAACCCCAGGATTCACTAGCAGAATTGGGCTTTAACCACACCGCATAGGCTAATAAAGAAAAACTCCTTCAAACGCCCAATCGCCATTTTCTCATTTTTATTTAATTATTTTCCATCCAAGAATTTTACCGGGCTCCATAAATCACCATTTAAATCAATTCATTGATTGATTACTAATTTTGGAGGAAAAACTCAAATTTTTAATTTTCCAAATTTTTAGCATTTTCTCCAAAAATGCCCAAAAATCCCTTTATTTTGAAAATTCCTCCGGGGCCCAAAATCAATTAAGAAATGGCCCAAACTCCCCAAAAATCCAAAATTTTAAAACAACATTTCGGCCGGCGGGGCCCACGGCGCGCCCCAAGGCCCGCGCCGGCCCGCGCACGGCCGCACGTGCCCGCATGCACGAATGGCCGCGCGCGCGCGCCGGCGTGCGCAACTGCGACCGCCCGCTCACGCGCCAGCGGCGGCCCGCGCGCACGCGGGGCTACTGCCCCCCTGTTGCTGCATCTGCAGCCCTTTCACACTTCATTTCTTTTTTTTCTTTTTTTTCTTGGGCATTTAAACCCATATTTTCCAGAAAAATAACTTAAATAAAACACTTCACTTTCCATAAATGTTAGCCTCTTTTTCTCCAAAATTAAGGCTTAAACCACCTCTTGAATATTACACAACATACACTTCAACTAGCAACACATTTACACTACATAAATCAAACACATAAGCTTCCATAAATCTATTCTCTTCTTCTTCACTTTTTCTTCGATGGGAGACTTTCTTATCTCCCTTTCTTTCTTTCCTTCTTCATTTCATTCTCCAAATGGCCAAAGGAAACCAAGACTTTCACACTTGCCATTATATACTAGTTTTCCATTTTTTCAAGAATGCATCCTAGCCATTCACTAAAGGCACAATCCATGTGCTTAAGGGAAAACTAATCTCAACCATTCATTTAAAACAAACAAGTCTCCTCTCTAAGAGAAAACACACCTTTAAATATGTTGGCAATCCATGCCATTTATTCTCTTTAAATCCCCACCATTGGATTTATTCTCTATTTCAAGAATGCATCTCATCCACTAGATCTCTTGAAATTTCCATTTAATTCTCATTTACTTAATTAAACTATTTTCATATCCATCTTCAAGACTTAAATATAAGCCATTGGATATATCTCACCTTTTCAAGACTTAATCCTAACCCTTGGATCATTTAGTCTTCCTATACCAAAATTAGCCATTTTCTCATATATTTATTTTGACTAATTTCAACACATCACACTTGAGAGACATAATTAATTTCCTTCCCATTTAATTTAATGGGACTAATTTCCACCATCACATGAGAGACCACTTGCAAGACATAAATCCCTCATTTTTCATTTAAATAAATCACACCATTTCCAAGCATTAATGTGTGACCATTTTTCCATTTTCCATTTCATTTATTTAATTCACCATAATTTCAAACATTAATGGTGACTATTTTCCCATTTCATTTGGATTTTCTTTAATCCAACACCATAATGCCTCTCATTAAATGCTTGAAAGACCAATTATCCTTTCTTTTTGCATTTAATTAAATCATTCTCCAACTCATAAATCCATATATATATATATATACATGCTCCCACATTTCTAATATATATGATTTCTCTCAAATTTCCAAGATTATGCCAAGTGTCACTCTAAGACACAAACTGGGCTTCCAATTCTTGATCTTGGACATCCATGTGGCATTACCACATTTATTCACTAACTTAGGGAAAATATAATTATTCTCCTCAAATAATTCAATATCCACCATTTTCCCTATTTTCCATAATTAAATTCCTTTATGGAATTAAATTCCAAAATTCCCAAATACTCTTTGTGAATTTATTAATCCCATATATCTCCACATAAACACAACATTGGGATTTAATTCACTTATACACCCAATTCCACATAGGAATTATTTTTAATTTATCAAAATACCCTTTTATTGGATTTCTCTACCCAAATTACCAAAATACCCTTCTCATGGGCATTCTCAATCTCAAGGATCCATCACCTTCTCAAGGGCATTTTTGGAAGTTTTCTTACTTCCTTTCCTATTCTCTTAACACTGGTTACACTGGGTGTTACAGTATGTTCAAGAATATGTATATAGATTCATGCGATATATCCATGTCCAATGAGATATGATAAGCCATGCACAATTCTTTTCAGCGTTTTCTTTCATAAGCGGTTGATTTTGTTGAGTGTAGATTTTGATGATTGGCATGTGTGAATGTGAATGTGCATAAGTTATATATGGAAACTTCTTATTCTTATATAGAGATTTCATTATATATGGAAACAAGTTTTTAGAGAGCTTTCTAGAAATTTGAGTATTTGAGCTATGTATGGAAAGTTCTTGGAATGGAAAGTCTAGAAGTTATATATATGGAATCCTTGTTCATATATGGGAAGTTCAAAAGATATATATGGAAGTTTTTGAGGAGATTGGAGTAGTCCACTATATGGAGTTGCCATATATGTATCTTGGCGACATGGCATTGTTAATGTGGCATTTTGATGACATGGCAGCCACGTGGAGCACACTCATCAAGGTTACATCATCTCGTTGGTTTAAATATGGTAAGAGAATCATGGAGTAAATTTAAAGGTTCTTAGAAGCTTCTTTACTCAGTTAAATATGGAAGAATTTTTGAGTTGCATTCAAATGAAGAAGTTAATGATTCAGCCTTATTGTTCAACATTAATGGAGGATATTAAGGTTTGAAAGTTAAACCTTGATTGATATTATTTTCCTTTATTGCTGATTCTCTTTTATTAAAAGGATCCTCTACTCAAATCATGGAATCAATTATCCTACTCATTATGACTAATTGATATCCTCATTATAGCTAATTGATATCTTCATTATGGGAGAATATTCTAAGGATATCTTGCATATATTCAGCTACACCAATTGATTCTCTTCTTATTGTCAACATTTTTAGTATGGAAACTTGATCAATTAAGGGCTTTTGAAGTTATGATTGATATCTTCATTGTTGGACAAATTTGCTTCATTATTTGAGAATATTTGGATGGATTTTCCACCATTTAGAGGTTTAAATTCAAATTTCAAATTAGCTATGCTTGTTATGGAAGCTAAGGAGCCAATTACACAATCAAAGGTGATTGAAGATTCAACTAGAAGTCAAAATTTATTATTTCTTATTTATGGTCGATTTTTCACGAATTATGAAGGATTTTGATGATATTTTAATCCTTAAAATCAGTCATGCATTATTGGAATTGATTTTCTCATTTAAGGCTGATTGGAGATCAACAAAAGTCAAAGATCTTGATGATCAATCAAGTTAGCTGATTATGGAAGCTAAATCAAGAATTCAAATGAAGGGCTGAGATTGGCTTGAAGACTTGACACATGGAGGGCTGAGATTGATCAAGGAAAGCCTTCTCTAGCACTATATAAAAGGGTCTCTTGAAGGCTTTGGAATAACTTTTGGAAGCCCTATCATTCTCTACATCATTAGCCAAGATTCTCATTCTCTCCAAGTCTTTCTTTTCCTCTATCTTCTTGAGAGAAAACTAAGAGAGTTCTCTACACTTCATTGTATTATTTTTGAGAGAACCCTATTTTTCAATCTCTACTATCTTGTAAAGAGCGTACAAAATCCAAACTAGTGAGTGTGAGACTCCAGAAATAGTTTGGTGGTGGTGAAGCCAAGTGAAGGCTTTGGTGGTTGTAAGAAAAGTTTTATATAGTGGATTTGATTGAAAATCCTAAGGAAGGGAATCCTTAGGTAGTGGATGTAAGCCATAAGGGCCGAACCACTATAAATCGCTGTGTCCTTCTTCTCTTCACTCTTTACTTATTCTTGCTTGATTATACTTGTTGTTTTTGTTTTTGTGTGGCCAAATCCTAAGGCCTACATTCTTGTTGGCTATTATATTCTGATTTTCTTTAATTGATCATTCTTTGTACTCATTCAATATTCCATTTGGTTTATTTAAAGTCTTGTTATTGTGTGCATTCAAATCACATGTTTTTCATCAAGTTATAATTTGAAGAGTATATTGGATCTAAGCACATACTAGCACAGCTGGCGGATATCATATTATCCATCTAGTATTTAAGTGCTCCCGTACTCTCAACTACAATTTTGGTTTATATTAAATTTGTTTTCTCATATATATACGTGCATAGGTTTTGCATTAAAGTTTTTAAAAGGTGTCAATTCACCCCCCCTCTTGACTAGGTTAGAACTCAACAAGTGGTATCAGAGCGAGGTTCCTAAGAGAGTGATTAATCATCACTAGGTGTATCCATGGCATCGAGTTCACGTTTTTATGAAAATGAGGGTCGTTCTTTATCTAGGGCACCATTCTTTGATGGCACCGATTATGCATATTGGAAAACAATGATGGAAGATTTTTTAACTGCATATAGTCTTGATTTGTGGGAAATAGTTAGAGATGGTCCATATGTCCCTAAGGAAAAGGTAAAGAGAGGAGAAGTAGAAGAGATAGTAGAAAAGAGTAGAGATAAGTACACGGATGAAGATAAGAGATTAATTGCTTTAAATGCTAAGGCTAAGAGTGCATTTCATTGTGCTTTAAGTAGATCCGAATTTAATTATGTACAGTGTTGTAAATCTGCTTATGAAATTTGGAAGAAGTTAGAGTTAAAATATGAAGGTACTAGTCAAGTTAGAGAAACAAAAATAAACATGTACATACATGATTTTGAATTGTTTTCTATGAAACCTAATGAATCTATCTCTGAAATGTATACTCGCTTGACTGATATTCTTAACTCTCTTGAGTCTCTTGGTAAATCATTTTCAGATTTTGAAAAGGTGCAAAAGGTTCTAAGATCTTTACCGGAGGCATGGGATCCAAAGGTGACAGCCATTCAAGAGGCCAAGGATACTAAGAAGTTGTCACTAGATGAACTAATGGGTTCACTAATGACACATGAGCTTACTCTCAAAAACAGGTATAAAAACAAAGAAGATTCTTTAAAATCTAAATCAATTGCTTTACCTGTTGCACAGGAATCCAATGGAGAGGAGGATTCAGAAGAGGAGATTGCCATGTTGGCTAGGAGGCTTCGAAACTTTATGAAAAAGAATAAAAGGAGTTTCAGCAAGACTAAGCCCGTAGAAGCCTCAAATGAAAAGAAAGTGGAGGTTACTTGCTACAAGTGTGGCAAGATTGGACACTACAAGTCCGAATGTCCCAAATCAAAGAAGGGTAGATCCAAAGGAAGGAGAAAGGAAGAGAAGAAAGATAGAAAAGCATTCAAAGCAACTTGGGATGTTTCTAGTGAATCTGAATCATCTTCAAGCGATGAAGAAGAAGAAAAGGCCAACTTTTGTTTGATGGCCAAAGGAGAAAATAACTCATCTTCCACAGATGAGGAGGTAAACACTTCTGAAATGGATGCATTGCTAGAAGAGTTTGATTTTCTGTTTAAAAAACATAAAATGGCTATTAGAGAAATCAAGGAGCTTAAAAGAGAAAATGGTAGATTAGAAAAGAAAGAGGAAGAGTACATGGAAGAAATAGATGAGTTGAACTCTAAAATTAGGAAAATGGAAGAAAATAAACCAAATGAAGTGTGTGCATTAAAAGATACTATAAATGAATTGCATGACACTATTGATAGTCTTAGGGAGCACGAATGCATTGTATGTGATCATTCTGAGTTACTAAATGAAATAACATGTTTAAAAGAAAAGAATGAGCACTTGGAAAAATCATTTTTAAAATTCTCTTTGAGTTCCAGTAAATTGGATTCTTTGCTTGCATCTCAAAAACCATATTTTGAAAAGGCTGGTCTTGGTTTTGACCCTAGTAAACTAAAAGAGAAAATCCAAAAAACTGGTTCTTCCACTCATCTTACTCATTCTAGGTGTGTGCATCATGCTAGAATCATTAAAGGAGCAAAATATCTCCCTAGAGCTAAATATGCAAAACTAGCTAGAACTAGAAATAATAAAGTTGTTAAAACTAGGAGTTTTTGGATTCCTAAGGGTTTAAATGATCAAAAAGCTAAGGAACATATATTTGATACATATGGCTATGATTTCATGTTCTCTAACCCCCAAGGACCCAAAGTTTGGGTACCTAAGGTTCCTTGATTTGCTTAATAGGTGTGCTTGAAGGCCAAAGGTACTTCAAGCCAATGGTTCTTGGACAGCGGATGTTCAAGGCACATGACTGGAGATGCCACCTTATTTTCGTCTCTTAAAGCTAAAAAGCATGGAGGTAATGTTACTTTTGGCGATGGCTCAAAAGGGAAAATTGTAGGCATTGGAAATGTGGGTAATCCTTCTAAACTCATGTTTGAAGATGTCTTATTTGTGAGTGGCTTATCCTACAACTTGCTTAGCATAAGTCAATTAATTGACAAAGGCTACATGGTTGCATTTGAAGGTAATGAGTGCTTGATTAAAGATTCTTTAAATAAGATTGTTTTAAAAGGCATTAGAGAAGGAAACATTTATGTGCTAAATCTGAATTCTTTATGTGTTAATGATGCTACTTGTCTTATGGTGAATGATAACTCTATGGATCTATGGCATAGAAGATTAGGTCATATTAGCACATCTACTCTTTCTAAACTAATAAAGAAAAATCTGATTAGAGGAGTGCCTAAATTGAATTTGAATGACCTACATATGTGATGCATGCATTAGAGGAAAACAAGTTAGAGAGTCATTTAAATCAAAACAAGATGTTACCACAACTAGGCTATTAGAATTACTTCATTTAGATTTGTTTGGTCCTAGTAGGGTTAAAAGTTTAGGTGGTAAATCATATGCATTTGTGATTGTGGATGACTTTTCTCGTTTTACTTGGTGCTTGTTTATTTCTCATAAAAGTGAGGCATTACATGTTTTTGATAGTCTAATTCGAAAACTACAAAATCAACGAAATGCATGTGTAATTAAGATTAGGAGTGATCATGGTGGTGAGTTTGATAACTTTGGTTTTGGTGAGTTATGTGATAAATATGGTATTTCTCATAATTTTTCTGCACCTAGGTCTCCACAACAAAATGGAGTAGTTGAAAGAAAAAATAGGTCACTACAAGAAATTGGTAGAACTATATTAATTGAAAGTGGTTTACCTAAGTCATTTTGGGCTAAAGCAATTAATCATGCAAGTTATGTGTTAAATAGGTTGTCTATTAGAAAAGGGATCAATAAGACACCTAAAGTAGATTATCTTAGACCATTTGGGTGTAAATGTTACATTTTGAACACTAAATATAATTTGGATAAGTTTGATGCTAAATCTGATGTAGGTTCTTTGGTTGGTTTTTCTTCTACTAGTAGAGCATATAGAGTTTATAACTCTAGGACAAAAACAATAGAAGAGTCCATTCATGTAAAATTTGATGAATCACTAGCTAAGAGTTCTAATATTGAAGAAGATGAAGATGTAGTTTTTGAACCACAAATAGAGTCTAGTTTAAAGGAATCTACACCTAATAACATGGATTCATATATAGAAGCAGATAAATTGGAAAATGAGACTCACTTAGAATCGCAAGAAAATAATGAATTGATAGGTCCTTTGCATGATCAAAATTGGTATCAAATTAAAAATAAGCACCGACATCCTAAAGAATTAATAATAGGTGACATTTCTCATGGAGTTAGAACTAGATCATCTCATGGTGTGCATCCTTTTAGTTCTCTTGCTTTGATTTGTGAAATTGAGCCTAAGTGTATTAATGATGCTCTAAAAGCACCCGATTGGGTAATAGCAATGCAAGAAGAGTTAAATGAGTTTGAAAGAAACAAAGTGTGGAGTTTAGTTCCTAAACCTAAAAATCATTCTATTATTGGTACAAAATGGGTTTTCAAAAACAAAATGGATGAAAATGGAAAAGTGGTTAGGAATAAGGCTAGATTAGTGGCACAAGGATATAGCCAAGAAGAAGGAGTAGATTATGATGAGTCGTTTGCACCGGTAGCTAGAATAGAAGCTATTAGGTTGTTAATGGCATTTGCATGCTTTAAAGGTTTTAAATTGTTTCAAATGGATGTTAAGAGTGCATTTTTAAATGGCTTTATTCAAGAAGATGTTTATGTGAAGCAACCCCCTGGTTTTGAAAATCAAAAGTTCCCAAATCATGTTTACAAGCTTTTTAAATCTCTTTATGGCTTAAAACAAGCTCCTAGAGCGTGGTATGATCGTTTATCAAAGTTCTTGCTTCAAAATGATTTTAATCGTGGGAAAATTGATAGTACTTTGTTTGTGAAGCATAAAAATAATGATTTGCTTATTGTACAAGTGTATGTGGATGATATTATTTTTGGATCAACTAATGATTCTTTGTGTAAAGATTTTGCTGATTGTATGAGTGGTGAATTCCAAATGAGCATGATGGGTGAACTAACGTTCTTTTTAGGTTTGCAAATAAAACAAAGTGAGAATGGCATTCACATTAGTCAAGCTAAATATACTAAAGATTTGCTATTTAGATTTGGCATGGATTTAGCTAAACCTTATATTACCCCCATGGTTGCAAATACAAAGCTTGATAGTGACATAAATGGTAATGAAGTAGACCAAAAGCTATATAGATCTATGATTGGCTCACTGTTATATCTTACTGCATCTAGACCCGATATTATGCATGCTGTGTGTTTGTGTGCTAGATTTCAATCTAATCCTAGACAATCACACTTAATCGCGGTAAAACGGATTTTTAGATACTTAAAAGATACCTCTACTCTTGGTCTTTGGTATGATAAGAGTTCTTTATTTGATTTGTATGCTTATAGTGACTCGGATTATGCTGGTTGTAGATTGGATAGAAAAAGTACTACTGGCACTTGTCAATTTCTAGGAAATAAGCTCATTTCATGGTTTTCTAAGAAACAATCAAGTGTAGCACTCTCCACTACTGAAGCTGAGTATATGGCCATAAGTAGTTGCACTTCACAATTGCTTTGGATTAAACGTCAATTAGAGGATTTTGGTTTAGAGTTCAAGAATATTTCCATTTATTGTGATAACACAAGTGCTATCCACTTATCTAAGAATCCGGTGTATCATAGCAAAGCTAAACACATAGAAGTTAGACATCATTTTATTAGAGAGCATGTGTTACAAGGTGATATTGTGATTAAATATGTGGATACCAAGAATCAACTTGCTGATATTTTTACTAAGCCTCTTTCAAATGAAAATTTTCTTTTTCTTCGAAACTCACTTGGTATGATTCATATTCCCTAATTGTATTTTTTTTTCTTTCTCATGTATTTTTTTTGATAGATTACAAAAAAGGGGGAGAGAAAATATGTAGATAAATAGTGATTTAAAAGGATAAGAGGGAGACTAAATTAAGGGGGAGAGAGAAAGTTAAGGGGGAGCAAGAGCAAGCTTAAGGGAAAATCATATTTTTGCTAAATCATTTAAGTATAGCTTCTTTCACGTTTTTGCAATCATCAAAAAGGGGGAGATTGTTGAGTGTAGATTTTGATGATTGGCATGTGTGAATGTGAATGTGCATAAGTTATATATGGAAACTTCTTATTCTTATATAGAGATTTCATTATATATGGAAACAAGTTTTTAGAGAGCTTTCTAGAAATTTGAGTATTTGAGCTATGTATGGAAAGTTCTTGGAATGGAAAGTCTAGAAGTTATATATATGGAATCCTTGTTCATATATGGGAAGTTCAAAAGATATATATGGAAGTTTTTGAGGAGATTGGAGTAGTCCACTATATGGAGTTGCCATATATGTATCTTGGCGACATGGCATTGTTAATGTGGCATTTTGATGACATGGCAGCCACGTGGAGCACACTCATCAAGGTTACATCATCTCGTTGGTTTAAATATGGTAAGAGAATCATGGAGTAAATTTAAAGGTTCTTAGAAGCTTCTTTACTCAGTTAAATATGGAAGAATTTTTGAGTTGCATTCAAATGAAGAAGTTAATGATTCAGCCTTATTGTTCAACATTAATGGAGGATATTAAGGTTTGAAAGTTAAACCTTGATTGATATTATTTTCCTTTATTGCTGATTCTCTTTTATTAAAAGGATCCTCTACTCAAATCATGGAATCAATTATCCTACTCATTATGACTAATTGATATCCTCATTATAGCTAATTGATATCTTCATTATGGGAGAATATTCTAAGGATATCTTGCATATATTCAGCTACACCAATTGATTCTCTTCTTATTGTCAACATTTTTAGTATGGAAACTTGATCAATTAAGGGCTTTTGAAGTTATGATTGATATCTTCATTGTTGGACAAATTTGCTTCATTATTTGAGAATATTTGGATGGATTTTCCACCATTTAGAGGTTTAAATTCAAATTTCAAATTAGCTATGCTTGTTATGGAAGCTAAGGAGCCAATTACACAATCAAAGGTGATTGAAGATTCAACTAGAAGTCAAAATTTATTATTTCTTATTTATGGTCGATTTTTCACGAATTATGAAGGATTTTGATGATATTTTAATCCTTAAAATCAGTCATGCATTATTGGAATTGATTTTCTCATTTAAGGCTGATTGGAGATCAACAAAAGTCAAAGATCTTGATGATCAATCAAGTTAGCTGATTATGGAAGCTAAATCAAGAATTCAAATGAAGGGCTGAGATTGGCTTGAAGACTTGACACATGGAGGGCTGAGATTGATCAAGGAAAGCCTTCTCTAGCACTATATAAAAGGGTCTCTTGAAGGCTTTGGAATAACTTTTGGAAGCCCTATCATTCTCTACATCATTAGCCAAGATTCTCATTCTCTCCAAGTCTTTCTTTTCCTCTATCTTCTTGAGAGAAAACTAAGAGAGTTCTCTACACTTCATTGTATTATTTTTGAGAGAACCCTATTTTTCAATCTCTACTATCTTGTAAAGAGCGTACAAAATCCAAACTAGTGAGTGTGAGACTCCAGAAATAGTTTGGTGGTGGTGAAGCCAAGTGAAGGCTTTGGTGGTTGTAAGAAAAGTTTTATATAGTGGATTTGATTGAAAATCCTAAGGAAGGGAATCCTTAGGTAGTGGATGTAAGCCATAAGGGCCGAACCACTATAAATCGCTGTGTCCTTCTTCTCTTCACTCTTTACTTATTCTTGCTTGATTATACTTGTTGTTTTTGTTTTTGTGTGGCCAAATCCTAAGGCCTACATTCTTGTTGGCTATTATATTCTGATTTTCTTTAATTGATCATTCTTTGTACTCATTCAATATTCCATTTGGTTTATTTAAAGTCTTGTTATTGTGTGCATTCAAATCACATGTTTTTCATCAAGTTATAATTTGAAGAGTATATTGGATCTAAGCACATACTAGCACAGCTGGCGGATATCATATTATCCATCTAGTATTTAAGTGCTCCCGTACTCTCAACTACAATTTTGGTTTATATTAAATTTGTTTTCTCATATATATACGTGCATAGGTTTTGCATTAAAGTTTTTAAAAGGTGTCAATTCACCCCCCCTCTTGACTAGGTTAGAACTCAACAGATTTAATACATCTTGATATTATTTTATATCAATTGGGATTGTTCTCCCAAGATTTCTTTTGGAATGGTGTAGTGATGCTATGTTTTGATTCAAGATATGGTCTCTGTTATCGTAAGCTTCGTTTTGTATAAGTTTCCAATCATTCGAATGAGTTCAGTGGTATCCGAATGAGTTTTCAGTGCTATCGTAAGTTTTTCCCATATAATGTATCAGTCATTCGAATGAGTCCCTTGTCATTCGAATGAGTCATGTGTTATCATATCATTCGTATGTGTTTTTGGTTGGTCATTCGAATGAGCTTCCTTGTCATTCGAATGAGTCCTTGAAGATGCGAGTAAGATGTTGCTTTGTATAGTCTAGCATTCGAATGAGCCTTCTTGTCATTCGAATGATCCATAAATTGATTTGAATAAAGTTACTGTTGCATTCGAATGAGTCGCTTTTTGCCAGTTCAAAAGTTGGAAATTTTCAAAATTCATTCGAATGAATTTGTGAGTCATTCGAATGAGTCCCTGATCAGATCCGAATAGCCTTGTTATATATCATCTATCATTCGAATGAGCCTTCTGTCATTCGAATGAGTCTCTGTCATTCGAATGAGTTTTCTGCCATTCGAATGAGCTTGCTGAAATCTTTTTTTTTTCATTCGAATGGGCTGCTTTTTCATTCAAATTGCTTCCTTTTGCTTCCTCAATCATCCAAATAGTATCAAATGGCATCCGAATGGCTTCCAATAAATTCTTGATTCAAGTCTTAAATTTAATATAAATATTCAATTATTCAAATATTGAATTTTTATGCCAAGATATGATAAAATCCAATATACCATGCCTATACTCAGAAATTTTAGAATATTTGAATCTCAATATAGTTGATAAAAATCATATACCATGTTTAGCAGTTAATTATGACATAATCAACATTATTTTGTGAGATTATGTGCATACATATTTGTATGAGCATTGAGCATGACTTTATGTGGAGCACTACATATCGTGTGCCAGCATTTATATGAGCATTGCATTATGCGCGCCAAGCGGTTTGTCCGCAGAGATCCCACTAGTATCAGTTCAATTATATCTCAATTGTGAGTTTCTCGCCTGATGTCGACCAGGGAGCTAGGGGCATATTACCCAAAGTATGTGCTTACAGTTTTTATGTTTGCAGGACTCAGATCAGTCAGGTATGTGTTACAGTTATGTGGGCCTATGAGCCAAAGTTGCATACCTGCATTTAGTTTTCAGCTTATGTGCATTACATCTTATAAATGCTATCTAGTGATTATTATATCTCTCAGTACAAGTTCAGTAAGTATTTTTATCAGTATCGATATTCTTCGATTCAGCTTCAGTTATTCTTTCCAGTTTATTACTTGCTGAGCTTTGTAGCTCACCTTGTTCTCTTCACCATTCCAGGTCCTAGTAGGGGAGTACCAGATGTGGGGCCTAGCAACAGTGTCCAGTAGTGTGTGTATGTGGAGCCGCTCAAGACCAAAGATGTCTAGGAGTTGTTAGTTTATTAGTTAGTGCTTGATCAGTTTAGATTTATTTTATATTCCAGTTTAGGGATTTTCCCTTAGATGTAATTTATGGTTTTCAGTTATTAACTCAGAGTTTTATTTCAGTTGATTGAGATGTTCATTTTGGTATCAGATTTCAGTTTATCAGTCAGTTTATTTTATTATCTCCAGTAGCACCTCTTCTCGGGCAGTTCTAAGAGAGGGGGTGTTACAAGGTCGACCACAACCACCGTCAAACTAAAGAGTATCTAGACAGTCTTAGGGATAAAATAGGCAATCTAGAAGAATTAGTTCATACTAAGGAGAATTCTTTGGATTCCTCTACTCATTAGCCTTCTAGATACATTGTATGTATTTTGGATTGAATGTTCTGTCATTGTTGGTATGTTTTTAAAACTTTTTGTAATGGATGGTTTATTGTATTCATTTGACATCTTGATTGGTCTCTTCATGGTTATATTCATTTGCTTGCTTGTTTGGTAATCATATTTTTTTCCTATGATAAAAAGGGGGAGAAAGTTGACATAAATGTATGAACGCTACTGTAATGGATCATATCTAATCTACAGAATGGTATCAAGATTATGCTTAGTTATCAAGGGTATCAAACAAATTTTTTAATCTATCAAATCTTGAAGCACTAACTGTTGGTAACAACAAAATTTGTTTGTGATATCTCAAGCAAAGCTAAAAGAGGACATAACACAGCTAAGGTTTGTTTTCTATCTCCCATACAAGATTAAGGGGGAGCTATAAAGGTTATTTTTTTTCAAAACTCGTATTTGATGTCTTTTAAAGGTTTTTATCACTATCAAAAAATAGGGGAGAATTGTTGTATCATATTTTTTGATATATGAGAAAATGTGTTTGATGAAAAACCTATCTTAGAATGAAAAATCTTGTATGTTAATCATATATTTCGAAATAAGCTTTTCATATTTTGAAACATGCATGATTAGTGTTTTGGCGTGAATGTTCAAATGTTTGAAAAATCTAAAATTCATGCATCATGTTTCGAAACTTAGTTTCTATGTTTCAAAACATCATTTTTCCATGTTTCCATACCTATTTCGAAATGCCTTTTGATAAGGCTTAAATGTTTGTTAAGCTTGCATGCTATATTTCGAAACCCATTTGATATGTAGGCATATGTTTTGAAACTTCTATAGTATGTCTTGAAACTTCTGTTAACACTATAAGAAGAGCATTCAAAATTTGTGTTGCATATGTTTTGATATATGTTTTTGAAGCATGTTTTGAAACCTTTATAGCATGTTTCGAAACATCTGAATCTATTAGCGAAATATTTGAAAAATCGACATGCTTTTGCTTTTTAACTTCTTTTCATCCAAAAGCTATTTAAAAGTTTCTTTTGACTTAATCTCCATACTCTGATGTTTCAATTTCAAAATTTTGAAAGTGGAGAATAAAACAAAATCATGTTAGAACATAAAGCTTGTCTCCTACTGGCTGTGCTTAACCTTGTGCATTTATTTCAAACAAACACATACAAAATAAACAAAGAAGAAACAAGCATGCAGGCATAAGGCGTTTATACTCGACAGTGTACAAGTGTGCACTGTAGCACAATTTAATTTTTTGGGTAAGTCTAGTTCAATTCACTGAGAGATCGTTAATAAAACAAAAATAAAGCTGCAATATAAATTGGGTTGTCAGGCCAATTCATTTGATTTTAAGTGATCAAGAATGAAGTAAATTGTAACTGTAAGAAATCTTGAGTCAAGGCAATTTTAGTGCCAATCCCATAACTTCCCAATAGATAGACAGGTACTAGAAACATCAATCTGAATTAATTTGAGGTTCTACTATTAAAATGCATCTCAAGATTATGATAGTTCTTGATCTAGCAATCTCCATACATGGCATGAGAGATTCTAAGTTAAGCAACTACCATAAATTAAAATACAGTTAATATGCAGTAATCATATAACTCATTTGGATTTGGGTATGATAGCATCTCCAGTTTAAGTAACCTCCATACATGGCATGGAGACTCTAAGTTAAGCTTATGCTCTACTCCAAATTCAAAGATTCAATGCATGCACAATACTCAAATTAAATCAGGCTTCCAGTAATACATTTGAAGTTCGGTTATCTTTGGAAATCTATGGCATTGGACTCTGTCCTCGCCTTGGCCCAAGTTTAAGCTTAGCCACACATCTCCAAAGAAAAACTAAAGAGGTAGGAATTAAAGTTCTGGAATGTAAATACTGAAATTGAAATTAGAGAAATGTAGATGAACAGTGAATTAAAGTTGAAGAATGTAAAGAACGAAAATGAAAATTACAGAATGTAACTAACTAAAATGAAGAATGCTGAAACAACATAAAGAAATGAAACAGAACAATGCTCTTTTCCCCTTGTTCTGGTTAAACGGCGGATGGGGACTCCCCATTCTTCCTGATACTCTAGTCTATTTATAAGTCACTGGTAATAGAAACACTCAAATCTCCCGATAATCCTCTAAAACATTCTGCATATTACTTTTGTTTGTTCTCTACCAAATTCCGCATGCTGTATTGATTTCGAGGAGGATCATCCTTTGTCATGCATGGAGAAGGGGGACCACTTGGTGAAAAGTTTCCCAAAAAGTTGGTTGAATTTACTACTTGTGCCATCGCGTTCATTTGCACATTAGAAGGCTTGCTTCGAGATATCATTCGAATTAGTGGGAAGAGACATTCGAATGACTAGCTTGCTTGCATCATTCGAATGAGTTCAAGGCTCATTTGAATGAATTTCCTTTTTCTGTTCATTTATGCATTGATTTCCCTCAGTCATTCGAATGCAACAGTAACCATATTCAAATGAATTTCTAATCTTGCTCTCTGATTCCTTCAATGCATTCGAATGAGTTTGGTAACATTCAAATGGGCTTGGTTTTTTTTCTCTTCATATCCGAATAGTTGGGCTTCACGCTGGAGGTAAGTATTTGTGTTAGAGTAGATTATATTATATATATTTATATGGCATGCACGCATGTATTATATATGGATATATTATATATATTTATATAAATATTGCAAATTCTTTTCAATTAAATCAATTTAAAATCAAAATAGGGGTTATAATTATAACAAAGTTATTCAAAATTGATCGCTAATCACCTACCCATTCTATCTCTAAGTGCATAACTAGCTATAAAGGCTGGATGTTTCGAAACATGTGATGTATGTTTCAAAACCTCAGTGTAAAAGTTTATTGTTTCAAAACCTATAAGGTGTGTTTTGAAACCTAATTTATCATCTTATCTCTAACGGTTATAATTAGCCAAAACTCTATCTCTTGATATATATATTTATATAAGTTCTTTGAAGATAAGAAGTACTTACTTACAAGCTTATACTCGAGAACACACTTACAAGAGACATACATAAGCATAAGTGAACCAAATCTTTGTGACAAGCTCTCAAAGAAGATCTATTCAATCAATCCATGATGTGCATTGTGGTATGAAAAGGAGAAGCAAATTGAAACTGACGTCTCATCTTTCTAAGCTCTCCTCACCTTATACCAAGAGGTTTGTACAACCATTTGGTAAGGTATTTCATTACATTAAACTGTTGAGTTGTAAAAGATAAGTTTTATTTATCTTGTTATTAATTGTAAGGTTTGAGTTTAGCCATAAAACTCGTTGTGGTGTAAGGTTTGAGTTAAGCCATAAAAACTCATCGTGTACAAGGTTTCAGGGTGAACCGTGGTAAAACCCTTGTTGTTGTTGATCACTAGTGAAAGTGATTGTGTTTGAAAATCCTTTAAGTGGGTAAGCTCGAAGGTAATGGACTAGGCGGGGTGCCGAACCACTATAAATCTCATGTTCATTTGCTTTACTATTTTACTTGCCTATTCTTATTATTCATGCTTTCAAAAGCTAAAAGTTTCAAAATAAGCAAAACAGAGAACAAGGTTTCAAAACATATCATAATAGGTTTTGAAACATATTCACTTATATTTCCAAACATACTTAACAGAAAGGTTGATTTCGAAACCATACTGCTTGATATTTCGAAATATAGTGTTCTATCATCAATAGGTCTTTAATCTATCAAAAAATTTATCCTAATCCCAATTCACACCCCTTCTTGGCATTTTTCATCATTTGGAACTAACAATCCGTAATAAACATATAAGAGTTTATATGATTCGTTTATATAATCGATATCTGTGTGTATATTTGCGCGTAAATTGCAATGCAATGTAATTTGAAACTTAAGATTGATCGGTGCATACATATCGGTTATGATGAATCGGTAGTACTTCCTGATGTCCACTGCATCTGTTATAATCGATTTACATATATCGGTTAGAATTTTTTATGGAATCAGGATCGGTTAATATATATCTGTTGATAATTGATTAGATCTAACCGATATTATATTGGTTGCAATTATATCGGTATATAACGGTCGAATTATATCGGTTTCTAATCAATGTATGTAAACTGATGATACCAGATGCAATGTATATTAGTGAATAAGTATCAGTTATAAACCGATGCATCATGACCGACGTGTGTGGGAAGAAATAGTAAGCTTCATTTTACATTGCATTGCAATTTACACACTGGTATCGGTAATAGAAACATAATATGCTAACCAATATTCACTGCCACCCAAAGCCCCAAAGCTTTTCGATGATTTGCAGTCACAATGTTCGTAACAATCCATGTCCACGGCCAGGAAGATATATTACTTTCCCCAAGATTACCAGATAGTAGAGCAGATTCATTCAAACACTGCGCTTACTCTGCCTCTTCAACTATTTCAAATTCAAATAGCATAACAAGATTTTAAATGTTTCCAATGTTCTTTGAATCTGAACTAGCTAAAGATGTAGAGCAATCGCAGTGTTTGAATGAACCTAGTGTTTGGATGAACCTGCTCCACTATCTGGTAATAATGGGGAAAGTAATATATCTTCCTGGCCGTGGACATGGATTGTTACAAACATTGTGACTGCAAATCATCGAAAATCTTTGGGGCTTTGGGTGGCAGTGAACATTGGTTAGCATACTACGTTTCTATTACCGATATCAGTGTGTAAATTACAATGCAATGTAAAATAAAGCTTACTATTTCTTCCCATACATATCGGTTATGATGCATCGATTTATAACCGATACTTATTCACCGATGTACATTTCATCTGGTATCATTGGTTTACATACATTGGTTAGAAACTGATATATTGGGTTCATGAAGAGATAGGGAGGAGGAATTGCCAAGTCTTTAGAGATTTGACATAATGCCCATTTCTTGTCTTGGATGGGTTCTCTGAAGAGTGTAAGAATTGCCAAGCTAGAGAAAGACGGTAAGAGTGATTGATAGTTTTAATGAATAAGGAGAGGGAGTTACCATTTATATAGAGTTGTAGTGGCTTCCAATAATAAAGCGCATACCAAAAGTCGGGCTAACAATTAATACGGTCACAAATCACGAAGAGACTTTCATACTCTTCAGATCTCATTTTATACGATATGTTGTGGCACCACCTCATTGGAGGCGGTGGGAGGTAATCACGTGTCATTGTCTCATTTGCCTTGGGATGAGTCCACCTCATTATTCGATATGGTTTGATCGAAGTTATAGGTCCAATCAAATCGATTATGTAAATGATGTATGTAAATTGACGATAAAATGCCTATGAAATCGATTAAACATATTGATTATTAATAGATGAAACACAACCGATATTAATGAAGACATGTGTGTTTGATCTACATTTGGAACTGATTGAAATTGATTGAAATTACATTGGTTAAAACATATCGGTTCATAACCGATTCCTTGAACATTGATTAAACTTATTGGATAATCCTCTTCCCCAATTTTCATTGGTTAACACACATCAGTTACGTAACCGATATGTGTTCACTGATATTGATTCCTTAAGAACAAATTTCTATTTAATACTATAAGGATACCTATTACATTGTTGTTACAAAAAAATAAATAGGTTCTTATTAAAAGATTGGGATTTTAAATGTTTAATACAAGAATGTAAGTTTAAACGTTTATGACAATAACTATTGGAGATTTCCTACCTCATTTTTTTCATCCAAAGTTATTGGATTAGAGCAAGTTTGGTGATGGTGATCAATTTGACCACAACGACTGCATTTTACCCTCCTCTTCTCTTCACCAGCTAAAAGAATTTAACAAATTTTACATCTTCCATATTTGCGTCTACTTGTTGGAGGTAGCAATTTAATAGATGCAATTTCCTCTGGCATGGTCCAGTCGGCTTAGCTGCCCACATACATTATCAGATCGGCATAAGCACACAATAGAGCTTCTGTTTGGTAGTATGAGGAGCACAAAGTGTATGGGTCAATATTGCGTGAACGTGCAGTAGCCAAGGCATGACCACATGACAATTTGTTGAAATCAAACACTCGACAAGTGCAAGTTTTTATCTTCAAGTCGATAATACCCCCAAAGTGACCATTGTGAACATTGAATCTATACATATCAATCGGTTCTAGACGCCAATACTGAGATAATGCCAATCTTTTGGCTATTTCTCCTTCAGCCCAAGCTGTTATATATCCACCCATTTTACTAGCATCACCCCGTCTCTCATAAAACCATTGTTACAGCATATTCCTGATATACTCCGTCAAACATTGAATTGACAATTTACGCGTATCTGCCAGAGCTGCATTGAGGCATTCTGCAATGTTTGTCATCTTTATATCAAACCTCTTACCATCCGAATATGCATGTGCCCAAGGACTAAAACTGACCTCTCTAAGATAGGCACCGATTGCTGGAGCATATCGCTCAAGCTTAATAAAGTATTCATGAAATTCTGATTATCGATATGCCTTCGCAGCCTTGTAAAAAATAGAATACACATTTTCCTTTTTGAATTTAGCCTTAACGTTCTGGCCAATATGATATATACATGAAACATGCAATGAGTTAGGGAACACAGTCATGACCTCCTTATGGATGCTCTTGTGCTGGTCAAACACAAATACCAAATCAAGTATCTCATCACCAATTGTAGAGCGCAATTTATTGAAGAACCATTCCCATGAGGCATGATTCTCAGAATCTCCAACTCCCCATGCTATAGGATAAACATGATTGTTACCGTCTTTGCATGTCGCAACAAACAAACTACCAATATACTTGCCCTTAAGGAAACAAGCATCAACTGTAATGACGGGCCGCATCTTGCTACGAAATTTGGCAAGGCATGCACCAATTTCCATAAAAAGGTACTTGAATTTGTTTCCACTGTCACTCTCGAATTCTGTAATAGTCCTGAGGTTGTTCAACTTCAACATATATAGATAAGATGGAATCAACTGAAATGATTCCTCCGCACCCCCCCTGATCATGTCCAAAGCTTGTTCCCGTGATTTCCATGCCTTATCATAACTTATGTTGACCCCAAAGTCCTTGTGAATATCATTGACAATGTTCTTAGGCTTATAAATACACTTAACATTCTTGAAATTGGTTTTAATATAAGAACCAATTATTCTGCTCTTAGCTTGACAATGATCACGACGCATTATTGAAGATGAACATGAATGAGTATTTACATATTTCCTAACTGTCCAACCAAAAGAAGTACCAAGCAAGGCTGCCCTCAACTGCCATTTACAATCACGGTGCTTACATTTCATGTACACTACCTTCTTAGTTGACTTGACCACTTTGTATTGGTAATTATTCTTTAAAGCCAACAAACTCATCCGTTGTTGTAATTCTAATTTTGATGCAAAAATTTCGTTCAACTCAACTTCTAACACCACCGACGATGTTCCCACACTAACCCTTGATAATCTCAAAGATAGGAGCAAACTGGGCTACTCAGCACGATCATTAACCTTTACATTGATATTGTCTAAATTTTCAACATCATTAGCATTGAATACATCTTCAACCCCATGCCCAGCATCATCCCAATTAACATCTTCATAACTATTTCCATCCAAAGCATCATCGCGATTAACCTCGTCTTTCAACGATGTTGGACTATCGCTACCCAATCGTGTCACTAGATAATTCCTGCAAACTTTATTCTCTGCAACCACTTCCTTATGCCTAACACCAGAATTAGGTTGTGTTTGCAATAGTAATTTGTCCACAAAATTAACACACAATGGGCTTTTAGACTCTATCCGAGAGCATTCGAATAGAAAGCACTCAACATCTGTATCATTATGAATCTCCAATGGAAGTACGGATAGAACCAAGTTGTACCACCTCGACTCGCCGGGCGTGTCACTATAAGGGTATTTTCGGGAATCTTTTTTTTTTATCTACATTATCACGCACGGTGCTTCATGAACGACCTTCACATGCACACACAGGATCCCGAAAGCCCCAGTCTTGTCCGTTTAACTAAACAAGATCAATAATCTTAACAATTAAACGAGATATATCATAAAGCAGCCGATATATTAACATCAAACACCGTGATTCTTACATAGTATTTCCATAACAAATACGTATTACAGACAACCAAATGATAACAACGTTATCATACAACTATTCTTATACAAGCTGAAATACATACTAAAACCCCCAAAGGTTACAATGACTATCAAACTAAGCACCATAGACCTTCAACCGGCCATTTCCTTGCCCTCGCAGCAGTCCCTGACTGGAACATTGAACGTTCCAGGGGCATAACCCAAGTTAGATGAGGAAACATCTAAGTGACAGCATAAAACAGTTTACATAATGCAGGAACAAACATACGAGCATGGCATATGTAATACCCCAAAATTTTATGTAAAAGTTGGATGATGCAATAAAGTGTTTTAATGGAAGTTTTGGATTAAGTGTAAATGAAAATGGTTTTAAGGACTTAAATGCAAATATCAAAGGATAACTTCTCCAACAATAAGAATAATGGTAATGATAAATGCTTATTTAAGAAGCTTTGAGTTGGAGAAATTAGATTGGAGGGTTAACTTAAAAGTCTTAAAGCTTTGGTGATAACAATAATTACTTACACCCTTAATTCAAAGTAAGAAAAACTTGGAAGAATTCTATTGGTTCACCAAAAGAAAGGGATAAGAAGGATTGCTTTGAAGGCCACGTGAGGGGAAATTGGAGGCATGATATTGGAAGAATGAAAATCTTTCAAATGAAGGAAGAATCAAGTGGAGAAAATTCAAAGCTAGTCATTATTACTTGGGTAGAAAAATGGCTAACTTAAGGGTTAAGTCTAAACTTGGAAGACTAGGATTGGCTAGGAGTTTCTTGCAAGGAAAGAGGATGATAAGGCTTATCTTGAAAGAGTATTTGGTGGCCTAGGATTGGAAGAAGTGGAGGCTTGCTTGAGAAGATTGGAAAATTTTCAAAGTGTGATGATTACTTGGGTGGAAATAAGTAACTTGGAGGCCAAGTGTAATCTTGAGGATTTGGGAATTTAAATTCTATATAAAGGGAAGTATTTAAGGCCACAAGAAGCTTAGGAGAAAGGAAATAAAGAAAGTGCAAGAAAAATAAAGAAGAAAGGAAAGACAGACCTGGCTAGAAAACTGCCAAAACAAAAATGAAATAGAAAATATAAGCCCATTTTATTTCAATAGGATCGTAGATCATGAAAATAGGAGTCCGTAGGTTCAAACAAAGAGCAAATTGGAGTTAAAATGAGCAAGATATGGCCGTTTTAATTTTGGATTGCAAAACAAGAAGGGGGTAGCGCGTGGCCACCCTTTCGGGGGCACGTGAGGGGGCATCCAGCCTCTGATTGGCCTGAAATTTTCACCATTTTTCTCCTATTTTAATTACCTACAACTCTATGTAAAAATATTTAAGGTTTAATTCACTTAAATGCGTGATTTCTGCAGAAACAACCCCTAGTGCAAGAAACAGGGCTATAAACCGTGCTATCGAAGGTGAGTGGTTCTTGTGCATGCTTCCTCTTGATCATTTTTAGTTTCATTTGTGAGTGATTCTTATTCCTATTGATCACTCTTGGTTTCCACTTGTGGATGGTTTGATGCTTACATCTCATGTTTCCCTATTTTCGAGCATTTCTTTCCTATTTTGCTTGCATCACGGAGTTTGTTGTTGTGGTTCGTCGATGGGATTAAACATGACTACTCTTGCTCATAGCTTGTGGATTGCATATCATATTTTCCTTGGTTTGTGCATCGTGCCTACAGGTGAGGCCGTGCCTACTTGATATTCCTTAGTTTGTACATATTCCTTCTATTTTGTCTCCAACAAGTTGTTTGGTGATAGTTGCAATTGGTGGATCGGGAACCTATATATGATGGTTGGCTGCTTGTTGGAAACATCACGAGGATCGGGGAGTCAATCCCGTGCCTAGAGGTGGGGCCATGCCTAGAGGTGAGGCTGGGGGGTTGGACCATGATCCCGTGCCTACAGATGGGGCTGAGATGTTTCACACAAGTGTCGACGGGCATAGTGGTGGCTTGCAATCCCGTGCCCAGAGATGGGGCCATGCTTAGAGGTGAGGCTGAGGGATTGGACCATGATCACGTGCCTAGAGATGGGGCTTAGCCTAGAGGTGAAGCTGAGATGTTTCACACAAGTGCCGGCAAGGATGATGGTGACTCGGTGGCTTGTGATCATATTTCTTCTGCTTTGTCATAGATCTTGTCATTTGGTGGCTGTAGCTAGTTGGTGGCTTGTCGTGTGTGAACTACCACGGGGGCCTGTGTAAGGGGGCTAACCACATGACCCTGTGTAAGGGGGCTACCTCGAGCTTGTGTAAGGGGGCCGAGGAGTTCATACATGGCAAGTAAGGAGGATATCTCATGCCTATGTAAGGGGGCTGAGAGGTTGTATCTTATGTGTTTGTTGCGTTTTAGCAAATCTTGCCTATTGCACGTACATCTCGGTGTTTGTATTTGTGGCTATTTGATGGGGTATCACAGAAGATCTCGTGCTCTTGCGGTGAGCTGTGATCTTGGGAGATTTTGTTCTTATTTCTACATGTCTCTCGGTAAAACTGCATATTACTCTTGCATGCGTTGTTTCTTTCTTTCTTACCACTCACTTGATGTAATAATCTAACTCGGGTGTTTCTTACCCCTGGGGCATTCATCGTCCTAGCTTTATCAGAAATATCAATCGTTTCAGGTTCCACGTCAAAGCGTGGGCAAGGAGGTGGAGGTTCGCTAGCTTTGGAATCTTGGATTCATTATGTACCCTTGTAACCTAAGTAATATATTGTAAATGGCAGCTAGGATACTCAAGGTTTTAAAGGATGTGTGGGGGTGTTCTACAATTGTATCCACTATGATGTGTTGAGTTATTTTTCTGGAATGTTGGAAGTCATGAGCATTTCTAGTACTTGGAAATGAAATCTAGGGGAAACCCGCTTTATTTAGCTTTGATTAAGCTTGCAGGTTCGATCCAATGCTTCCGTTGGTAAGGGTTTCCATAACGCCCGTAGGTGATGTCTTTATTATATTTCAAGTTATTGTGTATTTGGAAAAGTGGGGCGTTACAGCATACACAGACAAAACGACATGCAACACGTCTATCTTGAGAAATCTCCCTGACATACTCAACCTCCCATGGAAAACACCTTCCACACACCGTTGGGGTTGACCTTACCGTGACATACTTAATCTCTCGAGTGCCCTACCGTGTCACTCGTTCACCAGGATTAACCTTGTCCTATTCTCAAGAAGACCCCATCCCGTCCCATACGGACCCAATAACGACACGAAAATCAATACCCCGATGATATGAAAATCACACGCCATGCACCGACTCTTTTGCAAGTAAAAACAGTTGATGCAATATACCACATGATTAATATGCAAATGATGCCATATATACACAAATAAAACGCGTAAGTATAGCATCGCGAGTTTTGGTCTTAAGTGCCCTACCATGTCACTCGTTCACATGAACTCACTACACTCACATCAAGACACATCCAAAACAAGGGTAAAACTAGACTCAAACCACTCACCTTATGCGAAAAGTTAATTTTTGCCTCGTAATGCGTGTTAAGCCTTAAAATGCACGTCTGAGTAATTTTCTAGCTTTGGCATGCTCCCATAGCCTAAAATTAATCCTCAGAATTTTCTAGAATTTTTTCGAGAATTTTCTCTAATTTTTCCTATTTTTCTTCCATTTTTCCTCATTTTACTTTTTCTTTCTTTTCTTTTTTTTACTATTCATCTTCTTCCTCTGTTCTTCGCCCCAGCACCCACGCATTAACAGGGCTCCACGGCCGCCGGCCTTGTCGCCTCCCACGCTGGCCGCGGCCGCTCTCATCGGCCTCCCCCAGCCTTGTCGGTCGCTGCCGCACCGCCCCCGACGCGACCCTCCGCGCTAGACTCCCACACGACCAGCTTTCATTGCGGCCAGCCATGGCCACTGGCTGTTACTTCAACAGCAACATCGCCGGTTGCTGCTAACCACTCCCCAACCACCTTCGCCTCGGATGCTGCTTGTTACAACCACCTGGAAGCCCATCGGTCGCTGCCATGGCCACAACCAGCCTCCTTGCGGCTACTCCAGCTCCCAAACGAACTGCCATGGCCACGGCTTGCGGCCATGGATGCTGTTCGCCTGCTGCGAA
Organism: Diospyros lotus; assembly: GCF_014633365.1. Taxonomy (NCBI): domain Eukaryota; kingdom Viridiplantae; phylum Streptophyta; class Magnoliopsida; order Ericales; family Ebenaceae; genus Diospyros; species Diospyros lotus. The sequence continues at coordinate 9,877,313 of NC_068348.1, forward strand.
TAGCTTCGGTTACCATTTTGGCTTCTCTCGCGACTACCTCCGGCCACCGGCATCGCTCTTAGCACTCACCCTCGATCCCTCAAGCTCTTAGCCGTTTGCTCACTCTCGGCCAGCGTCTCTATTCGGCCATAGCTTGCAGCCTTCTTCATTTCCATTTTCTCTTCTTTTCTCTTCTTATTTATAGGCTAAGTGATATGTGATTTATGCACAATTAATTCGGGCAAGTGCACCTTAGTCAAATATGCATATAGTAATGAAAAGATGTCGATCCCACGAGAACTAGATCACAATACCAAAACAATTTTAAATTAACCTAAGTTGAACTAATTAATTAATCGGATGAATAAAAATAAAAATAAATAAAAAATGAATTCTTTGTGAGAAAAATTAATTAATAAATGCACTAGGGTTTAGATTTCATTTAATCTAGATTATGTAATTATTTATTCAATCCAATTCAAAACCATAAATACCTTTATAGTATTTTATAATTATTTGCATGTGATGGTGGATTTCTCTCAATTAATTAATAAGCTTTCTCAAGTCATATTAATCCTTTATTAATTCAATTTCACTGTCAGATTTCTAAATAGATATCAACGAAATAAATAAGCATTGAGCTCTTTGGAAACCTCTAATCTCAGAAGGGGATTTGACTCACTAAGCTTCCTCGATTCCCACACATGAGCTAATCATTTTTCGATCTCATAGTCAAACATGTGATTTATATTACTTATGGATCTAATTTATAACAATCATTTAGTCAGTCATGCATAAATCATTAAATCATTAAAAGGTAACTAATCTTTTAAAGCATTAAAGGCAACAATATAAATTCCTCACGCAAATAATAATTAGATTTTGAATCAAATTAAATAAATAATCACATAATCCCAAAATTAAAATCCATCCAAATCCTAGCTAAAATAAATTAGCTAGATATTATTAAAGTAAAAATAAATATTAAAATTGAAAAGAGAATGAAGTTTCTTGCCCAGATCTAAAACAGATCTGGGTACGGCTAGTGCTGGGCGTGAAACATGCTCGTGCGGCCGCGCTGTCTTCTCCTCAATTTCTCCCCTACTGTGCACGTCAGAAGCTCTCCAATCTCTTCTCGTTCACTGCGCCGCGGAGAAATTTTCAATTGATTGTCTTTTCTGTGCGCCGTCCAGAGCTCTCCTCCCTTCCATTCCATTCTCATCAATTATAATATAATAATCTATTTATAGGTGAACATGGCCGCCCTAGCCCACAAAGCTCCCACAAAGCTCTCCAATTTCACGCCACTGCCATGGAGTTATTAAATAAAATATATATATATATATGTAAATAAGCACATGGCATTCACGCCACTGCCACCAATATATAGACATATTATATATATTTTTTATAATAATATTATATATATAAATAATAAAAGATGATATATAATATAATATATATAAATAGTATAACGTAATATATAATATAATATACAATATTTAATATATTATAACTTTAATTATATTATAATATTAGTTATTTAAGATATTTATTTATTTATTTTAAAATTAATTTTATAATATATATTCTTTCTTTTTATGCTCAAATCTTCAAATTAATTTCCTTTGCCGAGTTCTTACAAAAAGATATTAAAATAATATAAAATCTATATAAACAATGTAGAAAAATTAGCACAAGATTAAGATGAAAAATAGATAAAAATATATCTATAATTAAACCCTATCAAATACCCCCACACTTAACATTTTGCTTGTCCTCAAGCAAAGTAGAGAAGAAATATAAAATAAACATTTCATTTTCATGGTAGGCCAAAATCAAGAATTCCACTAACATATCAATGCATAATTAATTACAAAATTGGTTACCATCCATATTATCATATAACTCTAAATCCAAAAGTATTAATTGAAAGAATTAGTCATGCAAAATGATCACTTTTGATGCCATGCATACTTCAAAATTAATTCATGAAGCATTGCAACTAACACAATTAAATCATGCAATATTTTTCTTGCAATCACTTCTCTCTGCTACTACAAACATAAGGAGTAACAGAGATGATTTTTTTTTTTTTTTTTAATCAATCTTTCCTAAGCAATACTTGGCTTTTGATACGAATATCGACATTTTGTGATGAAAACACCCGATTATTCTCCTAAACAATTGCTTAGGATGCATTTACATACTCATATTTTGAACTACCGTTTGACGTGAAGGATGATGCAGGAGCACACTGTCAACCCCCAGTTACTACTAAGCAGCTCAAAACATTGGAGTAGATAAATAACAATAACAACCCTTTTTTTTCTTTTTTTCTTTTTTTTTTTGAATCATCCCATTTTACTTCAACTCTGTTTAGGCCTAGCTTTGAGAAATAATCACAATATTATTCTCACATAATCAATCATGCATAATAACAAAATCCCATGAATTTTATCAAGAAGCATATATTTCAACAATCATGATAATCCAGCACAGTCAATTCCTTTTCCTTAACATTGTTAAATCTAGAATCAATAATCAAATAGAACAGTTCTCAATTTTGAATTAACTATGCATTGAACCAAAGTTAATATAGGAAACATGAAATCGGCCTAAACATGAAAATAAAACATTTTTTTAAAAGAAAATCATCATTTATGCACATTATATATTTCTTCTTTTTTCTTTGGCAATAAAAAAAAATTGAAAATTATTGAATTTCCCACCCCCACACTTAAATTAAACATTGTCCCCAATGTTTAAAAATAGGAAAGGAGGAAAAGAAAAGCAATACTCCTATGATGTAGGCCTTCTTGAAATACTTGAAGATGGTTGGGCTTATTCTTTTGAAGAAGAGAAATCGGATTTCTTTACTCAACATGTCCTAAAAAGAAGGGGGAAAAAAATTGAAATAAGAAATCAATCCAAGAATATTCTAAAAAGTAAGAGAAATAAAAAGAAAAGAAAAAAAAAATATTTCGAATGGGTTGCCTCCCATCAAGCGCTTCTTTATAGTCATTAGCTTGACTAAGTTTCTGTCTTCACAGAGGCTTGAATCCTTCTTCCATTAAAACTTTGTTTACACCAATTGATGCATTTATTCCTTGAATGCTAGCAACTCTCAATCCAATTCCCTTCTTTTGCTCCCTCAACACCCTTATCAACTTTTCTTTTTCATGACCTAGTGGCTTGGCTTTTGACGAAGAAGAAGAGACATCCAAAGGCAACAACTTGTTTCTTTTGGATAGACAACATTTTTGTTTTCTTTTCAAATAGCTCACGGCCTTGTTCTTGACATTTAAATTTTGTTCCTGCTCATCAAAAGAGTTAGCAATGCAATTTTCTATAGGTTCATCTAATCTCTCTACCAAATCATCAATGTCATCTATCCTTAAGACTTCTTTTTCATTGTCATTAGAATGTTTTGTAGCCTTAAACACATTGAAAGTAATTGTCTCATCATAAATTCTAAGGCTAAGTATTCCTTGCTGGACATCAATTAAAGCTCTCCATGTGGCAAGAAAAGGTCTCCCTAAAATTATGGGCATGTCATAATCTTCTTCCATGTCCAGAACAATGAAGTCAACAGGAAAAATAAATTTATCTACTTTTACCAAGACATCTTCCACTACTCCCCTTGGGTATTTTATACTTCTATCAGCCAATTGAAGAGAAATAGTGGTGGGTGTTGGTTCTTGTAAGCCAAGCTTCCTGAAAATAGAAAAGGGCATCAAATTAATACTTGCACCAAGGTCACATAAAACTTTATCAAACTTAATTTCTCCAATAGTACAAGGAATAGAAAAGCTCCCTAGATCTTTGAGTTTTGGAGGCAATTTGTTTTGTAGAATTGTAGAGCATTTTTCATTAAGTTTCACCATCTCAAATTCCTCCAACTTTCTTTTATTTACAATTATGTCTTTCAAAAATTTGGCATAACTTGGCATATGTGATATAGCATCAAGAAGAGGGATGTTAATATGCAATTTTTTAAATACCTTTAAAAATTTAGCAAATTGTTTATCCAAGTTAGCCTTTAGAAATCTTTTAGGAAAAGGAAGAAGGATTTTGAAAGATTTTAAATTAAGAGAAGAAGAACTCCCATTTTTCTCTATTGATAGCTCACGATCCTCTTCTTTAGCTTTATGCTCTTGGCTTTCTTCCTCTGTTGAATGCTCTTTACTTTTTAATTCTTTTTCACTTCGCAAAGTGATGGCTTTTACATGCTCTCTTGGATTCTTCTCAGTATTGCTAGGAAAGCCTCCTTGTGGTCTTTCTGAAATTGCTTGGGCAAGTTGTCCAATTTGAGTTTCCAAGCTTTGCATTCTTGCCTCTGTACTATTGATAAACTTTGCCATCATATCTTCCAAACTCGGCTTTTTCTCCTGTGGAATTTGATGTTGTTGAAAGCCAGGGGGCACTCTTTGTTGATTATTACTCCAAGAAAGATTAGGATGGCTCCTCCATCTTGGATTGTAAGTGTTGGAGTAGGGATTAAAAATTGACCTGTTGCCACCATAAGAAATAAAATTAGCTTGTTCAGAAGAACTAGAAGAAAAAGGATTTCCTACTTGACAATCTACACTAGCATGTCCCCTTCGCCCACAAAGCTCAAAAGAAAGAAAATGGGAAGAAAAAGAAAAAGCATTCATAGTTGAAACCCCCAAATTACCCAAATTCTTATTTAATTTAGCAATTTGAACAGATAAAGTAGTGATAGAATCAACATTATAAATTCCAACTCCCTTTTTATTTGCTCTCTCATTGTCCCATTGATAACTGTTGGCTGCCATCTCCTCCAAAAGTTCATATGCTTCCTCAGGAGTTTTTCTCATAAGGGTACCACCTGCAGTTGCATCTAACATCGAACGAAAAGATTGATTAATGCCATTATAAAAAGTTTGCACTTGCATCCAAACAGGTAAACCATGGTAAGGACATTTCCTAAGCATTTCTTTAAATCTCTCCCACGACTCATATAAGGATTCATTACCAAATTGTGAAAAAGTTGTTATGTCATTCCTTAATTAAGCCATTCTTTTGCTCTATCTTTCAAGGAAAAGGGAAACAACCTAAGTCGAACTACATCCTCACTAACTCCATTAGGCCTAAAAGTGTCACATATTTCAAGAAAATTAGCAATATGAGAGTTAGGATCATCATTAGGGCCAGAAAATTGTACACTCATCTGGATCATCTGAATAATTGTAGGCTTGATCTCGAAGTTATTTGCTTGCACATTGGGCCTTCTAATGCTTGAGGTAGTGCCATCTAGAGTAAGTGTAGCATATGAGCTCAATGTCCTTGGATTATTTTGAGTCTGTTGTTCTTGCTCCATCTTGCTCTTTTTCTCCTTCTTTAGCTTTTTTAGAGTTTTTTCAATTTCTTGATCAATGGGTATCAGTTCTCCACCACTACTCCGTGTCATGCACCATGAAACCTACAAAGAAAAAGAAAAATACTAAAAATTAAAAATTAAAAATAAAATTTCTAAAAGATGAGAAAAAAAATAATAAAATTAAATTAAAATTACAAATCCTAAAAGAAAACAAAAAATGTTCAAACTAAGGCTAACTTATGTAGTTTTGATATGCAATAAACTAGCCCCCGGTAACGGCGCCAAAAACTTGATGTGTGATTTATGCACAATTAATTCGGGCAAGTGCACCATAGTCAAATATGCATATAGTGATGAAAAGATGTCGATACCACGAGAACTAGATCATAATACCAAAACAATTTTAAATTAACTTAAGTTGAACTAATTAATTAATCAGATGAATAAAAATAAAAATAAATAAAAAAATGAATTCTTTGTGAGAAAAATTAATTAATAAATGCACTAGGGTTTAGATTTCATTTAATCTAGGTTATGTAATTATTTATTCAATCCAATTCAAAAGCATAAATACCTTTATAGTATTTTATAATTATTTGCATGTGATAGTGAATTTCCCTCAATTAATTAATAAGCTTTCTCAAGTCATATTAATCCTTTATTAATTCAATTTCACTGTCAGATTTCTAAACAGATATCAACGAAATAAATAAGTATTGAGCTCTTTGGAAACCTCTAATCTCAGAAGGGGATTTGACTCACTAAGCTTCCTCGATTCCCACACATGAGCTAATTATCTTTCGATCTCATAGTCAAACATGTGATTTATATTGCCTATGGATCTAATTTATAACAATCCTTTAGTCAGTCATACATAAATCATTAAATCATTAAAAGGTAGCCAATCTTTTAAAGCATTAAATGCAACAATATAAATTCCTCATGCAAATAATAATCGGATTTTGAATCAAATTAAATAAATAATCACATAATTCTAAAATTAAAATCCATCCAAATCCTAGCTAAAATAAATTAGCTAGACATTATTAAAATAAAAGCAAACACTAAAATTGAAAAGAAAAGGAAGTTCCCTACCCACATCTATAATAGATCTGGGTACGGCTAGTGCTAGGCGTAAAACATGCTCGTGCGACCACGCTGTCTTCTCCTCAATTTCTCCCTTACTGTGCACGTTAGAAGCTCCTCAATCTCTTCTCGTTCACTGTGCCGCGAAGAAGTCCCAAATCTTCAATTGATTGTCTTTTCTGTGCGTCTCCTTCTCCTCAATTTGTTGTGCGTCGTCCAGAGCTCTCCTCCCATTCCATTCCATTCACATATTATTATATATATATATATATATATAGATGACATGGGCCGCCCTAGCCAACCCAATTCAAGCCACCACTGCCTTCAACCCAATTCAAGCCACTGCCTTTGATTTGTTTAATAATATATATATATATATATATATAAATATGCACATGGCATTCACGCCACTGCCACCAATATATAGACATATTATATATATTTTTTATAATAATATTATATATATAAATAATAAAAGATGATATATAATATAATATATATAAATAGTATAACGTAATATATAATATAATATACAATATTTAATATATTATAACTTTAATTATATTATAATATTAGTTATTTAAGATATTTATTTATTTATTTATTTTAAAATTAATTTTATAATATATATATTTTTCTTTTTACGCTCAAATCTTCAAATTAATTTCCTTTGCCGAGTTCCTACAAAAAGAGATTAAAATAATATAAAATTTATATAAACACACATTTATGTAGAAAAATTAGCACAAGGTTAAGATGAAAAATAGATAAAAATATATCTATAATTAAATCCTATCTCTAAGCACCGACTCAATTGCCTTGGCCACCACTCCTTGCTCCCACTTGCATCAAAACTTGGCCACTACTCCAAGGAATTTCGGCCACGAAGCTTCTCCGAAGCTTCCCAGAAACCAGCCACACACATGCGTTATATATGTATAGCTATATATATATATATATTACACTATTAATATAAAGAAATTACACATTAACCCCCAAATTTCTATCTTAATTTCACTTGGATAAATCTCTAATTGCAATTGCATCCTTGAACCTCAAATTAATTTGCATTATAATACTGAAAACGCAAATTTAATAACTTCAAAGTTACTCTATAATGACGATTTCACCCTAATGTCCTCACCGGGCTATTGTTTCATCCCAAAACCACTGAAGGGTTATTCCTTATGAAAAATCGGAGCCCCCTTAAGCTTCTGTTGACTTCCCGAAAGTCCCCTATAACAATTCAGTTTCTGAGCATAATTTGCAGCTATATTTTAGTTGTACCAAAAACTGTTCTCGATCCTATTTCTTTCATTAGTAAAAATCATAATTCGAATCACTTGTCGATACTATACAATTTTCCTTGGCTATCTAGGGTCCGGGGTACTCCCTCTGATTGATTCAGTTGCTTAAGACTGCGATAGTGTACCCTAAAGCCTCATTCTTTTGATAATTCCAATTATACCCTTCATCAAATACCATTTATACCCTTAATAATTTCTTGGGTATTACATTCTCCCCCCTTCAATAAATTTCGTTCTCGAAATTTGGTCCGTGATAATTGTATCACCACTATTGCTAATGACTCCCAATTGAAATGTCCCAAGGAGCCTTCCTAATTCTTAACAATTATTCATAACTTACGTCCTAACATGGTCCATGCTTACCAAGCATCTTACTTAGTTTCCAGAATATCCTGTTGTAGCTCTATACCTGCGGCTACACGAATCCAAAAATAATTTATAAAATCCAATATCACTTCTAATTGTGTCCTCAAAATCTATTTTATTTGACTAATAATTCTCCCAACCACTCTTATGTTAATGCATATGTCATGATCATGCAAAGATTGAACTAACTTGGCTACCATTTTTGCACAGAATTTGATAACATTGAACTTGCCCAGCTGCCATCATTGCACAGAAATTGATAACATTAAACTTACCCAGCTGCCATCATTGCACAGAAATTGATAACATTCCATTCTTATACACACCCATTATTTGTGGCTCCTTATTAACTTAGTACCGCTAAATGCTTTTTTTTTTTTTCAACTAAATGGTGCTTTCCATATTCTTCCACATGAGAAACAATTTTTCCATTGAATTAAACAAGATCCCTATTATCCTTGATTTTAATCTCGTTCCTTCTTAAGCGATCTACTTTCCACACTACTTCCTTAAATGAAAACCTTATTAAACAACTTTTGATTCTTACTGGGTCTTTAGCAACATCTAGCTTAATTTTCATAACTTAGCCTACTATCTTTCATCCTAAATAAAATTTCCATAGTGGAACTTGAAACTCTCATTTTCCTTTATAGCATCTCATTACATATTTTCTTAAATCATAACATGTTTCTCGGAAAGAGCAACACTTTCGTTTCTTTATCGACTTATAACTTACTACATCTTTAGGTTAATTTTCTTCTCATTCTAAAGATCAACTCACATTCTTGAGAGTACCAAGATATACCTACTATTGCTTTAACCTTTTTATATCACCAAAGATAAGATTTAAAAATTAAATCGGAGTCAATTGCTCACAATTTTTGGAATGTGTATTAATAGACACACGAAACTAAAAGTTAATTTAATCACTAGAGTTAAATTTCTTCCAAATGCCATATTCGGGATACAATCGTCCCACCATTTGCCTAATTCAGGAGGCACATTTCCTAAGCAAATCTAAGTCACATGCCTATATAAAGGATTATTCCACTCCTGGGTAGGATTTACCTTAACCTATAAACACAATTTCATTTCACCCCCAGTTCCTGAATTCTTGGGCCTACTCATTACTACTTAGTAACCCTAACTTCACGAGTTTCTTTTGTGAATGCAATTATCCTAGAGGAATTCCTTCCACAAATTTCTAGTAATAGTCTGTTAATCATTATATTTCCTCCCTGATTATCTTTTGACATTCATAACCCACAAATCAAATATCCAGGTAAAGTCATCTTCCAAGCCCTCAACATTTTCTTAACAATTAGGGATCATACCACTATGCTCCAGTTTCTTGGAACTTGGACTTTAATCCGTACATAACATCTACGCTGCCTCCCAAACCTTGGCACCTGACTGTCTCCACAGTTCACAGTGTTGCTTCGACTCATGGGTATCACACCCCAAATCGCGAGCCAACCACCAGTCCTTTGCCTTGCTCCCTAGGCTCAGATCCGTTGTTACAGGCCAAGCATCAGTATTGTTATTACTACACTAGAACTCCTCGTTCCATCTCTGAGAGCTATAATGGTTCTTATTAATAGTAGTCCAAATCCCTGATCTCCTGGATTCTAAATTTTCTTTTCTGAAAATATCACTCAATTGAGTTGTGCACCCTTGTTCCAACCATTCCAGTTCCTCGAATTTTTCACATATAGTCTAATCTCCTTTACATGTTTTGACTTCTTATTTTGCTATCGACTTTCAACTTAACACTTTACTTTATGGGTCGCTCTTTCAATCATCCCTATTTCTCCCTTTGGATCATTTGAGATCAACGTGTTAAGACCTAATCACCATATCATGCCTTAAGATATCTCTACGAGCTTATCAAGTTTAGCAAATCTTATCTCATCGCTTGGTGCCTTAAAACTCAAACCACGACCTATATGATTATCCCGTGACTCTTGACAATCGTCGTGCTAATTATTTTCCTCTGAGTTTGGCTTTCTTGAATCGATTAGGGTCATTTCAAGATTAAGATCTAATCGTCTCCTCAGGTTGAAATATCATTTATCTTTAAGTCTATACAGTATGCGTAAAATTTTCTTTTAGCAACACCAAAGTTAGACTCAAAACTTTCTTATCCCACAATCTTCCTAATCTCCAAGGTTTTCTACTAAATCACAAATCTCTAATTCATCATTGATTCCTATATCATTTTCAATCCCTAGATACTCACGTAAGGTTTCATTATGCAAATCCTCTACAAGCAAAAAGATCTTTTTAAATTTCCAACTAAAGGGAAGAGTCTAATCTTCAAAACATGCGAACTTCACGTCTCATATCCTAATAATTTTCGATCATAACTCGATCCTAACTATAGCTGATTTACGATCATTCCCTCTTTGTCTCGTAGTTACTATTCGAATTCCAGAATCCTTCTAATTTCCAAGATTTCACTCAAAAGAAAAATTCTCACTATTACCTAGATCATTTTATCCAGGCCATTCTACCGAGAAAAACTTCTAGAACATCTCAAATAAGAATTCGATCCTTAATTAATCCTGATTTGACTTCCTCGTCTGATCCTAGATTAATATCCTTGATACAACTCCTTCTATCTAAACTTCCACAAGACTTAGATCCATACCTTGGCTTCTTTTTCTCTTGGATAACATATGAAACAAAACACTTATGACTCGATCTTATGAGCCATTTTCTTGAGGTAACCTTTCCTTATTTCTTTTGTCATCAACTCTGGGTCTTTTATCTCAATATCCCCATCAACAATTTCGGATTCCTAAAACCCTCAAATTATGTTCTCTAAAGCATTTATCAAATCATCCTGGGTCTCTTACTTAGATCGTTTCTTAGGATCCTCAATCTATACCAAGTTATTCTTATCCTCAAACCTTGATGATTTTATATCTTCTGTTCACAAACTTGATTTACAATTAGGTTATGTCATATCCTACTAATCGTCCACAACTCACTTATTTATAATAACCATAAGATGTCCCAACATTCAGCCAAAGTGATTTTGACTAACGATCTCCAATCTACGGTTTCTAGATCTTATGAATCCTTAGTTATGGTTTATCAACCTTACATTCAAACTGTATCCTTGGATGCTAACTCCCAATCCAAGTTCTATCATGTAGCAAGGTATAGTATTTTCCAATTAATAGTCTCAAAGACTTCAACCAATAAACCCCCAGATCTCTAAGTAGGGATTTTGTCTTTACGATCCATTAATTTCTTTTCCCCTAAGTCTCCATTTGGGATTTCCACTAATCGGCTCTAACTAAATATGTTCCTATTAAGACTCCACTTCGGATATCTAATTCTACCTTAAAATTAGCTGCAAGTCTTTCTTACTCTCCCATGTCCCTTGATGAGTTCTCTTAGTAACCCCAATCATTTCACCTATCTTTTCAGGGCACGACATCACCATTTAACATGTTACCATCGAGAGATATTAAAACCATTTACTATAATTCTTCCAAAAGAGATTTTATATTGTGCTTCAAGTTGTACCAGAATCACTAACGTACTTATTCTTCTAACATTTTGTTGATCGTATATCTATGTCCCTTCAACGACTCTTATTACCGGCTCCCTCTCACCTTCCACTGATGTGTCCAAAATGTGAATAGAATTTGTCCACCTCTTTTTGTCACCGAAAGTATATTCAAATTAAAAACCTCAAATCTCATTTCCCAAGCGTTTCCAACCACTTTCATCCATGTTCCGAATGTTTCTTAGAATCCGTAACCCTGTTCTAAGTTCTCATTCCACAGTTCTAACCATGCTAAGTTCAACAACCTAGCTTAACCATCCTAGGGTTTTAACCTAGGGCTCTGATACCAATTGTAACACCCCGACTCGCCGAGCATGTCACTATAAGGGTATTTCTGAAAATCTTTCTTTTTTATCTACATTATCACGCACGGTGCTTCATGAACGACCTTCACATGCACACACAGGATCCCAAAAGCCCCAGTCTTGTCCGTTTAACTAAACAAGATCAATAATCTTAACAACTAAATGAGACATATCATAAAGCAGCGGATATATTAACATCAAACACCGTGATTCTTACATAGTATTTCCATAACAAATACGTATTACAGACATACTTAATCTCTCGAGTGCCCTACCGTGTCACTCGTTCACCAGGATTAACTTTGTCCCATTCTCAAGAAGACCCCATCCCGTCCCATACGGACCCAATAACGACACGAAAATCAATACCCCGATGATATGAAAATCACACGCCATGCACCGACTCTTTTGCAAGTAAAAACAGTTGATGCAATATACCACATGATCAATATGCAAATGATGCCATATATACACATAAATAAAATGCGTAAGTATAGCATCCCGAGTTCTGGTCTCGAGTGCCCTACCGTGTCACTCATTCACCTGAACTCACTACACTCACACCAAGACATATCCAAAACAAGGGTAAAACTAGAGTCAAACCACTCACCTTATGCGAAAAGTCAATTTTTGACTTGTAATACGTGCTAAGCTTTAAAATGCGCGTCTGAGTAATTTTCTAGCTTTAGCATGTTCCGATAGCCTAAAATTAATCCTCAAAATTTTCTGGGATTTTTTCGAGAATTTTCTCTAATGTTTCCTATTTTTCTTCCATTTTTCCTCATTTTCCTTTTCTTTTTTTTTTCACTATTCATCTTCTTCCTCTGTTCTTCGCCCTAGCACTCGCGCACAAATAGGGCTCCACGACCGTCGGCCTTGTCGGTCGCTGCCGTACCGCCCCTGACGCGAGCCTCCGCACTGGACTCCCGCACGACCAGCTTCCATTGCGGCCAACCATGGCCGCTGGTTGCTGCTTCAATAGCAGCATCGTCGGTCGCTGCTGACCACTCCCCGGCCACCTTCGCCTAGGATGCTGCTTGTTATGACCACCTGAAAGCCCGTCGGTCGCTGCTATGGCCACAACCAGCCTTCTTGCGGCCATGGATACTGTTCGCCTGCTGCGAACAGCTTCGGTTACCATTTTGGCTTCTCTCGTGACTGCCTCCGGCCACCGGCATCGCTCCTAGCACTCACCCTCGATCCCTCAAGCTCTTAGTCGTTTACTCACTCTAGGCCAACGTCTCTATTCGGCCATAGCTTGCAGCCTTCTTCATTTCCATTTTCTCTTCTTTTCTCTTCTTATTTATAGGTTAAGCACCGACTCAATTGCCTTGGCCACCACTCCTTGCTCCCACTTGAATCAAAATTTAGCCACTACTCCAAGGAATTTCGGCCATGAAGCTTCTCCGAAGCTTCCCAGAAACCAGCCACACGCATGCGTTATATATGTATAGCTATATATATATATTACACTATTAATATAAAGAAATTACACATTAACCCCCAAATTTCCATCTTAATTTCACTTAGGTAAATCTCTAATTGCAATTGCATCCTTGAACCTCAAATTAATTTGCATTATAATACTGAAAACGCAAATTTAATAACTTCAAAGTTACTCTATAATGACGATTTTGCCCTAATGTCCTCACTGGGCTATTGTTTCATCCCAAGACCACTGAAGGGTTATTCCTTATGAAAAATCGAAGCCCCCTCAAGCTTCTGTTGACTTCCTGGAAGTCCCCTATAATAATTCGATTTCTGAGCCTAATTTGCAGCTACATTTTAGTTGTACCGAAAACTGTTCCCGATCCTACTTCTTTCATCACTAAAAATCATAATTCGAATCACTTGTCGATACTATACAATTTTCCTTGGCTATCTAGGGTCCGGGGTACTCCTTCTGATTGATTCAATCGCTTAAGACTGCGATAGTATACCCTAAAGCCTCATTCTTTAGACAATTTCAGTTATACCCTTCATCAAATACCATTTATACGCTTAATAACTTCCTGGATATTACACAAGTCCTTAAACTTGTACTTCAGCACAACTAATTTCTTCGCCAAACTAACATTGAACTTGTTGTATAGGGAACATACCAGTTCGTTGAATGTGCAATCTAGCTCCACACGTATTATCGACCCACATTCTTCGGTCACGTATTTATATTCTTTCACAATAACATCATAATGCCACTGACCTCCATACATCACAACAACAAAGACAGGTCTCGAAGCTTCAATTCCTATAATATACATTGAAACGATTTCTAAATTAAATAAAAACATATCGATTTTTATAAGGTATATCAGTTTCTAAATGTCAGTTGTGTAAGGTCATATCAGTTAATAGATATCAGTTTACATAAGACCTCAACCGATAACAAGATACTAATATATCAGTAGATAAAGGATGTCGGTACATATAAATCATACCGATATACCTATATATCGGTTGATAAATATCCTTACATGACCAATAATGAAATCGATATATCATTTTTCATGATATTTCTGTGTTTGAACCTATATCAATTGAAATATATCATGACATAAATTGCCGATATATCAACCGATATATGTCCAAACTAGAGAAATGCATATTTTCACTCATTACCTTTTCATTCAAAAAATAGCAGAAAAGAGGATAAACTATCCTGAACTCACTCAAACTACTCAGACTCGTTGACTAACTCTCTTTGAAGATTAGAAAATAACTAAATACCTAGATGGAGAGAAGTCGCTTGATGTGCGAAAGCAATAACACTTAAGGAATAACAACAATGGTTTTCAAGAAGACGATTGATCAATAACACTTTGGGGAGTGAATAACAACGATAACTTTGAAGAAGCAGCAACACTCAGATGGAGATAGAGAAAGACGAGCGAGAGAAATTGATGGCGGCCGAGTAAGAATGTGAGTGAGAGAAGATAATACAGGATTCTATAACGGACTGATTTAAAACGGGAGCATTTTTGTCCAACAAAAGTTCAAAAGTCCTAGTTTTATAAAGATTTTCAAAGTGTGCTATTTTTGCAAAGTTTAAGTACCGAGAGTCCTATTTTTCCAAATTTCCCGAACAGTGAAGGGCAGAGCTCCCATCTGCCATTAAAACAATCAGAATAAGGGGGCAAGGATTCTCGACCAGAGAGGAAATACACGAGCAGTGCACTGAAGGGAATAAGGGGCTGGAATCGCACAGTGAGAGGAGAGTGACGTTGTGCACTGGGAGGCTATGTGTGAGTGATATATATATATATATATATCAGCGCTGGAGTAAGGACAGTGCGCTGGAATTTTACGCACAGTGGTTGGAGATTGGGACGCACAGTACTCTTTCTTCATTTAATTTTAGTTATTTCATTTTATGTTAATTAATTTCTGTTTAGGATTACTGTTTCTACTAATTTCAGTAGCTTTAAATTTTAGTTAGCTTTAATTTTGTCTTTACATTGATCCTTTACCATTTCAATTTACTGTAATTAATTTATGTCTTTTAAATACTATTTTTTAATTTCAGCAATTTAATTTCAACAATTTCAATTTGAGCAACTTTAATTTCAGCAATTTCAA
Source organism: Diospyros lotus (assembly GCF_014633365.1). Taxonomy (NCBI): domain Eukaryota; kingdom Viridiplantae; phylum Streptophyta; class Magnoliopsida; order Ericales; family Ebenaceae; genus Diospyros; species Diospyros lotus. Next base: position 9,892,856 of record NC_068348.1, read on the forward strand.
TTCCCGTCATTTAAATTCTTTCAATTAATTTTTGCAAATGATGATATGTGGCTAATAATTCTCGGGTCAAGGCGAGAATAGTGTCCAAAATCAAAAAATTTTGAGATAATCGAACTTCATTATTAGTTGAGGTGTTAAAATTGATTTTTAGATTTTTGTCAAACACTTGAGTTTGTATTGAGATATATTCCTAATTCGAAATCCTCATGCCATGTATGTGGATTGTCCAACCTGAAAATATCATCATCTCCAAGTTTAAGTGTATTTTATATACATTTTGATTTATGGTGATTGCTTAAGTTAGAGTCGGCATGCCATGTATGTCGGTTACTAGAATTAGAATCATCATCATCCCAAAACATAATCAATAGCAATGATCTTAAAATTAATTTAACCCAACGATACCTATTTTGTGAGTCTTGGAAAATATTTGGATTGACACTGAAATTGTCTTGACCCAAGATATTTTGTTTTCAGTACCAATTTGATTAAATTTTCCAAAATTAATTAATCGATTTGATTGCTTACATGCTTTGGTTTAATTTCTGCACTTTTGTTTTGTTTGCATAAATAAGTGAATCGGCTTGACAACCCAATTTGTATCGCATCTTTTATTTTCGTTTTAATAATGATTTTCTAGTGAATCGACCTGGACTCTCATCCAGTAAATAGAATTGTGCTGTAATGCACACTCATACACTAGCGAGTATAAATGTCGTGTGCCTGTATGCTTGTTTTCTTATTTGTTTGTTTGAATTAATTGCACAAGGTTAAGCATAGTCAACAATGTAGTTTAAGAAGTTTGTGTAAGAGTATGAAAATGTATGTATGTTGTGTATCTTATGGTGTCCTAGAGAGTAGTATAGGGATGAGGTCTTCCAGGTATGTCTTAGAAAGAGAAGGCTAAATGATCCAACAAGGTCTATTTTCCTTGGAAGAGGCAAATATTTATAGACATTTAAGTGGGGTCCATAGGTGAGTCCTTAGACTCTTCTGAGAGATGCATCAGGTGAGGCCGAAGGGCCTGGAGATATCTTCGAGATCAAGATGCCATGATGAATGTCTCCGGGTGGTCCTAAAGAGTTCGGGGCCACTGAGTATCTTTTACCCGGCAGACTTTGAAAGAGCCTTTGAACTATGCAAAATGAGAAGGCTAGACCAACCTAAGAAACTTTAGAGGCCCTTGGTGACTTGTCCCTAAGACTCTCTAGGACCTTGGTCTCAACGAGAAACTGCTTATGACTTAGGTAAAATTTTTATCGAATCCCTCAACATCCTTTAAATAAATCTATTAATACTAACCATATTTGTGAGAATCTTAACAGTGAACTAAAGAAATCAAAGACGATCCTTGTTGAGAAGTACAAGTTTCATCAGCTCATCAAATAAAGCTAAATCAGGAGGAAAATGTATCATCTCCTTTTTCTTATGATAGTGATGTTATTAATAAGATCGATGAATATGAAGAACCATTTTTGAATGAAAAGCCTTTCAATGCTTTTAATGATTTATATTCTCAATTTGAAAAACTTTGTATGGGAAACAATTTTCTCTAAATTCAACTTGATATATTATCAAAAAGGTAGAAATTTTAAAAAGAAAAGATACTAACAAGTCTTTAAGAATAGTTAGAAGAAAATATTCTAGAGATGTTTATAGGAAAAGGTTTGCCAAGCCAAAAAAGAGAGGATATGAAGAAAAAGGAAGTAATAGTCACATGGAATGATAAAGACGACTCCTCAGATGAAGATCTGCCTTATGGAAAAAAAGAATCCGAGGTAAGATACTCTTCCTCATCTAGTTTTAATTTTGATTCAATTGATAGTGAGGATGAGGATAGCATTTGTAGCACCCCAAATTTACAGAGACCATGACTTAACAATATAAACGAAAACATTCCCAAATTCTCTTTAATTAATTTCTTTCCTCATATATATATATACACATGTACCCCGTGAAAGCACAATACATTCCAAATTTATTTTTTGAAATATAGGTAGAATGAACATTTCCTTTGCACTAGAAAAACAACAGCTCGCACAGATCTTCCGGTTAGGATTGCCTCTGTACACATAACAATCCCAAAAGAAACAATCCTTGTTGGACCCATCCTTGAACTTTGCTGACTCCTCACCTGAAATGATGTTGAAAACAAGGTGAGCCACAAGGCTCAACAAGTATATCAAAAATAAAAGGGCACAACAAGAATTTGGAGCAAGATAAAATTACATTACCCATCATGTAACGCCCCGCTCCCACTTACGGGTGTTACTTGTGAACAATTACCCGAATTGTCCACCTGCCTGGCCTGTGCTGAAGGGTGGACCATGTTTCAAGACAAAATGCCCTAGGTGGGAACTAGGCTCGTCCTTCCCTTCCCTTCCCTTCCCTCACTAGCAGAATTGGGCTTCAACTACATTGCATTCGGTTAAAAAGAAAACTCATGAAGGTTCCCAACCACCATTTTCTTATTTATATTTAATTCTTTTCCATCCAAGAATTTTACCGGGCTCCATAAATCACCATTAAAATCAATCCATTGATTGATTACCAATTTTGGAGGAAAAACTCAAATTTTCAATTTTCCAAAATTTTGGCATTATTTTTCAAAATGCCCGAAAAATTCCTTTATTTTGAAAATTCCTCTAGGGCCTAAAATCAATTAAGAAATGCCCTAAGTTTCCCCCCAAATCCAAATTTTAAAAAACAAATTGCTAGCGGGGCCTACTGGCGCGCCCGAGGCCCCGCGTTGCGCTGGCCACGCATGCTGGATGCTAGCCTGCGTGCAGCCACTACCGCACGCGCACGCGGGCCTGGCCCCCCATGCGGCCCTGCCTGCGGGCATGGGGCTACTGCCTGCTGCTTCCAACTTTTTTTTTTCCTTTCCTTAGGCCTTCCTAACCGTAAATTTCCCAGAAAATAAACTGAATAAAAATATATCATATTCATTCATTTTTGCCTCTATTTCTCCATAATTAAGGCTTACACCACCTCTTTGATGCTTCCATAACATTCCAAAAATTAGACTTCACCAACACTTAGGCTTCAACATGCCATAAGCCATAATCTCATTTCAATTCAAAATCAAACACTACAAAGGAAATACACCCCTAGCCTTAGGCTTAAACAAGCCATTACCAACCAAATACATTACATTACATAAATCAAAGCAACAAAATAGGCGACCCTAAGCCCTCCAATACACTTGAATCTTCATTTCCATGCTTCCACAAGCCATTCCACCTTGCCTTTACTTTACCATGCTTTCACAACCTACATGTGAGGGTAAAAACCTCATGAGCTATTAAGCTCAATAAGGGTGCAATGCTAAATAAATATGAACATAACAAGATTATATGATGCCAAATGCATGCAAGTGTGGCTAGGTTTCTTTGCCCTCACAACCCTCCAAGGTTAGAGGCATCAACCCACCATTTCAACCATGTTCCCAAACTGACCTATGGCCATAAGTCTCATGAACATAAAAGAACATGCCAAATGCAACATATACATTTATGAAACATATTTACTACACATTGTAAGGCCACCCTCCCATGGGGCCATCCCTTACCTCTTCTTGAATATTCAAATCTTCATTTCAAGAGAGCTCCCATCAACATCTCATCCCATCTAAGATGACATTCAAACAAGAACTCACTTACTTTGCATACAAGAACACTAAATAAAGAGAAGAAGAATGCACTTACCTTGATTCCTTTCTCTTCTTCTTCTTCCTTTCCTCTCATCTCTTCTTTCTTTCATTCTTTCTACAAATGGCCAAAGGGAGACAAGTCTTCCACACTTGCCATTTTATACTACCCTTTCCCATTTTCAAGAATTGATCTCCACCATTCATTAAGGAGAATTAAATCTCCACCATTCATTTTAAATAAACAAGTCTGCTCTCTTGGAGAAAGCACAATCAAAGCCATTTCCTCTCTTTAAATCTCAACCATTGGATTACTTTGTCTTTACAAGACTTAATCTCTACCCTTAAAAGGAAGCACAATCCATGTGCCTTTCCAAGAGTTAATCTTAGCCATCCAAAATTAGTCTTTAAATTAAATCAATAATATGTTGGCAATCCTTGCCAACCTTCAAGACTAAATGGTGGCCTTTAGATCATTTCCAATTCCAAGAACCAATCTCATCCCTCCACTTTTTCATTTCTTTCCCATTTAAATTAATGGGACTATTTTCACCCCATCACATGAGAGACCACTTTGAAAGACATAAATCCTTCATTTTCCATTTAAATAAATCCCATAATTTTCAAACATTAATGGGTGACTAATTTCCCATTTCCCTTTGGATTTATTTAATTCACCATAATCATTCTCTTCATTAAATGCTTGAGAGACTAATTAGCATTTCTTTTTGCATTTAATTTAATCTCTCATTTAACTTGGACCACATTAAGCCATGTGTCATTCCAAGACACTAACCTTGGCTTCCATCCATGTGGCATCACCACATTTATTCTCTAATATAGGAAAAATTAATTACTTTACCACATAATTGAATATCCACCATTTTTCCCATTTTCCATAATTAAATTCCTTTATGGAATTAATTCCAAAATTTCCAAAATATCCTTTGTGAATTTATTAATCCCATATATCTCCACATAAATACAAAATTGGGATTTAATTCACTTACTCACTTAATTCCACATAGGAATTATTTCCAATTTATCAAAATACCCTTTATTGGACTTCACTATCCAAATTACCAAAATGCCCCTCTCATAGGGCACCAATATTCTCAAAGATCTAACACCTTCTCAAGGGTATTTTTGGAAGTTTTCCTTCTTCCTTTCTCATTCTCATAACACTAGGATTACTGGGTGTTACACATCACATGAGAGGTGACGATTGTAACGCCTTAGAATTTTGGAAATAAGTAATAATTATTAATTTTGGTACTGGAGGTAGTTATTGAATATCTAAGGGTTTAGGAGAAAATATTAATTTATTTTGACTTGAGGGAAATAAGTAAATATTTGGTAAATCTGGGGTATAAGTGAAATAAGGGATAAATAAAGTGTGGGGTGTATGTACTAAATTTCAAAAATTTTGAGGGTTTAAGCGTAAAATCCAAAAATAGGCCAGGATCAAATTAAATTTATTGGTGCACAATATATAGGTAAGGATGGCTATATCGCGGGCGGTCGCGAGCGGGGGTGGCTTGATGGTAGGCGCGGGATCGAATCCACACTGGTGTTAGGGACGATTTTAGGTAGAATTAATTTCCAACCAATTCTAAGTGCCAAACAATGTTGTTTCAAGGCTCCAGGTGGCACGAATGGGTGCCATCCGCTCGCTTCAGAAGTGCACAAGCCGTGCCACGTGGCACAATAGTGTATCCCCCTGCTAACCACTTTTCCCCTACTTTTTGTTGCCACGTAGAAGCCTCTGGGGCATTTCCTTTGGCCCCAAGCTTGTTTCTCTTATAAATAGTGGTGTTTTCACCGCTATAACACGCTGTGAAATTTAGACACACTGGAACTCTACCCATGTGTATACGCGAGGTATAAAAATATTTTAAATTTATTTTATAGTGCTAATTAAAATTAATTACGTGTTTAGTTATATTATTTTGCAATGTAACAATGATAATTAAAACTAACTGTGCGCCTAACTATATTATTTTACTTTATAATTATATAGAGAATTAGGATGCAGAACCAGCACGAAGCGAGCAGGGAAATGCCTAGGCATGAGGCCATAGATTTGGGTCGTGTGAGTCTCCAGATGGGGTCCTACATAAAATCGGTGGGGCCACCAGAATCTGGACTAGGGTGCAGTAGACAGGCCTAAATACATGATACACTTCACATCATTCTACGTTTGTCATGCTTTTTAATTTATCGCATCTCATATTACCCTTACTGAGTCCTCAGACTCACCCTTATATTTCCCCACTAACCATATAGATTGCTCGAGGTCTAAGAAAGGCAAAATAATGTTGGTGGATGAGCCACCAATTAACAGTAATTACAGACAGTAGTCATGTGTGTTGGGTTTTAGTGTATTCATGTAATATATTTGTTCTGTGTAGGACTGATGGAGGGACGAATATGGTTTAAATGGACTTGTCTAAAGTCAAGTTAAGGTTCCTCGGGACATAAAACCTCTTTAAATATGCTTGACTATTGGAGTATTTTATTGGGCGTGTTGATAATTATTTTATTTATTTAAGAAAATTAGATTTATATTTTAAAGGCATAATCGAGCATGAGAATCGGGTGAATTTTCACTGCCTATGTATTTTAAACTCGAGTTCTCGACAAGTCAAAGGCGGAGAAGCCTGGACCCCACTCAGGATGCCCATATTATTTTAATGCTTTATGTTAGCAGGGCATAACCATCCTTTATGATGGGCCAGGGTTGTAATTTTGGGTTATAGTGACTCCCGGTAGTGGGGGCTGGGGCATTACAAGGTGGTATCAAAGCGGGGTTTGCAATCAGTATGATGTTTTATTCGGGGCAAAAAAATATATATATCTAGAGGCACAAAATTGAGGATGATGGAAGTGGGAATGCACATTCAGGATGGGGTAGGTCATAACTGGAGTTGAAGAGCTTCCCTCGGACAGAAATGATTTGTGTTGTGAGCTTACTTAGGAAATGTGTTTCCTAGGATAGCAACCAGAGGGGTGTGTGAACCCCTGAATCTAGGTCTCGTCGAGGAAGGGGGAGTAATTTATGCTGGTTATCTATCTGACCATTGGTTTTATATGTAAAGAATAGAATAACATCATGAATTTTGGTGAAGCAGCTCCTAGCATGTCGGGTCCAGACCTGAACCTCCCATTCTTGGATCTGTTATGGTTACAATGGGAGCAGGAGTTATCCGTTCTGATGGGAGGTAGTCAGCATGACAATGAGGGAATTCTAAGCTTCTTATCCTAAGTAAACCAGGTGTATCGGAACACCATATGTGTGGCATTACGGGGACTGCCTAAGAAGCAGGTTTTGTTAGTAAGGAACATATGAACGATATTTGGAAAGAACGTACTGAAACCCTAATGTGGGACATGACCTTACGATTTAATTACGGTAACTTTATTGGCACGATCGAGCATCAAGACGTGGAGTGGGAACTGTGCATGTGACCTGACGATCTGGCGGGGGTTGGAGTATTTCCCACAACACTTCCATAAGAGGCTGTGATGTGGGGAGCTACAAAGATCATGGAGGCATTGCCCCTGAACTCTCTTTCAAATGTATCGAGTAATGAGGATCTGTCACATCTGGCCGATGAAGCTACTTCTCGGGCTGTGGGGGACAGTGCGAGTGCCACCTAGTTAAAGGACGTTAAACTAGTTTTGAGGAATGGATGGTTGGGGTACCATCAATTTTGTGTATGATACTTGAAATGCGGATGGTGTGTTAATGTAATATATGGGTGGTTGCCCTTGTTAGCGACGTGCAAGTCTAGTTAAGAGTGTGTTAATAAATTGTAAATTTGCATGTTTCTAAGAAATAGACTATAGTTTCTTTTGAGGATAATAAACCTTCGTTATTATGCTTTGATGATATATGTTTAATGAGGAATAGTTATGGTGTGCAGATGGCAACGATGACACGAAGAATTGTCTGTGTACTAAATAATTCCTAGTCAGGAGACGCTAGCCAAGGGGCCTTAGGGAGGGAGTCCGAGTATTCCGAGGAGGTCCAAAGCCATCCGATAGGATGAGAACCAGCTAGTGGTGGCCGAGTAGATACTGAAGCGGCTAGTTGGTTGAAAGTGTTCATGGATTTATGCCCTTTAACATTCAAAGGGAAGTTAGACGCTGATTTGAGTATAGCAGAATATTGGATAGAGGATATTTACCAGTTTTTGGAATACATGGATTGTCCTGAAGATCAATGGGTGAGGTGCGCCACCTTTGTATTGATCGAACAAGCCAAGGTGTTATGGCGGTCGACAGTCGAGATGTTACGAGAGTAGAATTCCCAACTGGAACGGCCGAAAAGAAAATGTAATCGATAAGTTGGGAATAGTTTAGTGAAGTTTTCAACGAGAAATATTATCCACATGATTGGTAGATTCAAAAGATGCAAGATTTCATGGTGTAACGATCCGTTAGAGGGCCCAATATTTATTCAAGAATGATTTAATTAATTGTTGAAGTATTTGATTAAGCGATTTTGCCAATTAATTATTTAATGTGGCAATGTAGAGATTTTGAAGGAAAAGAATAGCATTTATTTCTTTTTAATTTTGGGATTTAAAAGAATTTGCCCAGGTGGCAATTTAGATTTTTAATTGAGAGAATAGTATATAAATAGCATTTAAAGAGCATTTAATTCTAGTTATTTATTTTGGAAATTAAATGCAAGGGCATGAAGGTGATTTTGGAGTTTTATTATTATTTGAGAGTTTTAATAATAATTTTTGTATTATTATTAATTAAGTGAGATTATGTATTTAAAGGAGAATGAGAATCCATGTATGAGATGGATTTGGATTGAGAGTCTCCTAGTTAGATTTGGAGAAGGAATCCAAGTTGTAGAAGAAGTGTGATCTAGGGCTTTATGTCTATATATAGAGCCCACTAGCTTAGTTTTTCTTCACGCCGTGTGAAGAACAGAAAGGCCAAGAGATAGTAGAGGCTTGCTAGAGTCTTCAAGATCGCTCCAGGGTTCGATCAGAGAGTTCTATCAGGCAAGTATTCTTCCTATAATCCCTTCCATTACAGGTTCATATCAGTTTTGATTTCAGATTATTCCAGTTCTTCGTTGTAGTTTTCAGATTTATATCAATAAGCAGAGACGTATATATATATATGCGTATAATAGTGAAGTTATGAGTAAGTTCTATTACTCCTTATCCATTTTGGATTGCCAGTTCTATTAATCCTTATCCATTTTGGATTGCAAGTTTTATTAATCCTTATCCATTTTTGATTGCAAGTTCCATTAATCCTCATCCATTTTGGATTGCAAGTTCCATTAATCTTGATCCATTTTGGATTGCAAGTTCCATTAATCCTTATCCATTTTGGATTGCAAGTTCTATTACTCTAAGTTCTAATATTTGGATACCTTGTATCGTATCCAGATGTATCTAAAGTTCTTCGAGTATGATATCCGGATGGTTTGTTTATACATCCGGAAAGGTCAAGATAATATTCAGATATCTCGCCTGATATCCGGATGCCTCCCTCAAAAGTTAAATTTTTCATTCGAATAGTCCCCAGTTATATTCGAATGCATCAGTAAGATATCCGGATGACCAGAATCATATCTGGATGTCCTAGTTCATATCTGAATACTTCCCAGCATATCCAAATAGCTTCTGCTTTGAATGTCAGTGTATCCAAATGAGCCTTCTTCATATCTGGATGTCTTTCATCATATCCGGATATCCTTCCTGATATCTCGATGACTTTTCCAGAAATCCAATTTAGCTTCCAGTGAGTCCTAATTCAAGTTTAATTCAATTAATGTATTCAATACCTTCCAACATTGAATTCATAAGCCAGAACATGACAAGTTAATCATTCCCACTCCCTAAATCATAGTTCATTTAATCTTTGTATTCTAATAAATAGATGAAGATCATATCATGTTCAGCATTATTATAACATGATCAGCATTATTTTGTGAGATTATGTGCATACATTTTGGTATGAGCAATGAGCATGACTTTATATGCAGCACTACATATCGTGTGCTAGCATTTATGTGAGCATTGCATTGCATTATGCGCGCCAGGCGGCTTGTCTGCGGGGATCCCACCAGTTTCAATTTTAGCTCAGTTTATGAGTTGCTCGCCTGGTGGCAACCAGGGGGCTAGGGACTTTGCCCACAGTATGTGCTTATAGTTTTTATGTATGCATGTTTCAGTTCAGACAGGTATGTATTATCAGATTATGTGGGCCTATGAGCCAAAGTTGCATACCTGCATTTAGTTTACAGTTTGTTTACATTACATTTTTATGAATGCAATCAGACAGTGATTATCCAGTACAAGTTCAGTAAGCTATTTATCAGTATCAATATTCTTCGATTCAGCTTTAGTATTCTTTCCAGCTTATTACTTGCTGAGCTTTTGTAGCTCACCTTGTACTCTTCACCCCTCCAGGTTCTAGCAGGGGAGTATCAGATGTGGGGCCTAGCAGTAGTGTTCAGTAGTGTGTGTACGTGGAGCCGCTCGAGATAAAAGATGTCTGGGAGTCTGTTGAGTTTCATAGTGTTTTCTCAGTTTAGATCTATTTTATATTTCAGTTGAGGGATTGTCCCTTAGACAGAGTTTTTGCTTTTCAGTTTATATTGACTCAGAGTTTTTATTCCAGTTGATTGAGATGTTCAGTCATGGTATCAGATTTCAGTTTATCAGCCAGTTTATTTTATTTTCCTCGTAGCACCTCTTCTCGGGCAGTTCTAGGAGAAGGGGTGTTACAGTGTTGGTATTAGAGCGATGTTTTGAGGAGTCTCCCGTACACACATAGGATGTTGGGTAGAGTTAGGACTTGTGTCCATTAGTTAGATAAGTTGCCCCAATTAGCAGTATTCTAACCCTAAGTGGTGATGCAGAAAGATGAGTAATAGAGGTGGATGACCCCGTACTTGTAGTCAGGCTACTTCTATTCCAGATGAGGTTCCAGTATCCACACCAGGCTCACTAGGAGAGTCAGTCGCAATCTACGACAGGATTGGTTGAGATGCGAGGTATGTTAGTAGGATTGATGAGGGTGGTAGATACCCTAGTTATTAATTAGGCAATGACAAGTTCCCCAAGAAGTAGGAGGTAGTAGTGGTGGTAAGCCAGTCACTCCAATAGCTCTAGTTGTGGAGGCAGATACAGGAAGTCAGCTATTAAAGGATTTCATCGCCTTCCGACCATCAGCATTCCATGGAGGCACAGATGCAGCAGCAGTTGAGAATTGGATGCTATCGATTTTACGGACGATCACTGAGTGCGACTTAGCACATTTTTATGTAGAGGTGATGCTGAGAGATGGTAGAAGACTGTCCGCTAGAGATTGGTAATCAAGAACCTGCATGGGTCGAGTTTTAGCAAGTGTTCAATGACGCTTATTATTCAGCATGGGTTAAGGACCAGAAAGTTTTTGAGTTCGTTGAGTTGGTGTAAGGTACCAAGATAGTGGCCCAAGGTGAGGCAGAGTTTACAGTCTTGACTATATAGGCCTCAAAGTTGGTGTCCACTGAAGCTAAGAAGGATGTTAAATTCTAGAGAGGATTGCGTGCTGATATTTGCCACGCTTTTGGAAGAGCTCAGAGTGTGGATTATGCCACAGTAGTTTAGTAGGAGTATGCTATTAAGAGAAATGTTTGAGAATTGCGAGATCGAGGTACATGATAAAAAGCTATTTGGAGACTAGAAATTCTTGATGTTAGGGATTTTGATTTGATCCTTGGCATGGATTGGTTGTCATGGCATTATGCAAGAGTTGACCGTCAATGGAAGATTATAGACTTTGATCTACCTTGATAACCGGTTTAGATATATAGAGGAGTCAGGCCTATGGCTATGATTCCAATTATCTCAGTGATGAAATTAGAGAAGTTGATGCGTGATGGAAGTAAAGTTTACCTAGTTTTTGTTACCTCAGATGAGGGAAGCAAGAAGAAGTTGTTTGAGGTGCCAGTAGTACGAGATTTCTCATATGCTTTCCTTGATGAATTACCAGGATTACCTCCTCAGAGAGGAGCAGAGTTTACTATTGAGTTATTGCCTAGTATACAGCCTATTTCTAAGGATCCATATCGAATGGCACCTGATAAGCTAAAGGAGTTGAAGGCCCAGTTAGAGGAATTAATAGAGAAGGGTTTCATTCGACCCAGATCATCCCTGTAGGGCGTACCAGTATTATTCGTGAGAAAGAAAGATGGATCTTTGAGGTTGTGCTTAGATTATTGCCAGTTGAATCAGGTGATAGTGAAGAATAAGTATCCTTTTCCTCGAGTGGATGACTTATTAGACCAGTTGCAAGGAGCTAAAGTGTTATCAAAGATAAACTTAAGATTAGGTTACCATCAGGTGTGAGTCAGAGGTGATGATATTCAAAAGACTACTTTCAGGACTCACTAAGGACACTATGAGTTTGTGGTGATGCCATTTTGGTTAATGAATGCTCCAGCTGTTTTCATGGATATGATGAATTGAGTTCTACGTGAGTACCTAGATTGCTTCATTATTGTTTTCATAGATAATATTCTAGTTACTCACCCAATGTAGAGGAGCATACAAAGCATCCTACTTCGGTACTACAGAGGCTTAGGGAGGAGCAACTATATGCCAAGTTCAGCAAGTGTGAGTTTAGCTCACCCAAATATGATTTCTAGGCCATGTGGCATCTAGAGACGGTATTTCAGTGGATCTAGACAAGACTAAAACAGTTATGGATTGGCTGAGACCTACGACAGTGACAGAGATACGTAGTTTTCTGGGTCTTGCAGGATATTATAGGTGATTCATTGAGGGATTTGTTCGTTTATCTTCCCCTATGACTAAGATAACAAGGAAATGAGAGAAGTTGGAATGGAATGAAGCGTGTGAATGTGGTTTCTAAGAATTAAAGCAGAAGTTGACCACCACACCAGTCTTAGCTATACCAAGAAGCGGAGAGAAATTTTCCATCTATAATAATGCTTCCCATTCAGGTTTGGGTTGCGTATTGATGCAATAAGGTTGAGTTAATGCTTATGCCTTAAGACAATTGAAGAAACACAAGGTGAACTACCCTACTCATGATTTGGAGTTGGCAGCAATAATATTTGCATTGAAGATATGACAACACTATTTATATGGTGAGAAGATTGAGATTTATACAGATCATAAGAGTTTACATTATCTTCTATCCCTGAAAAGGTTGAACATGAGATAAAGACATTGGGTCGAGTTATTTAAGGACTTCGACTATGAGATTCTATACCATGCAGAAAAGGCTAATGTAGTAGCCGATGCTTTGAGTCGGCGAGGAGCTTCTATACCTATGATGATGGTTTAAGAACGAAAGTTATTAGAGAAATTAAGTGCTTTAACTATTTCATCCCCAGAGGAAAGATCAGTTTGTGAGTTGTGCTTACATGAGAATACAACCCAAGTTATTTGATTTAATCAAGGACCAACAATCAAAAGACGAGAAGTTGGCTCAGATTTTGGCAGATATCGGGAAATTTTCTCCTTTGGGATATATTCTATGGAGTGATGGTATACTCTTATTTCAAGGACGTATTTGTATACCCGATGATAGAAGTCTTAAGAAGGAGATTTTAAATGAAGCACACAAAAGTCGTTATACTATTTATCCAGGTGTTGCAAAGATATACCATAACCTAAAGTGATAGTATTGGTGGTGTGGTATGAAGAAAGATGTAGCAAAATATGTTTCACAGTGTTCAATATGTTAGCAAGTTAAAAGCGGAACATCAGAAACCCGTAGATTTATTAGTTCCATTACCTATTCTAGAGTGGAAATGGGATAATGTTGATATGGATTTTTGTGATGGGTTTACCAGGACGATTAGAGGCTATGATGCTATATGGGTGATTGTTGTTAGTTTGCTTAAATTAGCCCATTTTCTGCCTATTAAGAAGACTTACCCATTGAATAGGTTTGCAAGAATTTATATTGAGGAGATCTGAAGTGACATGGTGTTCCATCCAACATTGTATCAGATCGAGATCCTCGTTTTACTTCTCATTTTTAGGGAGCTTTGCATGAGGCATTGGGATCTCAGTTGAAGTTTAGTACGACATTTCATCATTAGACAGACAGTTAGTCAGAAAGGACTATCAAGACTCTCCAGAATATGTTGAGAGCTTGTGTTCTAGATTTTCAAAGTAGTTGGGATGAGCATCTACCTTTGGTAGAATTTGTCTACAATAATAGTTTCTATTCAATTATTGGAATGTCCGTAAGAGGCTTTGTATGGGCGACCATGTCGATCGCCAATATGTTGGAAAGAGATTGGTGATAGGGCTTTATTATGTCCTGAAATTATTGAGCAGACATCAGAAAAGATTCGAGTTATCAAAGCTATAATGAAAATAGCACAAGACAGATAGAAGAGCTATGCAGATAAGTGACAACAAGACCTTAAGTTTGAGGTAGGCGACCATGTTTGGTTAAGAGTCATGCCTATTAAAAGGTGTGTAGATTTGGCGTAACAGGGAAGCTTAGTCCCCGTTACATTGCTCCATTTGAGATTTTGAGATGGATTGGGACTTTGGCATATGAGTTAGCTTTTCCACCTCAGTTGTCCCATGTCCATAATGTGTTTCACGTTTCGATGTTGAGAAAGTATGTGACAGATCCTCAGCATGTGATTGATTTTCAGAATTTTGAGGTCAAACAAGACGTATCTTATGAAGAGATGCCTACCAGTATTCTAGAGCGAAAAGAAAATTTTTTGAAGAATCGATCAATTCCTCTCGTGAAAAGTGCAATGGCAGTGACACTCGTTAGAAGAGGTAACGTGAGAATAAGAAGAAGAGATGAGGAGTCTTTACCCCTCGTTGTTTGAGTAACCAGGTACGAATTTGGAGGACCAAATTCTTTTAAGGAGGAGAGAAATTGTAACAACCCGTAGAGGGCCCAATATTTATTCAAGAATGATTTAATTAATTGTGGAAGTATTTGATTAAGCAATTTTGCCAATTAATTATTTAATGTGGCAATTTAAAGATTTTGAAGGAAAAGAATAGCATTTATTTCTTTTTAATTTTGGAGTTTAAAAGAATTTGCCCAGGTGGCAATTTAGATTTTGAATTGAGAGAATAGTATATAAATAGCATTTACAAAGCATTTAATTCTAGTTATTTAATTTGGAAATTAAATGCAAGGGCATGAAGGTGATTTTGGAGTTTTATTATTATTTGAGAGTTTTAATAATAATTTTTGTATTATTATTAATTAAGTGAGATTATGTATTTAAAGGAGAATGAGAATCCATGTATGAGATGGATTTGGATTGAGAGTCTCCTAGTTAGATTTGGAGAAGGAATCCAAGTTGTAGAAGAAGTGTGATCTAGGGCTTTATGTCTATATATAGAGCCCATTAGCTTAGTTTTTCTTCACGCCGTGTGAAGAACAGAAAGGCCAAGAGATAGTAGAGGCTTGCTAGAGTCTTCAGGATCGCTCTAGGGTTTAATCAGAGAGTTCTATCAGGCAAGTATTCTTTCTGTAATCCCTTCCATTACAGGTTGATATCAGTTTTGATTTCAGATTATTCCAGTTCTTCGTTGTAGTTTTCATATTTATATCAGTAAGCAGAGACGTATATATATATGCGTATAATAGTGAAGTTATGAGTAAGTTCTATTACTCCTTATCCATTTTGAATTGCCAGTTCTATTAATCCTTATCCATTTTGGATTGCAAGTTTTATTAATCCTTATCCATTTTGGATTGCAAGTTCCATTAATCCTCATCCATTTTGGATTGCAAGTTCTATTAATCCTCATCCATTTTGGATTGCTAGTTCCATTAATCCTCATCCATTTTGGATTGCAAGTTCTATTAATCCTTATCCATTTTGGATTGCAAGTAATCCTTATCCATTTTTGATTGCAAGTTCTATTAATCCCTATCCATTTTGGATTGTAAGTTCTATTAATCCCTATCCATTTTGGATTGCAAGTTCCATTAATTCTCATCCATTTTGGATTGCAAGTTCCATTAATCCTTATCCATTTTGGATTGCAAGTTCCATTAATCCTTATCTATTTTGGATTGCAAGTTCTTTTACTCTAAGTTCTAATATTTGGATACCTTGTATCGTATCCAAATGTATCAAAAGTTCTTTGAGTATGATATTCGGATGGTTTGTTTATACATCCGGAAAGGTCAAGATAATTTCCGGATGTCTCGCCTGATATCCAGATGCTTCCCTCAAAAGTTATTTTTCATTCGAATAGTCTGCAGTTATATCCGAATGCATCAGTGAGATATCCGGATGACCAAAATCATATCCGGATGTCCTAATTCATATCTGAATACTTCCCAGCATATCCGAATAGCTTCTGCTTTGAATGTCAGTGTATCCGGATGAGCCTTATTCATATCCGAATGTCTTTCATCATATTCGGATATCCTTCCTGATATCCCGATGACTTTTCCAGAAATCCAATTTAGCTTCCAGTGAGTCCTAATTTAAGTTGTTGTTGCCAAAATACAACAATCTATTTTTAATTGAGGAGAGATGCAAGAGCCTTGGGAGTCGTCCCTTTACTGATGAGAATCTTGACGAGTAACCGGATCTGATAGAGGTCCAGATCGGGTGATCTTACAGAGTGGAGGGTCTGATAGATCTGATGGTCTGGTGGATCTGGTGGGCTGATGATCAGGTGGCCCAAGATGAAGGAGTGACCTGAGAATGACGAGTGGCCTCGGATGAACGAGTGACCTGAGGATGACGAGTGGCCTCGGATGGCGAGTGACCTGAGGGTGACGAGTGGCCTCGGATGAACGAGTGACCTGAGGATGACGAGTGGCCTTGGATGGCGAGTGACCTGAGGGTGACGAGTGGCTGTGACCGAGTGACCTGAGGGCGATGAGTGGACGTGACCGAGTGACTTGAGGGCGACGAGTGGACATGACCGAGTGACCTGGGGGCGGCGAGTGGCCTCGATGCCGAGTGCCCTTGGTGACCGAGTGGCCTCGGATGACGAGTGGCCTGAGGGCGACGAGTGGCCTTGCTGACCGAGTGGCCTACAAAATGAGAGCATCGTTAGGACGCGGGTGGGGATCCCCGCGCAAACCCTCCGATGCTTGAGTCAGATCTCGAGAGAAAATGAGAAAAGTATGCTTTGATTACTCAAAATTGCGTACCTTGAAATGAAGGTGGGGTCTCATATTTATAGTGGAGGAGAGAGAGAGGCCTTGCGATTTTCTCGGCGGAAATCTCGCGGCCCATTACGAAAATTTCGCAATGCTGATCGACTGGCGAGAGGGGGGGATTCTGCTGGATTGACAATCTCGAAGGGTCACTCGGTCATGCCGAGTGACCTCCACACGGTTAGGCCGAGTTTGGGGGAGGGACTACTCGGCATGACGGAGTGACACTCCACTCGGTCATGCCGAGTGGGCCCCCACTCGGTTGCGCCGAGTGGGGGGGGGGAAACCACTCGGCCCAACTGAGTGGGCTCCCTCCCAGCCTGGCCGAGTGGGTCTTCCTTGGTTCTCGACTTTGATTTATCTCCTATTGGGGCCCACACTTGATCATAGATCCATTTCGCCTTCTCGGGTACATTAATTGCTCCCTGCTTTTTTAGCCGAGGAGTCGGGTAAAAGAGCATACGATCTCGGGAAATATTGGCGTCGCTTTTGCCGCATTTTGCTTATCTTTCGGGAGATCATTTTTGCGCATTTGCTCTTCATTTTCTGTGTTTGCTCCACAGCTTTCGACTTTTTTTCCTTTTGAGCCCCTATAAATAGGGCTTCAACTCTTCATTTAATTCTCACAAGGATCAGCCGAGGTGCTTCAAAACTCAAATTCTCTCAGGTCTCGGCGCATTTTCTGGGCCATGTCTTCATTTTCAGCACTTGGGGGAGCTCCTACTGGGCCACTCGGTCATGACCGAGTGGTCTTGGTGCCCCGATGCCCTTAAACGGCTTGGAATGCTTATCTCGACCTTCGGTTGCTCCTTCTTTGCCTTGTACTAATTTTCTTTTTGTTTATGTGCAGGTCTTTTGCTCGTTGTGATCGTCCGCTTTTCCTAATGTAATAAGGTAACGGCTTTGAACCTTTAAATATGTTGAGGAGAAGACCGGCATCACCCCCCGGCCTCGCGCACATTCCTACCACTTCGAGCTCTCGGCTTCGATACGGGGCCTTTGAGCAAGTTTATGATGCCACGCCTTCTGGATTTATGGTGAGGTACCCTCGCCTCGATGAATAGGACCCCTCTCGGGTAGACGAGGGCTCCCTTGGTCTTCACTTTGCTTCATTTGAGGTGGGACTCTACTTTCCTCTTTCGCCCTTTGCAATGGCGTGGTTGCGTCACTACAAGATCGTTCCCGCTCAACTTCATCCTAATGGTTGGGCTCAGATGGTCGGCTTCTCAATACTTTGTCGTCTGAAGGACGTCGTCCCTTCTTTGAGACTCTTCAGTTGTTTCTATCGATTGCGAAAAGCCAACAAGGATCATGCCCTTTACACACTCCAGAAGGTGTCGGGTTTAGAGCTGTTCATCGCTCTTCCAAACAAGATTAATCGATTTGAAGAACGGTGGGTAGTGATAGAACCTCCACCTATTTGGGATGCTCCTTTATACTGGAACCATCAAGACGCCAGCCAAGGGTTTCCTCCCTGCAAGGAAGTTCGGGGCGTGTATCGTCATCTAGTAGAAATGTTAACGGCGCAGGGCCCCGTTGAGTTAAGGAGCCTCTTGACTTTGGAGAATCTCAGAATCGCGGGTTGGGGGGTCGTGACACCAACTGTTCCTCCTCACTCTTCCATTCTATCCAATGAAGAAATGGAAGGAGTCGAGGAGGAAGAGATGGAAATGCCTGGATCATCTTCCCTTCCTCCTTTTAATCCTCAGGAGGAAAACACTCCTGGGGGTAGAATATCTTTCGCCATTATCTTTCTTTTTTCCATTGTCGCATTATTTCTCCATGCTAAATGCTTTGTATTGATTTTTACAGAAATGGCTGGATTGGGTAGACTGATGGAGTTGTGTAGACGCCACTGCTAGAGGAGGCATGTGCTGCGACAGCGGCCAGGGTTTCTACACATGGAGCTGAGGGATCTACAAGCTCCCGCCCTTCTCGATCGCGTATACCTTCCGGCGTTTCTCCCATCGGGGTGGAAAGGCGGCGGCGTCCAAGAAGCGACCACTCTAGTGCTGAAGCTCCTACTCATACGGAAAGTCCATCAATTCCTCTTTCTCATGAAGAGGCTGTAGACATCCCCTCTCCCGCTCCCAATTCTCAAGGGGGGCGAAGCTCGTCTTCTCGGTTTGTTGGTGACATGGCACGGGTGGAAGAAGAATGTTGCCATCCTGTGGTTCCAAATAGGAAGGATCATCGCCGTCTTGAAGGCGAGAAAGCATTGAGGCCCCCTCCTATACTTCCCATTCCAGGCAATGTGAGACATACCATGATTCTTGGAGACGGTACGAAACTTAGTGGTCGAGACTTTGAAGTTTCCCCAGGGGTATTAGAGACAGACTCGGTTACTGAACCAGGGATTGGTGCTCACCTCATTTATTCCACCATTCTCCCTCGAGAGGAACGACGATTTATTAGTGGTAATTATGCCCAGACTAAAGACGAAGCAGAGCAGTTCCTGGTGCAAGGTATCTAAGGAATCGTTGCTTCCAATGCTAAGGACAGGGCCTATCGTGAACAAGTAGAGACCCAAATGTCAGACTGGAGGAAACGCCAATCTTCCTGGAATGATGAGCGTCAAGAGTTAAAGGGTCGTGCTCGTCGGGCGGAGCTCGGGAAGAAGAATGCAGAGGCAGAGATTGGGCGCATACATGATCGACTGTCCAAGGCTTCTGTTGGTACCTCGGGTCTTCACAGGGAAATTAAAGACTTACGCCCTCAGCTAGAAGCTGAAGAGCATAAGAATGTTGGTTTGATGGTGCAACATGAGGCACTTTTGCAGGAACATTCTCTACGCCTGTCAGAATTGAAGATAAGTCGGAAAGATGCTCGGGCTGTTCGGGCTGAAGCAACGAAGGAATATCGTCGCTCAACCGACTGTCAAGATAGGAAGGGAAAGTATGCTTCCGGCTTCCTGAAATATGGATTTTATCTGGGTAGTGCACATCTAGAATCTTAGCGTCCGGAGAGAGACTTTTCCTGAACTTTTCTTACTCACGAAGTTGAGGAGGCTCATCAAGTAGATTGGTGTCAATATGAGCTGAATGAGCCTATGAGTCCTTCTTATCTGGATTCTTACTTAGTGGATGATTTGGAAAATTTGACGGGTCCTTGGAATCTGTTTCCTTTCAATCATGGGGAAGAAGGCATAACGGTCGATCTCAGAGCCGTTGGAGAAGATCCTGGCGCGGTCGATGAAGATATCCCTCACACGGTGGAGGTTGAAGAAGGAGAATTCCCCACGGGGCCTCCTGAGATTCCTGTTGTGTCGTTGGGATCTTCTAAGCGTTCCTCTCGCAAGTCCCACTCCCGTGAGTAGACCCTCATTGTAGTTTGCTTTCCGCTGTTGCCAGGTCAATGTGCTCCTCTCGTTGTAGTTTGCTTGTTTTATCAATGAATGTTTTTTTCTTTGTCCTACCCAATGTACTCTGCTCTTTATTGCTTGATTTATTCTTTTATTGCTGTCTTTAGTGTAACACCCCCTCTCCTAGAACTGCCCGAGAAGAGGTGTTACTGGGGATAATAAAATAAACTGACTGATAACTGAATTCTGATACCAATACTGTATATATCAATTAACTGTAATAAGACTCTGAGTCAACAAAAACTGAAATCATAATTGCATCTAAGGAACATCCCTAAACTGGAATATAAAATGAATCTAAACTGATCAAGCACTAACTAATAAACTAACAACTCCCAGACATCTTTGGTCTTGAGCGGCTCCACGTACACACACTACTGGACACTGCTGCTAGGCCCCACATCTGGTACTCCCCCACTAGGACCTGGAATGGTGAAGAGTACAAGGTGAGCTACAAAGCTCAGCAAGTAATAAACTGGAAAGAATAACTGAAGCTGAATCGAAGAATATCGATACTGATAAAAATACTTACTGAACTTGTACTGAGAGATATAATAATCACTGGATGGCATTTATAAGATGTAATGCACATAAGTTGTAAACTAAATGCAGGTATGCAACTTTGGCCCATAGGCCCACATAACTGTAACACATACCTGACAGATCTGAGTCCTGCAAACATAAAAACTGTAAGCACATACTTTGGGCAATATGCCCCTAGCTCCCTGGTCGACATCAGGCGAGCAACTCATAACTGAGATATAATTGTACTGATACTAGTGGGATCCCTGCGGACAAGCCGCCTGGCGCGCATAATGCAATGCTCATATAAATGCTAGCACACGATATGTAGTGCTCCACATAAGTCATGCTCAATGCTCATACAATGTGTATGCACATAATCTCACAAAATAATGCTGACCATGTCATAATGAACTGCTAAACATGGTATATGATTTTTACTAGAAATATTGAGATTCAAATATTCTGAAATTTCTAAGTATAGGCATGGCATATTGGATTTGATGATATCTTGGCATAAAAATTCAATATTTGAATAATTGAATATTCATATTAAATTTAAAACTTGAATCAAGAATTTATTGGAAGCTATTTGGATGCCATTTGATACTATTTGGATGATTGAGAAGGTCTAAGGAAGCAATTTGAATGAAAAATAGCTCATTCGAATGAAAAAAATGGATTTCAGCAAGCTCATTCGAATGGCAGAAAACTCATTCGAATGACAGAGACTCATTCGAATGACAGAAGGCTCATTCGAATGACTGATGATATTCAAAGGCTATTCGGATCTGATCTAGGACTCATTCGAATGACTCTCAAATTCATTCGAATGAATTTTGAAAATTTTCAACTTTTGAACTGGCAAAAAGCGACTCATTCGAATGCAACAGTAACCTTATTCGAATCAATTTGAAGGTCATTCGAATGACAAGAAGGCTCATTCGAATGCTAAGCTATACAAAGCAACAACTTACTCACATCTTCAAGGGCTCATTCGAATGACAACAAGGCTCATTCGAATGACAGTCAAAAAACCTCAAAAATTCATACGAATGATACGATACCTCAGGACTCATTCGAATGACAAGGCACTCATTCGAATGACTGATACATTATAAGGGAAAAACATTACGATAACACTGAAACTTATTCGGATGCTTTGAACCTCATTCGAATGACACAAGACTTATTCGAATGACTGGAATCTTATCAGATATACAGCTTATGATAACAGAGATCATAACTTGAATCAAAACTTATCTTCACTACACCATTCCAAAAGAAATCTTGGGAGAACAATCCCAATTGATATATAAACAACTTGAGGGATGAGTTACTGATCATAACTAATGTAAACATTGCAAGGAATATGCATGAACTGGCTGGTACTCACTGTACGCATGTAAATACATATATAAACATGCACTGAACTGAAATAACTCACTGTAACGCACATATATGAATATACATGCACTGGAACTGATTCAATTATGGAAATCTGATATCCAACTCAATCAAGACTTGTAAGAAAGGATTACAGGGGAAGGATACTTGCCTTATGATCTTCTTGATCGACTTAATGATCTCACGAGAGCCTCCTATGCAAGACTTGAACTCACTGCTCGTGCCTATATATATATATATATACACTGACTGTAACATAAATCTGAAACTTAAACGAAGAACTGCTGGAACTGATAATCGAATGCTAATATACGATCTCGTAAGAAAAGTTTACAGGGAGAATAACTTGCCTTTCAAACTCTCTGATCGATCCAATGATCTAACAGAAGCCTCCAACGCAAAGCCTTTAATTCACTGTTGAAGCTTCTTCTTCTCTCTGTTGTTCTTCACACGGCGAAGACAACATGGCTAATGACTATTATATATATACATATGCTTAAGAGAAACCCTAATGCCATCTCTCTCTCCTAATATAACTAGGAGTCTTTCAAACCGAATCCTTCTCACGGCTGGGTTAATTAATCCCTTAATCATACTAATTCTGTTTAACAATTAAACTTTAATATCAAATTCTTAAATGACCAACACGTCCTTGCATTTAATCTTCTCAATAATTAAACATAATTAAATGCTATTTTCTCAATTAAATCTCTAAATTGCCACATTAACAATTAATTGGCAAAAATTCTCCAAACAAAACTAATTAAGAAATTCAATAATTTCTAAATAAAAATCTAAACTCTCTAATGGGTCGTTACATTTAGTGATATAAGACCAAGACTTTTCTTTCGCTATTGAATTATGCACGATGTGGCGAGCTTGAGCGTATTTTTTCTCGTTATCGGGCTGTGAGCAGGGCAACGGGTTCGATCTTAGTTTTACGTCGTTGTGGGGCCATAGGCGGGACGACGAGCTCGATCTTAGTTTACCTCGTTGTCGGGCCATAGGTGGGATGACGGGCTCGATCGTAGTTTTACCTCGTTGCCGGGCCATAGGCAGGACAATGGGCTCGATCGTAGTTTACCTCATTGCCAGGCTATAGGCGAGACAACGGGCTTGATCGTAGTTTACCTCATTGCCGGGCCATAGGCGGGACAACGGGCTCGATCGTTTCCTTTTCGAAAATAAAATGACAACCATGCGTACACAAGCATTTTTACGTGGTTTGGCCAAATGCGCCTACGTCCATGGTCCCATTTAAGACTTATCTTATTGCAGATATTTTCTCAGATACATTGCTCGTGTACAACTTCAGATAGTTCAAATTCCATGTTTTCCCCATAGTGTCTCCTGAAAGAGTCTGTAAAATGCAAGTGTTGGGGCCAATCAGTTTTAGAATGCGGTACGGCCCTTCCCAATTTGCTCGTAACTTTCCATCATCCCTTAGCACGTTGGTTACAACGGATCTTTGAAGTACTAAATCTCCTTCTTTCATGGGTTTGTTCTTCACCCGAGAATTGAAATAACTGGCTACTCTTCTTTGATATGAAGCTATCTTCATGGCAGTGTTATCCCTCTGCTCTTCAATCAGATCCAAATTTTCTCGCAATGCTTCAGAATTCCTTGCATCGTCCTCTTCTTCATATGCCATCAGTCTTGGGGACTTAGCTGAAATTTCAATAGGAATTAAAGCCTCTGTTCCATATACTAGATTGAACGGAGTTTCTCCAGTAGCGACCCGACTAGTTGTTCGATATGCCCACAAAATGGTGGGTAGCTCGTCGGCCCATGTGCCTCTGGCTCTTTCAAGTCGGGTTTTTAGGTCGTGTAATATGGTTCGGTTACTGACCTCAGCTTGTCCATTAGCTTGGGGATACACCACTGAAGCGAATCTTAGTTGAATTCCTAGGTCGTCATAGAATTTTCTAAAGGAGTCACAGTTAAATTGCTTCCCATAATCCGTGACGATAATTCTTGGTATCCCAAATCGGCACACAATGTCTTTTCATACCATTGCCTCCACTTTTCGTGCCGTAATGGTAGCCAATGCCTCAGCTTCAATCCATTTGGTGAAATAGTCAGTGGCCACTATTAAAAATTTTCTTTGCCCGGGCGCTTGAGGAAAAGGACCCAGAATATCCAAACTCCACTAAGCGAATGGTATAGGTTGGAACGCAGGTTGCAACTGAGATATCGGGGCAGATTGGACTGGAGCGTGTCGTTGACATTTGTCACATGATTTGACTTTCTTTAACGCGTCTGACCTTAATGTGGGCCAAAAGAAATCAGCTCTCAAGATTTTGGTTGCTAGGGCTCTTACTCCCAAGTGCTCTCCACATACTCCACTATGAGCTTCTGCCAAGACATATTCGGCCTCTTGAGGGCCTAAACATTTGAGAGGAGGTGTACTGTAAGCTCGCTTATATAATATCCCGTCTATGATGGTAAACCTTGAAGCCCGCATCTTAAGTTTTCTTGCTTCTAGTGGATCATCTGGTAATTCATTGTTAGTGAGATAACGATAGAAGGACGATCTCCAATCCACTCCTGCCTCCACACATGATACCTCTTTTTCTTCGATACTCAGCTGATGAAGGATTTCAACAAATACTGCTCTTCCGGTTGTTTTTTTAGTGGACGCTAGTTTAGATAAAGCATCAGCATGTCCATTGAGTGATCTGTTTATTTGTGTTAACTGAAAACTCTTAAATGTCTGTGCTAGGTCTTTTACTTTGCGCAAGTATTGGGCCATTATCTACTCTCTGGTTTCATATTGTCCCTAAAACTGCTGCACAATCAACTGAGAATCACTATGAGCAACCAATCGTGCTACTTCCAATTTTCTTGCTATCCTCATTCCAGCGATTAATGTTTCATATTCAGCTACGTTGTTAGTACTTGGAAAAGCAAATCATAGGGAATACTCAAACGTTTCTCCCTCAAGGGATACGAGTACTATCCCAACGCCACTCCCCTGTGAACCAGATGCTATATCAACAAACAACAACCATTCTGCCTGCCTATTTTCTGCTGCCTTCCCGGAGTGTGTACATTCCACAATAAAGTCAGCCAACGCTTGTCCTTTTATAGCTTGTCGAGGTTGATATTGGATATCATATTCATTTAACTCAATGGACCATTTGGTAAGGCGACCGGAACATTCGGGCTTTTGTAAAATACTTTGCAAGGGCTGATCTGTAAGTATGATGATCGAATGAGCTTGGAAGTACGGCCTCAACTTTCTGGATGCGTTTACCAGTGCTAATGCCATTTTTTCTGCCACTGGATAACGTGTCTCGAGGCCCTGTAATACCTTACTGACATAATATATTGGTCGATCCACCGGTCCTTCTTTCCTGATTAATACTGCACTTATGGCTTCTTCACTTATCCCCAAGTATAAGTACAATGTCTCTCCAGTTTCTGGTCGTGTTAATAGGGTAACTTCTTTCAAATACTCATTTAACGCTTCAAATGACTTTTAGCATTGCTCTGTCCACTCAAACTTTTTTCCTGCTCTTAATGTTCGTAAGAAGGGTAACTCTCTTTCGGCTGACTTGGAGAGAAAACGTCCAAAAACTGCCATTCGCCCTGTCAATCGCTGAACTTCCTTAGTTGATGCTGGTGGTTCCATGTCCAATATTGCTTGTATTTTCTCAGGGTTTGCCTCGATTCCTCTTTGCCTGATCATGTATCCCAAGAATTTTCCAAACTGTACGCCAAAGGCACACTTTGTTGGATTTAACCGCATCTTGTACTGTCTAAAGACTCCCAGCACTTGTGCTAGTTTTTCTACATGGGATTCGTCCTTTCGACTTTTCACAATCATGTCGTCAACATATGCTTCCATTGTGTCCCCCAACAGTTTTTAAAGACTTTATTCACAATGCGCTGATAAGTGGCTCCGGCGTTCTTGAGTCCAAAAGGCATGACTTGGTAGCAATATGTCCCCTTTTCAGTGATGAATGACGTCTTCTCCTGGTCTGGGGGGTACATCATTATTTGGTGGTAGCCTGAGAAAGCATCCAGAAAGCTTAGAAACTGGTATCCAGACGTTTCGTCCACAAGACGGTCGATCCGTGGTAGGGGGTATGAGTCTTTGGGGGATGCCTTATTGAGATTGGTGAAATCCACACAGACACGCCATTTTCCATTAGGTTTTGGGACCATAACAACATTAGCCAACCACTTTGGATATAATAACTCTCGAATGAAGCCCGCGTTTAGCAATTTGTCAACTTCCTCTTCTAATGCGTGTAGTCTATCAGGGGTAATGTTTCGCTTCTTTTGTCGGACCGACTTGAATTGGGGGTCCACATTCAAGTGGTGACATATTACTTCTAGACTGATTCTTGGCATATCTTTTGGTTTCCAAGCAAATACGTCTGAATTTTCTCGCAGGCATCTTGCAATTTCTTCTTTCGTATGCTCCGGAAGCTGGGACCCCACATACGCTACTTTCTCTAAATCTGATTCACTTAGATGTACTATTTCCAATTCCTCAACAAGTTGAGGTTTACGTGTAGCTCCTTCTTCCAAGGATTTATGTATGGCTTTCTCGGCTATGGATAAGGTTTCTTCAGCTCTTTTCCCTTTTGTAGACGACATATAGCAAGTTCGGGCTTTCTTCTGATCTCTTCGAACTTGTCCTACTCTGGCGGGTGTGGGGAATTTCATCAATAAATAGCATGAGAATACCACGGCTCTTAGGTTATTGAGTAACGGGCGTCCCAAGATCATATTATATGTCGCCGAGGAGGTTTTAACCACCATGAAATTTGCTTGTCGAGTTACGAGTTGGGGGTTCACACCTAATGTGATAGGTAGCTGAACTGATCTTGCAACTGGAACTGCTTCTCTAGTGAAGCTATATAGAGGTGAGGATACTTTCTTCAGCCGATCGTGAGATAAATGCATTTGTTCAAAACAGTTCCAATAGATCAGGTTGACAGAATTGCCACTATTTACCAAAATTCTGCTGATGGGGTGCTTGGCCACGACTGCTGAAATAACCATGGGATCATCATGTGGGAGTATTATATCACCCCGATCGGTTGGGGCAAAAGTGATTGGCTCTTCATCATCTCTTACCTCCATTACCGAGTTAACTTGGTAGGCTTGACGGGCATATGCTTTTCGGGAGGCTGATGTGTCCCCACCTAGGGTTTCCCCACCTGAAATAACGTGAATGGCCTGTTGAGTTGGCTCATTGTCTACATGAGTATCTTGCCGACGATCTCCTCTTCTCTCTTGTTGTCTCGGGTTCGGCCTTTCATGCCCATCGCGCCTATCTATCCTTTGCCGGGGCTCCCTGTTTTCTTCTTCCTCGTGTCTCACATATCTTTGCAAGTGTCCCTCATGAATGAGCATCTCAATCTGATTCTTCAATTCTCTATAGTGATCAGTGGAATACCCTCTAGTTCGATGGTATTTGCAATACTCTCCCTGATTTTTTCCCATGGGTCGGTCAACTCTGTGGGGTAGTTTAAGGAGTCCTTCTCCCTCTACTGTGGCTAATATAGTTGATCGGGGTTGTAAAAGCCGAGTATAATGACTAAAATGAGGTTTTGGTACATCCGATCTTCTATTCCTTTCTTGTCGTCGAATAGACTCTTCTTCCCCTTCACGTTCCTTTCTCTTCCTTTCTTTGTCTTCTTTCCCTGCTACGTTCCTCATAATCTCAGTGTGAAGGATATATCGGTTTGCTCTGACAAATAGATCGGCCAGGGATGCTGGAGGGTCTAAAGAAAGTGATTCTTGAAGAGAGGCGAGACATGTCCCTTGGAGTATAGCAGATACTGCCACTTGAGCCGGCAAGTCTGGGACTTCAAGAGTAGCATTGCAAAATCTATCCACAAATTGACGCAAGGATTCCTTATTCCCCTATCGTATGCTGAGTAAATATGTGGCATCCTTTTTTCTTCTACTGTTAATCACAAAAGCCTTGATAAATTTCATTCTAAGCTGCCCAAATGATGAAATAGAGGCTTCTGGAAGGCTGTTAAACCATGTTCGAGCATGTCCTGATAGTGTTAAAGAAAATGCTTGGCACATCAGGTCGTCGTCCCATCCGTGTAATATCATCAGCGACTCGTAATTCTGAACATGATCATATGGGTCATCTTTGCCGGAATAGGGGGTGATTTGAGGCATCTTGAATTTTCGAGGCAGAGGTCTTTCCAATATATTTGCAGTAAAAGGACATTTTCTACGCTGGTGTTCTTTTGTTGCAGGGATTAATTTTTTCTTCTCAAGCACCTCTTCTACTACTCTTTTCATGTCATCACGCATACTAGCTGTTGTCTGGTTATCATGTCTTGTTGGTGTACTGGCCACTGTTTCATGATACCTTCGCCGTTAAGGGCTTCTGGTCCTGTTTTCCATTCTCGGGTTTTCATTGTTCCAAGGCACGGAATGAGGGATCCTTCTTGGTGGTGGAGATCTGGGTCTACCCTCCCGTGGAGGCGTAGATCGGGAATGTGAATCGGGAGTAGCCTCTTGATAAGAATCAGCTCCCGCCTCGGGTTGAGGTTCAAGAGGTGGCATAAAATTTTTCAGAGTATCCGGCAGCGTCCCTCCAGGTATCATATTTTGGAGTACACCAGCCATGTCTCGTAGTGCTTGCATGCCTTCAACATGTTGTTGTCTCAATGCCTCATACTCTTCCCACTGGACCGTACGTGGTGGCTGTCGTGAGGTCCCAGCTTGATCAGTAGGGACTGATCCTGAGCCGATGTTAGGTGGAGGTGGGATTGGTTGATTCCCCATCTGTTGGTTTGGAGAAACGGAGCGATCACCTCCTTACCTTTGAGCATTATGAGGGGGAGGAGGATGTTGTTGAGAATCGTGAATAGTGGGAGGCGCTCCCTGTTGCTGAGAGTTTCGTGGTGGCAGGCATGTCTCTACGCCTTGAGAGAGAGTTCGTCGATGTCCACGGGTGTTTGCCATTCTTAAGTTGACTTTTTGTCTTGCGTTTCCCACAGACGGCGCCAATTGTTGTTGCCAAAATACAACAATCTATTTTTAATTGAGGAGAGACGCAAGAGCCTTGGGAGTCGTGCCTTCACTGATGAGAATCTTGACGAGTAACCGGATCTGATAGAGGTCCAGATCGGGTGATCTTACAGAGTGGAGGGTCTGATAGATCTGATGGTCTGGTGGATCTGGTAGATCTGGTGGGCTGATGATCAGGTGGCCCAAGATGAAGGAGTGACCTGAGGATGACGAGTGACCTGAGGATGATGAGTGGCCTCGGATGGCAAGTGACCTGAGGGTGACGAGTGGGCTCGGATGAATGAGTGACCTGAGGATGACGAGTGGCCTCGGATGACGAGTGACTTGAGGGCGATGAGTGGACGTGACCGAGTGACCTCGATGTCGAGTGCCCTTGGTGACCGAGTGGCCTCGGATGATGAGTGGCCTGAGGGCGACGAGTGGCCGTGACCGAGTGACTTGAGGGCGACGAGTGGCCTTGCTAACCGAGTGGCCTACAAAACAAGAGCACCGTTAGGACGCGGGTGGGGATCCCTGCGCAAACCCTCCGATGCTTAAGTCAAATCTCGAGAGAAAATGAGAAAAGTATGCTTTGATTACTCAAAATTGCGTACCTTGAAATGAAGGTAGGGTCTCATATTTATAGTGGAGGAGAGAGAGAGGCCTCGCGGTTTTCTCGGTAGAAATCTCGCGGCCCATGACGAAAATTTTGCAATGCTGATCGACTGGCGAGGGGGGGATTCGGCTGGATTGACAATCTTGAAGGGTCACTCAGTCATGCCGAGTGACCTCCACTCGGTTAGGCCGAGTTTGGGGGAGGGACTACTCGGCATGACCGAGTGACACTCCACTCGGTCATGCCAAGTGGGCCCCCACTCGGTTGGGCCGAGTGGGGGGGGGGGGGGGGGGGAAACCACTCGGCCCAACCGAGTGGTCTTAGCCACTCGGTTGTGCTGAGTGGGCTCCCACCCGGCCCGGCCAGGTGGGTCTTCCTTGGCACTCGACTTTGATTTATCTCCTATTGGGGCCCACACTTGATCATAGATCCATTTCGCCTTCCCGGGTACATCATAAGTTTAATTCAATTAATGTATTCAATACCTTCCAACATTGAATTCATAAGCTAGAACATGACAAGTTAATCACACCCATACCCTAAATCATAGTTCATTGAATCTTTGTATTCTAATATATAGATGAAGATCATATCATGTTCAGCATTATTATAACATGATCAGCATTATTTTGTGAGATTATGTGATTACATTTTGGTATGAGCAATGAGCATGACTTTATATGGAGCACTACATATCATGTGCTAGCATTTATGTGAGCATTGTATTGCATTATGTGCACCAGGCGGCTTGTCCGTGGGGATCCCATCAGTTTCAGGTTCAGCTCAGTTTATGAGTTGCTCGCCTGGTGGCAACCAGGGGGCTAGGGGCTTTGCCCACAGTATGTGCTTACAGTTTTTATGTATGCAGGTTTCAGTTCAGACAGGTATGTATTATCAGATTATGTGGGCCTATGAGCCAAAGTTGCACACCTGCATTTAGTTTACAGTTTATGTGCATTACATTTTCATGAATGCAATCAGACAGTGATTATCCAATACAAGTTCAGTAAGCTATTTATCAGTATCGATATTCTTCGATTCAGCTTCAGTATTCTTTCCAGCTTATTACTTGCTGAGCTTTTGTAGCTCACCTTGTACTCTTCACCCCTCCAGGTTCTAGCAGGGGAGTATCAGATGTGGGGCCTAGTAGCAGTGTTCAGTAGTGTGTGTACGTGGAGCCGCTTAAGATAAAGATGTCTAGGAGTCTGTTGAGTTTCATAGTGTTTTCTCAGTTTATATTTATTTTATATTTCAGTTGAGGGATTTTCCCTTAGACAGAGTTTTTTCTTTTCAGTCTATATTGACTCAGAGTTTTTATTCCAGTTGATTGAGATGTTCAGTCATGGTATCAGATTTCAGTTTATCAGCCAGTTTATTTTATTTTCCTCGTAGGACCTCTTCTCGGGCAGTTCTAGGAGAAGGGGTGTTACACATGGAGCTGAAGCAACAGTCTCACCTGACAGTATCGCAGTATGAAGATGAATTCGTGAAGCTGCTTAAATATATTCCAAGTTATATGTGTCGGAGGCCAATAAAATTGAATGATTCATTCAAGGCCTACGTCCTAAGGTACATTGAGGAATGAGCTATGTTGAGGTTAATACTTTTCGAGAAGCCGTGGCTAAGGCCGTGAATATTGAAAAAAAAACTAATGAATTATGGAGATATATGATAGCATGCATATTTATACTATATTTTGGCATTTCACCTCAGTCTTATTAGGCCATTTGAAGTAATTTTTGCTGATCTTTCATTGTTTCTATTTTATTATACTTCAAATCGTCCTTACATTATTTTCTATCTTACTTCTATGGATCCAGGCTTGCTTAGCTTTAGGGAATATTGGATGGGCTAGAGAAGTGGCTCATCTAAAGGAGCTTGGGCTCACTTTCAAGGAGCAGATTTGGGCTGCTCGATTTTGCTGTTTTGGGCTCACTTATTTCTTTGCTTTTCTGTTGGGCTAGGCCCAACCCTAGCCTTCTTCGCTCTTCCTTTCTTAGCCATGTATTTAAGGCCTCTTAGCACTTATTTCCAAAGGGATTGGAGGGAGGAGAGAAGGAGAAGGGATTCTGGCCGTTTTTATTGTTGTTAGCATTTTCTGTTTTTCTTCATTTTTTGTCTCCATTTTGTCTTCCTTGCTGTAATGAAAGGCTAGAGCTATTGTAACTGGTTGTGTATCTTGAACCCATGTGGAATCTGAGTCCCGGATGAGCTGCAAAAACCTGGTTTGTTGTTTGTTTCTTATTCATTTCCATTTGGTTTAGTTGGAGTAGATTTGTGAATGCATGGAGTTCATGGCAGGTTTGTGTGAATTTGCATGGATTCATTTTCTGTTAAATGCTTAAGAGAGCAGAATGTTGTAGCCGGTTGGTATAACATCTCGGAAGTGAATATAATGTGCTTGAATGGTTGTTCTTGCATAGCTTCGGATAGGTTGAATAGAGAGTGAATGGTTGCATTTTGTTTATAAGAGATTTCTGTATTCATTTTGTTATTCCAATCATTCTAATCCTTGGACGGTTGTTGGGGATGCTTTAAGTTTGATATCTGGAGATTAAAACATCTAACAAGCCAAGATTTATAGGTTGGACAAGGAAGATTTCACATAGGGGACAAATACACAGCCGATTGCATTTCATTTACTGATTTTCATCTATCATTTTGTTTCTGTTTTGTTACTTAGTTTTCTATCAACCCCCCCCCCCCCCAAACAAACTGTTGTTTATATTGGTTCTCCTTGTTGGTAGAAGAAGGTGAGGCTCCTTGTGAGAGACGACCTAGGGTGCACTTTGCTGCAAACTAGATACATAGATTTCTAATTCTGGAGTGGTTCGACAGCCGCTGGCCAATATAACTCTAACAAAGGAACCGTTTGGCGAGGGATTGAGAAAGACCATACCATAACAGGGATATCGGTTTACTCGCCCAAGAGCGAGCAAATTCAAGGAGTTGAAAGCATACCCCAATTATCATTAACCTCATCGATAGAATCTTCCTTGCAAAGCCCCAAGAGTCACAAAGAAATGGGCATATTTTCAGGAATTGTCCGAAGTGGTTAGAGATGAATACTGTCAAAATAGACCCGCCGACTGTAGGAGTCCAGAGCAAATTGATAGTGTGCTTTAAGTACAACACACTAGGGCACATAGCTTCCTGGTGCCCCTAACATGGAAAGGCCGAACCAACAAGGTCAATCGGGGAAGGAGCACGAGCGGCAATTGGGAGGGTATTTAATCTGAATAAAGTAGATGCGGCAGCAGACCCACAAGTGATTGAAGGTACGCTCCTTGTTCAAGATATATGTATGCATGCATTGATAGACTCAGGGGCCACACACTTATTTATATCATATGTTGCGGTAGAGTGTGCAAAACTAAGAACCAAAGAGTCTTTTGTATCATTGAGTGTGCAAACCCCAATGGGAACTTGGTTTTGTTCACAATGAATGGTGCATGAGTGTCCAATTACTATAGGAGAAACCATATTTCTAGTAGATCTGAACTTGTTGGGGATTCAGGATTTCGATATTATACTGGGTATGGATTTCCTATCCCAAAACCAAGCCCAGTTTGATTGTGGGAAGCGAACAGTCAGACTAGTAGGACCTAGTAAATATATTGTGAGATTTGTTGGTACCCAACTAGGGAATGAAACTTTAGCAAGATCGCTACGGGACAAGCACCGTAGTTCAAAATTTTTGAACCTTACCCCGATCCCAATGATTGGATCAACGTTGAAATGAAATCATTCACATACAACATAAAATAAATATAATCTTTAGATTTCTGAGTCGTTTGCAGATTCAAGCCGTCCAATTGTCTAGCCTTTAACTCGTGATACGCGGTAAGCGTCCGTTGGCAAGGAGAGCAGAATATGAGTGCTAGCTTTTTCTCCTTTTTCACGGCTTGAGTACGGAAAAAAAGAACGCCTCGTTTCGTATTGATGCAAACAGAAACGGGGAAGAGTGAATGGAAATTGTTTTTCAACTCTTGAAAAACTACACAATACTTCATACTTTTTGGGCAACCCATAAAAGGATATTTATAGAGAAACATCCTAAGATTTCTTAAACCCTAATGGATTGGGCTAGCCCATTAATCCTAGTTCAACTTGAATCTTAAGTGAGATTATCCTAGTCCAACTAGAAATATAATTAAATGGCCCAAATCCATTTATAGGTTTAAAAAAAATATTTAACTCAAATCTAATTCAAGCTCAAATATAATATTTAATTTAATATTTGGCTCAAATCTAATTTAGCCCAAATATTTAATTTAATTTAATTTAATATTTGGCCCAAATACTTTATTTAACCCAAATATTAAATTATGCCTAAATATATTTTATTTCCTATTTGTCACTCCAACAAATAGAAAATTATTAAATTAGAAACTCCTTCCTAATTTAATCAATTGTCATTTTAGAAAACTCTTTCCTTTATGATTACTCATCATCACATCGACGTCATTACATCTATTTGTTCTTTTTCTGTGAGAACCTATGACGGCATAACTACTTGCTAAAGTATCCCACTTAACCATACGTCTGCTCTCCTAGTTTAAGCCAAGGATCGTACCTATTGCATATGACTCATTAGACTTCTGAATATGTTGGCAATATGTCGATACAAACACATAAGACAAAATTAGCCTCTAACAAGGCATCATGCCTACCCAATTATTCAGAAGGATTCATAATCCACAAATAACCTTTCACGAGCATGGTTATCGTGTAATTCAATCCTCTCGTCAATGTATCCTATGTGATCTCAAGTTTGCAATGTGTTGCTTGATTACAATCACATAAGTTTTCTTCGGTCTTCTGGATATCCTCACTTAATAGAAACTGAATCAATAACTCCTTATTGATCTCTTTCACTATGGCCATGGATTTAAAGTGAATATCTACCGAATGCGCCATAGATACATCATCCTTTATCATGGGATAGATGAGTCCCATCTTGGTTATGCACCCATTTTCATAAGCCTCACGATATGTCCAACGATCGCCCACGTGCAACCTTTATCTAGGCCCATCGAAATGATGTCAAAGCATATCGATCTTCTTATGAGATGATCGCGACAACCTTAGGTCCAAGGATTAGCTACACCCATCTCGTATGAGAATTCCATCAACATATAACCAAAATGGATTCCCATGGTGAGTTATGTCCAGTGACATGTTCTCCAACATTTGTCACCCATGTACTTGTCTAGGCATCCCCGTGCCTATGGGTGTGAGACCCCCATTGCTATCACATAGCAAAAACATAGCACATACAAGTCTTACCGTAATTGTCAATATCCATTCTTGACATTGCTACTACTTGGGACATTTAATGATGTCTAGAAACTGTGATTCATCATCTCACATCTTTATAGATTAATCACAATATACATCATATGGACTTCTATCTAGTTTCATCTGGTCATTACAATAATAACAAGAAACTAATAGAACGACTTTTTATGAAATTGAATAACTCTTTATTCAATAATAAATATGATTGCAATTATCAGTGTATAACATGCCCAATCTAATTGGGTCTAGAGCACCTACACTAACATGGAAACCCTTAAAAATTATATCTGCATTAAGAGTTCAAAAATATTTGGGTAAAGGGGCTTTGGGGTACCCAGTGCAAGTGGTGACTAATGAAAAACCACAGAAGAAGGGTGAGGATGTAGAGATTGTAAGGGAGTACCCAGATGTGTTCCTTGAGGATTTATCGGGTTTACGTCCCAATAGAGAAATTGGGTAATTGTAAAGGAGTACCCAGATGTGTTCCTAGAGGATTTACCGGGTTTACCTCCCAATAGAGAAATTGAGTTTGCTATTAACTTACTTCCTGAAGATTAATCCCATCCAATATCAATCCCTCTGTATAGATCGACCCTAGTGGAGCTACAAGAGCTTAAGGTTTAGTTACAAGATTTGCTAGACAAGGGTTTCATTCACCCCAGTATATCACCCTGGGGTGCACATGTATTGTTTGTACGGAAGAAAAATGGTAGTCTAAGAATGTGCATTGACTATCATGCTCTGAATAAGGTTACTATAAAGAATAAGTACCCTTTGCCTCGGATTAATAACCTGTTTGATTAGTTACCAAAGGCTTGGATTTTCTCTAAAATTGATTTGTGATCAGGGTACTATCAATTGAGGATAAGAGATGAGGATATTCCCAAAATAGCATTCCGGTCACGATATAGCCATTATGAATATTTGGTAATTCCATTCAATTTAACCAATACACCAACAACCTTTATGGACCTTATGAATTGAACGTTCCGACCTTATCTGGATAAATTTATTATTTTATTTATTAATGATATACTAGTATACTCATCTAATGAGGAAGCTCATCGAGAATACTTGAGAATTACCTTGTCAATGTTAAGGGAGCATAAGATGTACCCCAAGTTTAGCAAATGTGATTTTTAGTTGAAGGAAGTTTCTTTCTTGGGACAAGTAATTTTGGGACAGGGCATATCTGTGGACCCTGCCAAGGTAGAAGCGGTAAAGGAATGGCCACAACCTACTATTATCTATAAAGTTAGAAGTTTTCTTGGACTAGTAGGGTATTACCGTAAATTTATTGAGAAATTCTTGAGTATTGCTTCCCCGTTAACTCAACTAACCCAAAAAGGAACCAAGTTCGTGTGGAATGAACTTTGTAAAAGGCTTTTCAGAAGCTTAAGTGTAGGTTAACTGAAGCACTAATATTGGCTATACCTAAAGGGCCGGGGGGATATGAAGTGTACACCGATGCCCCGGCAATAGGGCTGGGGTGCATAATGTAGCATGGGAAGGTGATTGTATATGGGTCTAGACAACTGCGCCCTCACGAGAAGAGTTACCTGATACATGACTTGGAATTGGCAGCTGTGGTACATGCCTTAAAGTTGTGGCGACATTACTTATATGGAGAAAGGTTCATTATATATGTGGACCACGAGAGTTTAAAGTATATTTTCACCCAACGAGATTTGAACCTTCGACAACGTCAGTTGTAATACCCGGTATTACATGGTATTAAAAATAAATAAATTTGGATTATTTTGTCGGACCTCGGGTGGTTCGGGAAGCCCAAGGGTCAATATCGAGAAATTAATTAATAAAATTTTTGAATTGGCGGCCGAGAGTGCCCTAGGACTTGGACGTCCAGGGAAGAGGGCACGAGACTGGTGAATGTCTTGAGATGAGGCCAATAACGCTGGAAGTGGTCCGACCGGGAATAATTTTCAGAATAAATTATGTATAAGCCCGAGTGGGTGCCAATACCGAATAATCGGAAGGGACCTCTTGAAAGCTAAGGGGACCTTAGGGTGGTTCGATTTTCTGAGTAGGGCAACCCTTAAGTGTTTTCGGGTCGAATAAAGGTCTCGTGCAGGTGTAGGGATGAGGTCAGTATTCCCGAGTAGCGGTCGGTTATTAATTTTGATAAA
The DNA here is from genome assembly GCF_014633365.1 of Diospyros lotus. Classification (NCBI taxonomy): domain Eukaryota; kingdom Viridiplantae; phylum Streptophyta; class Magnoliopsida; order Ericales; family Ebenaceae; genus Diospyros; species Diospyros lotus. The sequence continues at coordinate 9,930,019 of NC_068348.1, forward strand.
TCAAGTTTTGGTGTAGCTTGGTGGTATAATTTAAAGTCTTGGGAGGGTCCAAGAGCAATTATACAAAATCCTAAGTGTAATTATGGAAAATGAGAGGGATTAAATAGTAATTTATGTGTTTATATATATAAGTATATATATATATATATGGTTGCGTGAGTGCTGGGAAGATTTCAAAATTTGAAATCAAAATAGAGAGGGAGATTGAGAGAGCAGGGCCAAAAGAGAGCTCATGAGAGAGCAATGGAAGTCAGATGCAAAGAGATTATGAGAGAATGAGAGAGCTCGCGAGAGAGATTAAGCGACCGAAGTCAGCGAACATGGCTGCCATTTGGATGGTCGAATCAAAGAAGTAGAGAAAGGGCTCGGAAGAGCTAAAGCTGAGAGGAAGCGAGGCCGAGAGAGGGAGATTAAGAGAGGGAGAAGGCCGGCTTTGGCCGATTTTGCAGCAGCTGGGGGTGGAGCAAGGCCGATCGGCCATGGCCGAGGCAGCGGCTAGTGACGTTAATCAGCGGGGCTAAGGCTGTGCGGGATGGAGGCATGGGTGGAGTAGCCATGGCGAGAGGCGGCCGGTGAGGTTGCGGCATGCTGCAGCTGCTGGCGCGAGGATGGTTGGGAGCTTTGACATCCGGCCATGGAGGTTGCAAAGTTGCTATGCGTGCGGGTGCGGGAAGCTCGCGGTGTGAGGCAGCCAGTGGAGCGGTGCACGGCGATCGGGGTTGCACGGCCAGTGGCCGGAGGTGCTCGGAGGCGGAGGAGCCAGCGACGGTGGTTGGTTGCTGGAATGCGCAGGCGTTGTGCGCGCCAAGGAAGAAGAAGGCGCAGAGGTTGAAGACAATGAATGGTGAAGGAAAAAGAAAAAAAAAAGAAATGCTGGAAAATTGGGAAAAATAGCTGAAAAATCTAGAAAAATTGGGGAAAGTCCTAGAAATTAATTTGGGGCTCGAGGAGTGGGCCGGAGGTTGATATGGAATCTAAGGGCATTATGGCGGTCCAATAGGCGATGCCAATGTGGGCGATTAGCCAATTTTCTCTTCCAGATTAACTGAGGTGAGTTAATTAATTCTTTTCAAAATATTTCCTTTATGTGAGATATTAAGTTGTGTAGAGTAATTAATTGTTGGATCAAACCCTAGGTCGGGGTTGTTTGGAATTTATTGACGGCTGGTGTGTGCCATGGTTAGTGTTGTTTGGAGATAGTGTTCATGGGTGATTTTGCAGTGTAAGCAAAAACGAAGGCGTTGGTTAATGCTTGATATAGTGGGTTTTGTCTGTTTGTCTCTAGGTTCAACCGGGAAGGCATTAATCCTAGAGGAACTTGAGGTTCAAGCTGGAGTTTGTGGCGAGGTAGAGATGAGGCTTCGAGCTAGGTAAGAGACGGCCCCATGTGGAGGTGGCCTTGCAAGTTGGTAAATGTGTTTGATAACGTTTTTATGTTGCATTGTATGTAGTGGTTAACACTTGCGTGATGCGAGATCTAGTGGACCTGTGGCCATAAGGAGGACTAGTGTTGTCAGGGCTGATAGGTTAATGCCTCAAACCTTGGAGGGTTGTGAGGATGAGTGGGCCTAGACTCATTTGCATGCATTTGGCATACATAAACATGGTTATATTCATATTTACATGCATTGCACCCTTATTGAGTCTTTATGACTCATGAGGTTTTACCTCGTGTTGTAGATGATGCAAGACCATATGCAAGTAGGATGGTGCTAGGAGGCTGTTGTGGAAATTAGCGGTGTTGCCCGAGTTGTGTATTTTATTATCTCTTGTATATAGCCTTGTGGTGTTTTGTATGCATACCCTTGTGAGTAAATGTATGTGTTGATGAGAGTTAGATGTATCTAATTGTTGTAATCATCAGTGTGTTAGATGATTGTGAGTCTGCGTGATTTATATATGGCTTGAGTTGTTGAAGCCAAGTTCGGATCGAGTAAAGATCAGCAAGGTATGTTTTCATAAATCCCCAATACTCAGCGAAGTGTTTGTTATGCTAGGTTTGTGCCTGGGTCACCTTTAGCTTGCTATGGGGCGAGCTGAAGAGAGGTGAGGCTCACTCAAGTCGGGTCTCGGTTTGCTGCATTTCTTGTTTGAGTTGGGACCGATTCTTGAGTGGAGCGAAGGGAAGGACGAAGGCTAGTTCCCACCTAGGGCGTTTCCTGTTAAAACATAGTCCAACCTTTCAGTTGTAGTTCGTCGGGTGAGTAATCCGGTCTATTATTTACCAGTGACGCCCGTAAGTGGGAGCAGGTCATTACATTAGTGGATGGAGCTCCTAAAAGATTATGACTGTATTATCCAGTATCGCCCAAGATGAGCAAACGTGGTAGCAGATGCACTGAGTCAAAAAGGTGTTATGTTGGGAGTATGCCTGGCTATCCATTTAGAAACTCTAACTGAAGAGTTTGCAAACTTAACTCTCAAGGAGAAACCACAAGATAACACAACGGTTGTAGCACAAATGCGGTTACAAGTTGATCTGTGAGATGAAATTAAATAGGCTACGGCTCAGGAAAGGAATATGGAATAGAGGATAGATGAGAATGGGCTACCCAAGCAACTGGGGTTTGAGTATGGTAATTAGATACTTTGAATGAATGGACGAGTGTATGTGCCGGCCTTGGGAAGCTACAATAGGAAATTCTGAACGAGGCACATCAGATACCTTATACGATACACCCTGGAGCCACCAAGATGTATCGTGATCTACAAGAAGTGTACTGGTGGCCAGGAATGAAGAGAGACATGGCGACGTTCGTAAGAAAATGTGACACTTGTTAGCAGATAAAAGCCAAGCATAAAAAATCATCGGCGAGTTTGCAACCCTTGGAGATCCCTAAATGGAAATGAGAGTGTGTGACAACCGACTTTATCATGGGTTTACCCTGAACTCCGAAGAAGGCTGATGCTATTTGGGTAGTTGTGGATTGACTAACAAGGTTGGCTCATTTCTTACCTATAAGAAGTACTATGGACGCTGAGTAACTTGCCCGACTCTACATCTAGGAAATTGTTTACTTGCACGAGGTTCTTGTAAGTATTGCATCAGATAGAGATAGTTGATTCATGTCAAATTTTTGGAAAGCTGTGCAAGAAGAACTAGGGACTCAGTTTAATTTTAGCACAGCCTATCACCCTCAAATGGATTTAACCGAACAGCTCAATTAGATTTTGGAAGATATACTTTGGGCTTGTGTGTAGGATTTTGGGGACAGTTGGGATGAATATTTAAGTTTGGCAGAATTTTCCTATAATAACAACTATCAAGCAAGCATAGAAATGACACCATATGAATCATTGTATAGACAACGATGTCGATCATTGGTGTGCTAGCTTGAAATAGGAGAGAAACAGTTTGCTCGGACAGACCTTGTGGATAAAATGATGCAACAAATAGAGATAGTTCGTAAGAACATGAAAGCGACCCAAGATCAACAAAAAAAGTATGTGGACTATCAGACCCAACCTTTGGAATTTGCAGAAGAAGATCTTGTATACCTTCGGACTACCCCAATACATCCAGCAGTTAGACATTAACGAAGGGGAAAACTGAGACCTCGGTATTTGGGGTCGTATTGAATCAAGAATCTGGTAGGACCACTTGCCTAACGTCTGGAGTTGCTAGAGGCATTAATCGGACTGTATGATATATTTCATGTTTCATAGTTGCAGAAGCGCATATATAATCCAGACACTGAGGTACATGTAGAGGATGTGGAACTCCAACCTGACATGATCTTTAAGGTACAACCCATGCGAATATTGGAGTGTTAAGATAGCCAATTAAGACATAAAACTCTACTTATGGTAAAGGTGTAGTAAAGTCAGCACTTGGAGGTAGAGGCAACTTAGGAAATGGAAGAAGAAATGTCAGAGAAATATTCTTATCTATTTGGTAATCATAATTAATATTGGGGATCTGTGTATGATAGAACGAAGTGTACAAAATTTTGAGGATGAAATTTTATGAGGGAGACTATAAAGCCCAAGAATTTTGAAAATAAATAATAATTATTAATTTTGGTACTCGAGATAGTTATTGAATATCTGAGGGTTTAGGAGAAAATATTAATTTATTTTGACTTGAGGGAAATAACTAAATATTTTATAAATTTGGGGTATAAGTGAAATAAGGGATAAATAAAGTGTGGGCGTGTATGTGCTGAATTTTATAAACTTCGGGGGCTTAGGCGCAAAATCCGAAAATAGGCCAAGATCAGTTTAAATTTATTAGTGCACAATATATATGTAAGGATGGTTGTAGTACGGGCGGTCACGTGCGGGGCTGGCTTCCTAGTGGGCTATAGATTGAATTTGTGCAGGTGCTGGGGACGATTTTTGTTGGAATTAATTTCCAGCAAATTCTAAGCCCTAAACGGAGTCATTTCAGGGCGCCAAGTGGCACCCGTGCACGCCAGCCGCGCACTCTAGTCACACCCAGGCAACGCCATGTGGCGCGGGCATGTATCCCTTTGCTAGGCACTCTTCCCCTGCTTTTTCCTGCCACGTGGTAGCCTCTAGCAAGTTTCCTTTGGCCCCAAGCCCTGCACCCCTTTCGCTTGAGCTTGTTTCACCTATAAATAGTTGTGTTTTCACCACTGTAATATGCTGTGAAATTTAGATGCATTAGAACTCTACCCATGTGTATACACGAGGTATAAAAATATTTTAAATTTATTTAATAGTGATAATTAAAATTAATTATGTATTTAGTTATATTATTTTGCAATGTAAAAGCGATAATTAAAACTAATCGTGCGCCTAACTATATTATTTTACTTTATAATTATATAGATAATTGAGATGTGAAACCAGCACGAAGCAAGAAATTAATACGCGGTAAGGTTTAATATGATTTGTGCGTAAATTTATTTTAGCATGACTTGTATTAGACGGTGGGGGAAGTGCCTAGGCATGAGGCATGGGGCTGTAGATTTGGGCCGTGTGAGTCTCAAGATGGGGTCCTAGATGAAATCAGTGGGGCCACCAAAATCTAGGCCAGGATGCGATAGACAGGCCTGCACATGATACACTTCACATTATTCTACATCTATCATGCATTTTAATTTACCACATCTCATATTACCCTTACTGAGTCCCCGGACTGACCCCTATATTTCCCCACTAACCATACAGATTATTGGAGGTCTAAGAAATGGAAAACAGTGTTGGTGGACAAGCTGCCAGTTGATAGTAATTGTGGACATTAGTAGTGTGCTTCAGGTTTTAGCGTATTCATGTAATATATTTGTTCTACGTGGGACTGACGAAGGGACGAATATGGTTTAAATGGACTTGTCTAAAGTCAAGTTAACGTTCTCGCTATGAGTAATTCAGTGTGTATTTGAATTGATCGGTTGCGGTCGGGACATAAAACCTGTTTAAATATGTTTGACTGTTGGAGTATTTTATTGGGCGTGTTGATAATTATTTTATTTACTTACAGAAATTGGATTTATATTTTAAAGGCCTAATTGAGCACGAGAATCAGGTGAATTTTCGCTGCCTATGTATTTTAAACCCGAGTTCTCGACAAGTCGAAGGCGGTGAAGCCTGGGCCCCACCCAGGGTGCCCATATTATTTTAAAGCTTTATGTTGGTAGGGCATTGTTGTCTTTCATGATGGGCCAGGGTTGTAACTGTGGGTTACAGTGTCACCTAGTAGTGGGGGCTAGGCATTACAACAATGCTATGACTCACAACCCTATATGCCCATGTTATGCTTTACCTTACCATGCATCCATGTATATCATATACAATCATGCCTTGCTATACCACACTACGCTCCCATGCCATGTCTCAAAACACATCATGCATAATGCTATGCTTTACCACATTTGATACCCATGCTATGATAGGTAGCGCTTGCATCCGGCCCTTGGGCTCACATAAACCACGCTTGCAGCTAAGGTTTTAAAAATGCATATATAGGTAGCACTTGCAATTAGGCCATCACCTTAATCATTTGCTTATACTACAAGCACTAATGTGCACCCTGCATGCTAAATATATAAATAAAGATTCCATGCAAGTGTTGTGGACCATCATCCACCCTCATCCTACCCTCAACCCAGGTGAGTTTGATGAGTCATAGCTCCCTCAGTTATCCACCGAGTATTTCTCATCCTAGCTTCCACCCAGGTGAGTCTAGCGAGTCGTAGCTCTCTCAGTCATCCATCGAGTCTATAAGAAGTTGGATATCCTTGTCTTGCGGTCATTCTGCCACACAAAATAATAGGTGCGCTAATGTAAGTATCAATATATCATGCACCCACAACATACATGTGACTGTTTCATGTTATTTTGACTAAACACATTCCTATTTCACATTATTTTTCATGTGGTATACCCCATGTTATGATTTATTTCATGTACGACACATGCTTATGTTCATGGAATGCAAATCACCCTCAGGCTCACACATGTCAATATATTCGACAATATCACGCACAACATCAAAACCCATAACACTCATTAATCATACGTCGCCTGCCCGAATATTACCGGCACAACAATTGCGATGCGCTCTCTCAGAAGCCAAGGGGACAGATTTTGTCATGTAAAAGTAGCTTATTTGATATCACGCATTTAAGTATCATGTCACGCATAAACACATGATTTCACATATTTTATATAACCACCCATACCATTTAACGCACATAGTTGATGTTGTACATTGTTATACCCATATTTGTATGATCCCGACACACTAATGGCATTAGGCTCTAGCCCAATACTCACAAGGCGACATGTTCATATGTCATATGATTTGGGGGTTAGATTATGAACCCCTATATGGCATAAGTATTTGTTCCATTTCACTCCCAGGATTAAGGGCAACACCCGTCACCGCTCACACTATTGACTGGTCCAAAATATTTGATAATATTAAAGGTTAAACGGAGGCTGGTCAGTTGACCACCACCACTATACGAGACAATCATGAAGACATACTGATAATTCCCCAACCATACCAAGTCTCCCCAACTCAGTAAGAACCTAGTCCCATATCAGGTCGGCATCATTCCTAAGGAAACAAGGCGATATAAAGCCCCATGATGGTTAGAATTAATTATCGCAAAGAGTCTTATATTTAACTTAAAACCATTGTTAACAAACTCACCAACAAGTCACAAGTTATTCAGTAGACACTACGCGTACTTACAAGTTTAATATTCGGGATTGAATTAGGGTAAGGGAAGGAATAAAATACACAAAGCGACAGGGACTTGCATAGTAATTAAAGAGAAAGCAATGAGGGTTTAGAACTTTCCTATAGATAACAAATTCCAAGCTTTCCCACACTCCGGCTACAAAGTAATGTTTTTACAGATAATAATGAGACCATAGCCCTAAATAATTAATTCCAACCATGTAAAACTTATAATTTAAACATACAATGCTTCTAATAATTCTTTCCGCTTACCTGGATATCTTGAACTTTAGTTATGGAATTTTTCCCTCTAATTCCCCTTGCTTTTCTTCCTATTCTTGATGTTGATCGCATCTTCTTCTCCTCGTAATTTCCCTTTTGTTTTTTCTGCTCGAATTCTGCCTAAATTGGGCTTTAAAAAAGACAAAATGAGAGGCTAAGACGTGGCCACATGGCACCACCAGTGGCCACAGATGGCTACTATCGCCCCAGCCCGAAACGACGTCATTTCGGGCTGGCCTTTACTAGAAAAATCTAGCATTTTCCATTTTGCAAGGGCAACTACTTAGCCTCGAACCTGTGACCTCCAGTTTCCCCTTACGTGCACGTGCCGCCTAATCTACATGCATCTTCAACCTATATACACCCCTAATTAAATTTAAAGAGACTCTCACAGCCATTCCTAGGAATTGCACTTAAGACCCAATATTTCCAAAAACTATCACTCATGCCTGAAACACCCATAACTTAATAACCAGAATCAAGACTTTCTTTAACTTATATATAATTCCAAAACATGTTTTATAGCATTCTATATATAAAAAAAAAGAAAGAGTTTTAACACTGAAAAACTTTGTTTCAACATAAAGAAAGGAAAAACTTAAATAGGTTTATCTATTAGACATCCATAAAAAAAAAAATTGAAACTTAAATTCTTGAAATCACCACACGCCATGTTCATGATCCAAACTCCTCATTCATATTCAATTGAGGGGGGAATGTTAGATTTGAAGAGTCTACGATAAGTACCAAGAGGGGGGTGAATTGGTATATTTAAAAAAAAATTGATAAATGGAGATGTCGTCTATGAAGACTACGGCTTCGTTAAACCTTAAGACCTTGAATTGGCACAATGGGGTATCAACCGTATTTAAGATAATCTCATTTTTACAATGGAGAACACAAGAATAAAAAATACAAAATCTTTCTTAATGAAAAATTTAAATATATGAACCAAGAAAGAAATAACGAAATGCTTAAAAGAATGAAGAGGTAAAGGTCACAAGCACTAGAGAACACAAGGAATTATAGTGGTTCAGCTTAACTAAGCCTAGTCCACTACCTTAGCTCCTCACTAAGGATTTTCAAGCAAAATTCTATAACTTTCCTACCACACTGGATAGACCCTCTAGCATTAAGCTAGGAAGATACAAACTTCTTACTTGAACAAGCAAGCCTTCTAGGCAAAGCTAGGTATCCCAAAAACCTCCTATAAACAAAGTAGGCCCTCTAGCAAGACACGCTAGGATAATACAAATTGTTACAATATACGAGCGGATCTAAGAAACAATATTCTCAGTTACAAGTTCTCTCAAAAATTAAGATAAGGCATGAAAAAAATTACACAAGATAAATACAATGCCTTGAAAAAGAATAACTTTACCAATGAAGCACAACAAAGGTTTTAGCACTTGTGAGCTTGTAGATTGATTGCTTGGGGTATTTGAAATCTCCAAATGACTTATATTTATAGCCTCTTGAAAGCCCATGTTTGAATCAGCCCGTTGTTAGTGGAGAGAGCACTTGAGTGCAAAAGATGAACTAGCCATTATGTGTCTCTGTGAAGTAAACGACTAACAGATGCAAGGCATCGGTCGACAGATTAGTAAAAATTCAAAATCTGATCAATAGATCATTTGAGACTGTCGACAGTTCCTTGTGCAAGCATTCTGTCGGTTGATAGATGCATAGGTATCGGTCGACAGTTCCTTCTAAAGATATAAGATTATTCGAAAAATGTTTAAACATCGGTCAATAGATGAAGCCATACTTCAGAAGAGGTATAATGCCAGTCGACAGATGCATAGGCATCGGTCGATAGATGTAGGTCAATACAAAGGATCGATCGATAAATGACAAGGAATCTATCGACAGATGAAGGTCTTTCAATTGACAATCATTCTGCCAGTCGACAGATGAAAAACCATCGGTCAACAGTTGAGCCAAAATTTGAAAAACGGTCGACAGGTCATATTAACTGATAGGGCTTAATTGTATGCATATTTTTATCAAATTTTTATCTTAACCTTGTGCTAATTTCTTATAAAAAATGTGCATTTATATGGATTTTTTATTATTTTAATCTTTTTGTAGTAATCCAGCAAATGAAATAAATTCAAAGATTTGCGCATAAAATAAATAAAAAAAATAAAAGAAAAGAAAAAAACAAATATATATTATAAATAATTAACATTATAATATAATTAAAGTAATAGTATATTAAATATTATATTATTTATTTATATATTATATTATACTATATTACATTACCTATATATATTACATTACTTTGTCGCTGTCGTGAATGTGCAGAAGAGGGCTAATGCCCTTGTGTATATATATTATAATAAGAGAAGGAATTGGAGAGGAGGAAGGGGAGGCAATTGGAGATTGGGACGGCGCAAAGGAATTAATAAGAGAAGAAGGCAGCGGTAGAGTAAGGGGGACGAAGGAAATTGAAGTAGATGCTGCATAACAATCAATCGTAGCAACTGCTCGTGCACACATAATAAGTCGAAAGGCTTGGCAACAAAAGCAGCAAGACACAGACGCAAGCGAGAGATCTATTGGATTAGCTCCAAATCAGATCTAGTTTCACATTTGGGTAGGGGCTTTTATCCTTCCTTCTTTTGAGTTTTTATTTTTTGTTTCTCTTTAATTATTTATGATTTCAATTATGCAGCAACTCTTGATTGATTTTGAGTGGCTAAATAATTGTCTAGTGTTTTTAAAGGATCCTGTGCATTGAAACTTTATTGGTTACTCCATTTTTGGTTGTGATTGTTGCATCAATTATATTTATTTTGTTCTAAACTTAATGCTTGTAATTGCTTGATCACCAATTACATGATTTGAGATTTCTTATGATGCTAGACATAGATAAATAAGAAATAGATTTTGGACAGAATAACATATGTTATTGGGGAAGACATTCACTTGATTACATGTGCAGTTTGTGATTATATTTGTAATAAATATTTTCATATAATGAGTATATATGCTTATTGTGTTCTCTTATTCTAATTCACATAGACATATAGTGAGTTAGGTTAGTTGAATAAACTTGTTAGACCTAAACATAGGCTAACAAATAAATTAGATTGCTCCATTGACATAGTTCGTAATCTAATCAACCAAAAATTGAGGTAATTTGATAAAGTAGATTTGCTAGGTGAATTTAGAAAACCCTAGGTCTTAACCAATTGATTTTTAATTCTTAGTTAATTGTTAGTTATATATTAATTAATTTTCTTAATTAATCAATTATCCAAATATAATTAATTGTGAATAATTTTAGTATTTAAAAGGTTAGCAACCAATCTCTGTGGGAACGATATCTTATTCATCACTTTACTTGTCTTGACCACGTATACATGCGTGTTATTCGTGGGTTATATAAAATCATGAACATTGACTAGTCGACATATGGCTTACTAAATTTTGAAACAAGTGCTTCTTTTTGGAGCGAACCTTTAGAAAAAGATTATGCTTTGAAGATATTTTGATCTTGATAATGACAAATCGTTTTCAATAGAAGAGATTTTGCAAAAGCAAGAGATGTTTTTCATCATTAAAACTAAAGTCTTTATATTTGAATCATAGATCTATCATGTGATTCATCATTCTCCCCTTTTTGATGATGACAAAACCTTTAATTAGATTTTGAAAAATTTCAAAGCAATTTTATTTGCCTAGATTTCTCCTTCTTTTTGTCATAAGTAAAAAACAAAAGAAAACATACATCATTTAGGCTAAGCTCCCCCTTAAACCAAAGCATGGTTGTTTTCCAAAGAGTTTGGAAATTCCAAATAAAATAAGCTATTCATTCATCATAAGCAGTTTGATAATCTCAAAACATCCATAGAGTAATAAGACATGTATTTAAGAGAAAATAACCATACACAATCCATTATAGCTACCAACAAAGAACAGTTTAACAATAGAAATAACAAGCAACAAATGTGTGATACATAAGAGGAAACGCTCAAATGTCTTCAGATGATGGATGAGAATGAGATGATGAAGCGACTGGAGATGAGATGAAATGAGATAAAAAAAGGTCGTCATGGCAACAATGTAGCTCCCTCAACTCATGTCGAACTTCTTCTCTAAAGCTTGACAACTCTTACTTGAGTTTGGCTAAACCATGAATGAGATCATCAGGAACGACGGATGATGAGGATGGGACTGAGGATGGCTCGGCTGGAGTGATGGTCTTCCTTTCTTGCTCGTTTTTCCTCGAACCCATATCCCTCCTTCTTGAGCCATAAACCCTATCCTTATGGTTGTATTGCTATTTATATGTTGTGCGGGGTTCAAGTAAATTTTTCTTGCACCTCCAAGACCTCCCACTTCTTTTTCTAGAAGATCACTTAGGGCCATCCCATATGGTAGAGATCTTTTACTACATCTAAATAATTCGATCATGTGATTCACAATAAGAGAGAAAGATTTGGCTTCCTTTTAGCCATAATGCATTGCATAAGCCATAGGTCTAGTCAAGTGACTTCTGAAAAATTTTCTGCAACAACTGCATCTACACCACCACAGAACTCGGGGGGTCGAAATTCCATGAAGTCCTTCAACAACTGCGTCCCAGGGTCTGCCACAATTGGCATAACGGGTGCCATTAGAACAACTTGTGGAGCACTTCCAGCACCGCTTTCTTCTTGAGACCCTTGTCTAACATGGTTAGTGGCTATTGTATTCACCACTTGCATCAACCCTGTCAGCATACTCCTCAACTCGGCCATCTCTCGTCGATGCTCATCTTCGGTGTTCTCTATAGGCGCCTCAGGTGTCTGCTCAGGAATCTCCTCACGAGCTGCTCTAGCCTGACTGTGGGTGCTAGGTCGTCCTCTTCTGCCACTCATCTTCTTGTATCACCACGAAGGGTCACAAAATAATATCTACTTGGGCTTAGACTACCCAACTATTGACTCGAATCCTAACTCTACCCAATGTCCTATGTGTGTACGGGAGACTCTGACTCAACCTTTGCTCTGATACCAAAGGGTGTAGCACCCCTTCTTATAGCCAAGGAAAAGATGCTACGTTGACAAAATTCAAACTAAAAGAAATAATAAAATTGAAGAATTAGAAACAAACTATCATAAAGGAGAGATAACATAAAGAAGTAACATAAGTCTCCCTGAGTCTATAAGCTCAACATAACATCTCAGCCAATATTGGCAACTGAATAACATATCCCTCAACATAAGGAAAGAAAGTCAACTACAAACTAAAAACCATAACACCAGAATCTCATAGTGTGAGCAGGCTTTGCGTACACAGAAAAAAACTAGTGTCCCCCACTGCTACTGCTAGGACCAACCTCAGGTGCTTTATCTCTAGTACCTAGAATGGTGAGGAATACAAGGTGAGTTGCAAGACTCAACAAGTAATAAGCAATGAAGAAACAATAATATGGAATTGAGGAAAGTCTCAAACTTAACTTGACCAACTCATCTCAAAATGAGGAATAACTAACTCACTCAATATAAAGGTTGGTTGGTCGTGGACCAAATGATATAAATACTCAATTGAGGGACATATTGAAATAAGCTCAATTCCTTGATTGACATGCAGGTTTAATTAAACATATAACTCATGCAGGAATGCAAATATTGGCATTGAGGCCCACATAGCTCAATGCAACACATCTCATGGCACAAGGCCGAGAAACAAATCTCATACCTACCTGTGGCTAGAACCTGCAACAATAAATAATAAGCACATATAAATACACTAGGGTTGAAACCCCGACTCCATAAGCTGGGAGCAAAAATAAAACAACTCGCTAGGGTCGTACGTGCCCCTAACTATCGGTAGTTGATAATCTCAAAAACAAGCTCAAGGGATCCCATTGCAGACTAGGCCGCCTATCAATGCATGTTGCATCAAGTACGTGCTAGTACATAATATGAAGTGCTCCAAGTAATCTCATGCTCAATGGTCACTCAATCATGAATGCACATAAACTCATATAATCTCATGCAATGCATGTGTCTTAATTCTCAATGTATTAGAGACTTGATACCTTGGAATGATTATAAGAATATTGAGTCTCTAACTCTTAACTCAATTTAATTACTACTCTTCAATCAAGGCAATCAGTTTAGCACTCATTGAACTTGGAAAGCATTATTAAACTCCAATTACAAGTCTGAAGGATTTTAGAACGTTAAAACTTTGAATGTTTGATAAATTATGTTGAGGCAACCAATATTAAATCTCTTAAGAATTAATATGGAGTAATGGATACAATAATATTTATTTTAATTAAAACTCAATGATAAATAATACATCTCAAGTCTTATGACATTAAGGATAAGCTAGATGTATAAAACATGCTTAAGAATGATTTATGAGGTATAAGTGTTCATTAAAACTCATAAAACTTCATTAAATTGGTGCTTCTCTATTGCCAACACAACCAACTAACCAATCATTCTTAACTTCATTAAGAATGATTTATGAGGTATAATCAACACAACTAATCGATCGATGGTGCTTCTCTATTGCCAACATCCAATTCTTTGCCGCTGAGTCTAACCAATTCCATAGAACTCAGGTGGTCGGAAGGCCATAAAATCTTTCAATAATTGGGTCCCATGATCTGTCACCACTGGAGCTGTTGGGACGACTGGAACTACTTGAACGACTGGTGGTGCACCTCCACTACCACCTGCTTCTTAAGACCCTTGCTTCCCTTGATTAGCAGCTATGGTATTCACTACTTGCATGAGCCCCGTCAGCATACCTCTCATCTCGTCCATCTCTCGGCGATACTCATCTCTAGTAATCTCTCCAAGCGTCTCATGGGTCTGCTCAAGAATCTCATCATGAGATGTACCATTCTGATCGCGAGTACGTGGTCGTCCTCTTCTACCACTCATTTTCTTGCATCACCACATAGGGTCAGAAACTAATATCTACTTGGGTCCATCCTACCCAAATAATGGACTCAGGTCCTAGCTCTACCCAACATCCTATGTGTGTATGGGAAATGGTATTTCAGTGGATCCCGAGAAGACTAAGGTAGTTATGGATTGGCCGAGGTCGACAACGGTGATGGAGATTCGTAGTTTCTTAGGACTTGCTGGCTATTGTAGAAGGTTTATTGAAGGTTTTTCCCATTTATCTTCCCCGATGACAAAGCTGACGAGGAAAGGAGTGAAGTTGGAGTGGAACGATGCATGTGAACGATCTTTCCAAGAGTTGAAGAGGAGGTTGACTACTGCACCAATTTAGGCTATTCCGAAGAGTGGAGAAAATTTTTTGGTATACAATGATGCTTCCCATTCTGGTCTGAGATGTGTATTAATGCAAGAAGGGCGAGTTAATGCTTATGCCTCGAGGCAATCGAAAAGACAGGAGATGAACTATCCCACTCATGACTTGGAGTTAACAGCGGTGGTATTTGCTTTAAAGATTTGGCGACACTATCTATATGGAGAGAAAGTGGAGATCTACACCGACCATAAGAGCTTGCACTACTTATTATTGCAGAAGGAGTTGAATATGGGGTAGATGAGGTGGATTGAATTCTTCAAGGACTTCGACTAGGAGATCTTATACCATCTAGGTAAGGCAAACATGGTAGCTGACGCATTTCGTAGACGAGGAGCTTCTATAGTAGCTTTGATGGTGCAAGAGTGGATATTGCTTGAGTAGTTAAGCGCTTTATCTATTTCAGACCTAGAGGATCGAGCTATAGTGAGTTATGCTTACATGAGAGTTCAGCTCGAGCTATTTGACAGGATTAGAGCCCGATAGTTGGAGGATGAGCACTTAGCCCGAATACTTGTAGACGTTGAGTCATACGTCCATGGGGTATTCTATTCGAGACGATGGTATTCTTCTTTCTCGTGGCCGTGTTTACAATCCTGATAGTGAGGAGCTTAGGCGGGAGATTATGAGTGAGGTGCATAGGAGCCATTACGCCATTCATCCTAGCGTATCCAAGATGTACCAAGATTTGAAGAGGCAATTCTGATGGAATGGGATGAAAAGAGACGTGGCCAAGTTTGTGGCCCAGTGTTCTGTTTGTCAATAGGTGAAGGCTGAGCATCAGAAACCTGCAAGGTTATTGCTACCATTATCGATCTCGGAGTGGAAATGGGATAGTGTGGCTATGGATTTTGTGATGGGATTGCCCAAGACGTCTAAAGGCTATGATGTTATATGGGTGATTGTGGATCGTTTGACCAAGTCAGCTCATTTCCTGCCAATCAAGAAGACGTATCCTCTGAATAGGCTAGCTAGGCTTTACATTGAGGAGATAGTGAGGTTACATGGAGTCTCTTCTAACATTATTTCATATAGAGATCCCAGATTCACTTCATATTTTTGGGGGGCTTTGCAGGATGCCTTGGGTACTCATTTGAGATTTAGTACGACATTTTATCCTCAGATAGATGGTCAGTCAGAGAGGACTATCAGGGCTTTGGAAGTCATGTTGAGAGCTTGTGTATTAGACTTCCATGGCAATTGGGATGAGCACTTACCATTGGTGCAATTTGCTTATAACAGTTTTCATTCGAGTATTGGCATGCCACCCTACGAAGCTTTGTATTGCCGACTGTGTCGTTCGCCTATTTGTCGGGAAGAGATTGGTGACCGAGCTTTGCTAGGGCCCGAGATTGTGGAGTAGACGACAGGAAAGATCAAGCTTATTAAGGCTAGAATGAAGACAGCCCAAGATAGATAAAAAAGTTATGCTGATAAGAGGCGACATGACTTGGAGTTCGAGGTTGGCGACCATGTTTGGTTGAGAGTCATGCCTATGAAGGGTGTGTGACATTTTAGAGTATCAGGGAAGCTTAGCCCACGTTATATTGGACCGTTTGAGATATTGAGGAAAGTTGGATCTTTAGCATATGAGTTAGCTTTACCACCTCAATTTTCTCATGTTCATAATGTGTTCCATGTCTTGATCTTAAGGAAGTATGTGCTTGATCCGCAGCATGTGATTGATTATCAGATGCTTGAGGTTAGTGGGGATGTGACCTATGAGGAGATGCCCATCAGTATTTTAGAGCGCAAGGAAAAGAATTTGAGGAACCGATCAATTCCTCTTGTCAAGGTGCAATGGCAGCAGCATTCTTCAGACGAGGCGACGTGGGAATTGGAAGATGAGATGAGGCAGCGTTACCCTTCTTTGTTTGAATAACCATATAAGAATTTGGAGGACCAAATTCTTTTAATAGGGGGAGAAATTGTAGTGACCCGTTAGGGGGCCTATAATTTATTAGAATTTAATTATGAATTTTAAATTTTTGGATTATGTGATGCTGGCCAAATAAATAATTATGGAGTTATTTTGGGATTTAAGAAATAATAATTTATGTGGAATGGCATTATTGTAATTTTGGGAGTTTTGCAATTAGGTGGAGTTTCGATATATGGGAAATATGGCCTAATATTTAAAT
Organism: Diospyros lotus; assembly: GCF_014633365.1. NCBI lineage: Eukaryota > Viridiplantae > Streptophyta > Magnoliopsida > Ericales > Ebenaceae > Diospyros > Diospyros lotus. The sequence goes on from NC_068348.1 coordinate 9,946,885, forward strand.
AAGGATAATAAGGAGAAATTAATTTGCGATATTAAGGATTTAAAAATCCTATCGGCGTGAGGTTTAGGTCTTTGGGTGTCCAAGGTTTCCTTATATATCTGGTTGTTAACTTTAGATTTACTCACGTCGTAGTTGAAACGAGGGGAAGAGGCTAGTAGCAAAGAAGGAGTTATTACAAAAGGAGAGTTTCTGAAGGAAAGCTCTAAGGAATCAACATAGAGAATTATTGTAGCAACTTTTTGATTTTATTAAGATATTCAGGAAAGTTTGGTTCATCTTCCTTTCATTATGTTACGCAAGATCCTCTGTGGTTCTTCTCTGGGGTTTATATGAACCCTTCCATTCTTTTATTTATATGCTAGCACATGTTCAGTTGCAGAGAGTGCATTATTCCAAGTGGGCATCACCTGTGATCCAATCTATCCTTCTTTGATCCCATAACTAATCCTTTGCTATTGGGTTTGATCATCCCAGTGTTATTTTGAGTGGTGCAGCCATTATAGGTGAAGCTATATGCACACACATATATATATAGGTGGCTGGAATTGCAGAGACGTGTTCTTCATAAGTAGCTTCAAATAATAAGCAATTGCACTATAGCCCTGGTACTGTAGCATTGAATTTAATTCTAATTAATTTAATTATTTTTAGTTATAATTTAATTATTCCTTCTTAACAAGTTTTAAAATTAAATTCAAAATTCTTATTAATAAAGTTTAATGAGATTTAATGAACACTTATAGTTCATAAATAATTTTTAAGCAAGTTTTATACATCTAGCTTATCCTTAATGTCATAAGACTTGAGATATATTACATATCATTAAGTTTCAATTAAATTAAATACTATTGGATCCATTACTCCAATTAAGATAATTATATTATTGAGGTAATTGAGAAATATGACGCATGCATTTACTTGAGATTATTTGAGTTTATGTACATTCATATTGTATACGCATTGAGCATGAGATTACTTGTAGCATATCATATTGTGTGCTAGCACGTATTTGAGCATGTGGCATTTATGCGTCATAGTCCACGAGGGGATCCCATGAGCTCAGTTCTTTGAGATTACCCACTACCGGTAGCAAGGGGCGGCAGCCCTAGTAATACTGTTGAGATGATAATTCTTTTCTATTCGCTCCTAGATATGGAGTAGGGGTGTTTGACCCTAGTGAGTATTTGTTTGTTGTTTATGGTTGCAGGTTTAGCAACGGGCAGGTATGAGACTTATTCTTTATATATATGGGCCTTGGACAGTTTTACATACATACCTGCATGAGTGATGTTTATTTATTCCACATCTATATGAGAACTTACATAAGCATATAGGATATTCTAATATATTAATTCAATTCCCTCAATTTGAGATTAGTTATCCCTCAGTTTATGATCGGTTATCTATGAGTTGTGAGATGAGTTAGTCTCGATGAGTTCGACTTTTCTTTGTCTCAGCTTTAAATTTTCTTTCATTGCTTATTACTTGCTGAGTCTTGTGACTCACCTTGTACTCTTCACCATTCCAGGTCATAGCGAGGTAACTCTTGAGGCAGGTCCTAGTAGTAGCAGTGGGGGATGCTAGCAGTGTGTACGTGGAGGCCACTTGAGGCCTATAA